>NC_056745.1:1001859349-1001969349 GCF_019279795.1 Protopterus annectens | reverse complement strand
TGGGACCCGTATAACTATATATATATCTATATCTATATATAAATAAAACTCTACTATAATTTTACTGAAGTGTACTTGGTTGAATGATTGTATCATTGACTAGTGTCTGTGAAAAGTCACATTGCCGAATTCTGATATAGCCAAAATACATACCGAATTTGACCTAGGAACAAGTGTTAAAATGGGTCGAGATGGGCGAGATTTGTATGCTGGAAATATTGGAGTTCAGCATTTTCAGTGTTCGATTTTCAGACCACGCAAAGTGGATTCGACTAACTGCACTTCAGTAAAGTGATAATAAACCATACATACACACACACACACACACACATACACACACACACACACACACACACACACACACACACACACACACATATATATATATATATATATATATATATATATATATATATATATATATACATACATGTATATGACCCCGGATTCACGAATCCTCCGTGTAAGACTAAATAAGTCTTACTCGGAGGCTGCAGTTGAACGGTATGACATCAGCATGCCTGAATTAGTGCAAAATGATACAAAAATCACTGAACCCACAGACATTGCCAACATACTGGCAGACAGGTTCAGTGCAAACGTCACCCCCTCTCCCCCCCTAAAGGAGAGATAACTATCCCAGCGGAGTGTAGCCTCCCAGACATCTCAAATGCACAGGTGAAAGCTGCTCTCTCTAAAGCTAAAAACACAGCATCAATGGGACCAGATGGTGATCCCGGCTGTGTGCTACATGGGCTAAATGAGGAATTAAACCCGCACATAAGGCAGCTGTTTAATCTCAGCCTTACCACAGGATACGTGCCCAAGGAGTGGCATACGGCAACTGTGGTCCCACTCCTCAAAGGCGGTGCCTCTACGGACCCTGGTAATTACCGCCCCATAAGCTTAACAAGTCTAGTCTGCAAAGCTATGGAGAGGATCATAATGGAGCTCATAAACAAAGATATAGGGGTCTTGCAGACATTGGACCCGACCCAGTTTGGCTTTGTCAAGGGCAGATCATGCCTTTTGAACTTGGTTGACTTCTTCGAAACAGTCACCAAGGCCATTGATGAGGGAAAGGCAGTCCATACAGCCTACCTTGACCTTGCAAAGGCTTTCGACACAATACCCCACTCGGGTATTGTAGAAAAACTTACCAGCTTAAATGTAAACCCATATTTTATTTATTTATTTATTTATTGCAGTTGGTTTACCAGGATAGTCCATTGGGCCATAATGAACCCGTTTTCAATGGAGTCCTGGGGAGAAAAGCTCCAAAACAAGCAGATATACATTCAACAGTTTACAATTAACAATCTAGTTACAGAGAGTTATTGGTACTGTTTAGGCAGGAAAGAGCAAAACTTATCACAGCTATCTGTTTCCGTGAGTCCCTTCTAAAGGATATCCGTGTCCGATGCACTTTCCACTATGGCGCCCAGTTTGCAGTCGTCTGCAAACTTTGTCAGCCAAAGTCCTCCCATGTTGGCCTGTATTAAGGACAGAACCCACAGGGTTAAAGTCGCTGGCGCTATGTCAGACTCCAAGCCGGTCACAAGTGGTGTCCCACAGGGCTCGGTCCTTGGCCCCGTATTCTTCGGCATCTACTTCTCAGAAGTACAGGCCAACATGGGAGGACTTTGGCTGACAAAGTTTGCAGACGACTGCAAACTGTGCATAGTGAAAGTGCATCGACACGGATATCCTTAGAAGGACTCACGGAAACAGATAGCTGGTGCCAGAGCCATGGCCTGAAGTTAAATGCCAAAAAATGTATAGTCATACCCTTCAGGAAAAACAAGGTAACCCCAAGCTACCAAATAGGTGGCAATCCACTAAGCACAGAAGAGGTTATCAGGGACCTGGGGACCCAGGTTGACAGTGGCCATTCTTTTGACACTCACGTTGCTAAAGTGGTTAGAAAGACCTTCTACACTGCCCACCTGATCATGAAGGGATTCACATCCAGATCTAGTGAGGTCATTGTTCCCCTGTACTCTTCACTTATCAGACCAATGATCGAGTACAATGCCCCATTCGGGATGTATCTCACCCGACATCTGCAGCAATTGGAGAGACCCCAAAAGTTCCTCACCAAAAGGATAAATTGACTCCAAAATCTGTCATATGCTGCCAGATTGAAGAAACTCCAGCTCTATTCAGTCGCATACCGTCTGCTCAGAGGTGACATGTGCCTGACATACAAGGCCATGTCCAACCCGGAATTAATGGACATGCTCCACCTCAAAAAATCCAAATCCAACAAAGCCACTAGAGCAATCGACTTAAACCTTAGCACGGATATAAATAGGATGTGCTGGAGGGATAGATTTATCACTCAGGGACTCCCTATGCTGTGGAATAAAATCCCGGTCCATGTGAGGCAGAGCACCACGCTGGTACTGTTCAAGAGAAATCTTGACCTGTGGATGGGAGATCATAGGTTTACCCCGGGAATCATCTCTGTGTCACTGCTGGACAGAGGCACAACAAACTAATGGGTACAGTATTTTTTCATATAAGGGGTGGCGTAAGCCGCAAAACTTTGGGCTAGGCTTATAAATGCCTTAGGGCAGATAGCCTAGTATAAACCTATGAACCTATGAACCTATGAATATTCATGAGGGCACGCTGACTCTACCCCAAGTCTAACACAGACCGTGCAGGAAAGCAGGGGGCATGTCCAAATGCCGAGCAGCCTAAAGGTCCACACCCCTGCAAGTGTCTGAAATGCAAAATGTCAACACAGAAGAGCCAGTCCGCTCAAATGTCCATGTACCCAACACCACACTCCCTGACATTGTAAACCCCCCGCACAGTTATAAAAAGTAAAACATTATTTTTTTTTTCTAGTTCCCGATATAGCTGCCCGCATTTGCGCGTGTGTACGGGGGTGTGCCCATTGCTTAGCTGCAGTTAGCAAACTCGACATGGAAAAGCATAATAAGGAATGTTTATGCAAATTACCCCAAATAGCAATAGCATAGTGGTAGAGCGTTCGCACAAAGAGGAGGCATTCACGGTTCGAGTCCCACCACTCCCCTTCCTATTTTATGTTCTAAATTAGTATATGAAATAATTCCTGACATATATGATTAAACTTTTACTAAAAAGAATTGAAATGGCCTATGTATCAGTGAACAAAATGTATATTTATAAAGGAACCTGACATATAATTGCATGCAGTTAAGCAACGCTTTACCCAGCGCAATGTAGTTGCCCATAGCTAAATAGTGCTTTACCCAGAACAATAGAGTTACCCATAGCTAAATAGCTCTTCACCCAGCACAATAGAGTTGCCCATAGCTAAATAGCACTTTACCCAATGCAATAGAGTTGCCCATAGCTAAATAGCACTTTACCCAGTGCAATAGAGTTGCCCAAAGCTAAATAGTTCTTTACCCAGCGCAATAGAGTTGCCCATAGATAAGCAGTGCTTTACCCAGTGCAATAGAGTTGCCCATAGCTAAATAGCGCTTTACCCTGCACAATCGGTTTACGTGGAGGTGCACGCTGCGCAAACCAGTGCACCGTCGGGCAACGTGGAGCAATGTAGAGCAAAGTTGCCTAAACACAGCCACACCCCCTAGTCTGTCTGGACAGTAGTAAAATAAAAAGCAATGACAAAGTTCGAACCCAGGACACTGTGCACCATAATCAAAGTACTGAACCACTATGCCATGACAGCTTAAGATAAACAGCCACTGTTAACATACATATACTTATAAATGGTAGATTAACCATTGCTAAGCAGGTCTGCAGTAAGCTGAGAATTTTCAAAAATGGCCAATCACACAAAAGTGCGGGAAATGCGGCATATTTAAGCCCCATAGGTGGGAATACTCGCCATAACTGATTGTAGCTCCCATCTGCAGTTAGGATTGCTGGTGCTGGAGAGAGTACATGCTTTAGAGTGCAACACTGGGGTGTCGAGGAGTCGAAATACATGGTTTGGCTCCTTGTCCACCGTCATGAGTCAAGACTCCTGCAGGGCCATTTCCAAGGGACGGAGTACAAAGCAGAGGCTTGGAACCGGTTAGCTCATGACCTCACCAGTGTCACAGGTGTTCCTCGGACTGGTGAGCAGGTCCATCACCACCATGCAGACCTGAAGAGATGAAAGCAGGACCTACTGAACCAATGGATACAGGAGGCCCGTGTGATGCAAGATGCCCCACTACTGTGTAGGTAGCCATGGAATGCAGTATGTAAGACATGCTAATTTATTCTATATAATGGATAGGTATGTCTCAATATCCCTTCATTTACTTCACAGCTGCAGGTGTCCGTGCTGCGAGTCAGCAAGCCTATGCAGATAGGCTGCGCCACCAGGCAGGTTAGTAATTATTCTGCATGTATTGTTATATAAAATAGGTGAGAGAGCCTGAAAGAAAGTGTTGTAGCCCAATAATAGAGCCATAAAATGCCCTGAATAATACCTCTGCATGTACTGTTATATAAAATAAGTCAGAGAGTCAGAAAAAGAGTGTAGTAACCCATTAAGAAAGGTAAAATATGTCTGGAATAATATCTCTGCATGTACTGTCATATAAAATAAGTGAGCGAGCCTGAAAAGTGTTCTAGCCCATTAATAAAGGTATAATATGTCTTGAATATGTCTTCCATATGCACTGTAATATCAAATAAAGGAGGGAGCCTGTGGAAAAGTGTGCAATGTAATTAATAAAGGTATAAAACTTGGAGTGTGTCTGTGTCACTTACTTTGAAATGTTGTTGTACCCTTGCATTATACAAATAGTAATGTTTTAATAAGTGCTGGCAACCCACAGTTGGGCAGTCCCATCTAAAGTGGTTGATGGAAGAGCCAGTAGCTGTGAAGCATATTTACAGTCCTCAACATTCAGTTACTGGCTGGCATGCATAAGTAAATCTGGCACACGAGTAGCTTGTTAATTTGTTTCCCAGAAATGTGAGTGTGCTACACGAAATGTAGGGTTCTGTACAAATTTAACAGAAAATGTCATGTGAACACATCCAGATTTGTAGATAAAGAAATATAAATAAAATCAATAAATATGCAGCAGTCACATCTGCATCTTGGACAGTTAGTATGTCAGATATAGGTCAGGTATATAATGAACTAGCCAAACCCATTACACGACCTAAGGCATGTTGGCAAGTGTAATAATACATGTAGGGGATATACACCTGCAGTCAATAGGAATGTAGTGTAGAATAAAAGTACTTATAAGATGTTAATTGAGGTTTCTTTCTACACCCTACAGTATGTGCATAAACAATGCAATTCCACACCTCAATGGGTATGTGTAATCTCAAAACATTTGATGGGACATATGTCCTATTGCTCTATAAATATCTGCATTCACTTTGATGCCTGTGCCCTGTTCAAACAACACAATCATGGTGGCCTGTTGCCACCAATCATCCCTGCATGCTGTTGGAATGTCCACTTTCGTTCAGTATATATGCATGTGTTATGCTTGCCGTTCAACTGTTGGAACCTTGTTGTGTTGGGTTAATGGGAATATTACTGCATGCTGTTACAACTAACTTGGAATGCTGTTGTTTATGTTGTAATTAAACACACCTAATCACAGAACGTATGGGAAGGACGGTCCCAGAGGACCCACCTGTCCATCTTCAGCTGGCAAGTGCACCTGGCACTAGCAGGTCCAGTGCCCAGCCCGTGCTCCCCTCCTCCATTGGTCCTGTGCCACCTTCAGGTGGAAGTAGTGCAGGGGATGGGGCTTGACCCCCCTGTGCAAACATGGGTGGAGAAGGGCCACCTGTCACCCTTCAAAGGGTCTGGGCTGTGGTGCTTAGGGAGATCCAACATTCAGTCGCTGATCCCCTACGCCAGCTCGAGGCGAGAGTGGGCGCATCTCACGGGTGAGCCTTCCCATCCTACACAGCCCCCAGCACAGCCACCCTTGGGGCTGTGAAGGTGCAGTGGTGACTGCCCATGGTTGGGGATCTCAGTTCCACTGTTACCATCTGTGGGCTCACGGGCTTGCGATTTCCAAACATCCGTCCCCATCAATTGTGTTCAGCCACCCCATGTGTCATACACCGCCCCTGTATGTGTCTTGTTTGTCTTGTCTGTTTACCTCCCCAACCTACCTCCCTGAATATATCTACTTCCTCTACCTCACTTTCCACTCTCACCTGGGAAAAAAAAAGGGCAATCTGTACCCACAAAAAAATTACGCCCCATACATAGCTGCTCATTTCGCACACATGTCCGCTGGACATGTAAACTGATAATTATAATTGGCAGTACAACATACTTTGTTGTTCTCACCCCTCTCCCAGGGGTGGCAGGTTTCAAATTTCACTCCAAATTTATTGCATATGCACAGCTGTTGCTGGTAAAGAAATGGGCAGCTATGGACCTTCCCTAAACCCGTCCTGCACATCCCGAGCTTGTTTTCCAACTGTCTTTCCCTCTTTGTACCCCCTTTTTCACCACTTTCCTATCTCCCCATTTTCTTTTCTTTCAAAGAAATTAGCGCAGGGGTTAGCGGGAGTAAGCACTTTTAAGGAGTCGTGAGCAGGTTTAGGCGAGTGTGCACATGTATGCGCTTAGCTAAGCATCGCTAAGCATCACGCAAACCCACTTGCAACTGCTTAAAAGTGCCTTAGTCACTCTATGCCAGGGCCCTTGTTCTGCTCAGCAGCAAAATAAAACACCGCTGTCAGTCTCGAACCCTAGACCTTGGACACACTAGACTGCATGAAGTACCACTAAGCCACTGCACATATATAATAACTTGGTGCTGAAATAAATATATCATGCATTACAATGAGTGAATGTAAAGGAAAAATAGGAAGGCCATAACACAAAGCTTGTTCTGTGGATCTTTAAAAGCAATTGTTGTGGAATTGCATTACATGAGTGTGATATGAGAAGCAGCCATTCAAGCAGCAAACAATGTTACAGAGGCATTTTACAACCCCCACACAGTATCATAGCAGGACAAACAGTGGCATATCTGATTAGGGCAGAGGCCATACTTCCTAACTGTGACTACTTTTCAGGGATGTCCCTGATTGTGAAACATATTTTAGCTGTGTCCCTCTGAATCCTTCTGAAAAGTACTGACATCAGTCAGAAAGGTGGGGTATTACACAATGAATACTGACAACAATAACAGTAGACAATGCTTGTACTTCATAAAAGGAGTACTAATCCATATGCACTGCTTCACTCAAGTCTACACTTACTGTCTCTATTATGTATAAGGTGTACCTCACTTTTAACTACCTATCCCTGACTCCATGCAAAGATGTATCTGAGTGTTTCATAGGCCTAGAAGAGGCACAAACACACAGGCATATCAGCTATTCTGCTGTTACGCACTCTGCAAATAGCTTTGATAGGACCTCCACAAGAATACACTTATGTAGGAGTACAACACAGAAATACCAAGGGATGTAGCCATGTACTGGTAGCAACTGACTGTAACAATGCCATTGTACCAGTCCTGAAAACACCTGTGAGTTGCACAGACAAAGAATAACAGTGCAACTTCTGGCTACCAACTGGATAGGTTCACAGTTGGGAACTATGCAGACAGACCACCTGCCTTAATAAACTAACAGGTACACACCAATCCTTTAAATCCAGTAAGATAATATTCACACAATAATACATAATGCTCTCTGTATGTAAGCACCCCCCCACAATTAAAATATACTTGTGTGTTTAGGGTCTACCAAGGGTGTAGGTAGGCATACGTTGTACTGGAATTGTCCAGTTGTCCTGAGAACCCTGTGCTAATGTCAACAATAAAAAACACAAATCCTGCAGAAGTGAGTACATTAATATTCACAGTAGAACAGTTCACAAACAGTTCATGTGCCAAAAGAATACTTCTCAATAACTACATTTGTATGGCAGTTAATTATATGAGTAGAAAAGAAACTACATAGTCACATAAATGTTGTGTAAGCATTTGTAGGGGTGAGTTAAACTCTACACTGATAGCTCTATACTGGAAGTGGCAACAGTCAGGTCTGAGTACAACATGTACATCACTGTCAAGACCTCTAGCTTCATATATAAGAAGTATACCAACCTTCTGACTTACACAACAGTGTCCACAGCAAACAAGCATGGGCCCCACTCTGGAAATCTGAAAGGGCTATGCCTACATACCTTAGCAATTTGTAGCATTGCGTTGATATGACAGTGAGTACTGCAATTACCACACAGCAGGCTGTATGCATTTATCAAATGCTGGGCACCAATTGGTGCAGAGGGCATCACATACACAAGCGCAGATACCTATAAAAGCAGACTGTACTTGCTATCCCCACATGCAATCATCACATTGCACACGTCAGCAACTCTAGAACTCCTGGAGAGTAGTGACTTAATAAAGAATTATTTAATTAAGTAAAAAATATATATACTTAATTATAACCTAAATATATTAATTAAGAAAAAAAACTTAATTAATAACCAAAAATAAAACTTAAGTAAAAACTTTACTTAATAAATAAAAAAAAAATTTGTCAAAGCATACACAGATGGACCTGAAAGTGACAAACAGGTATGTAACAGATTTGTAGTTACCGGCAAGTAGCAGATGTTTATGAATAGTACTTTACATACTCTGAAACATTCATATGTGGCAGCAGTAGGTATGTATGCACTGATGCCATGCATAACTACTGCCATGGACAAATAAGTGTGTAGCTGTGTGCAGTGGGACATAACTGTGACATATGTAGCTCAGCATTATATGTCAAACATCTGAACATGTTATATATGGTCTGTACAATACTGCATATAATGGCAGTTTGGGGGAGTAGTGCAAACACCTATATAAACTTGGATGTGACAGAGTAAGGCATGAATGATAGTTACATAATGTGTAGCTTAGCATTGGCAACTGCTGTACCAGGCTTGTATAGTAATGTAGCATTTGCAGCTCTATATACTCCCTGTGCTATCACTGTATACACACATGTGACAACTGTCCATGTTGTAGCAAGGGACATACTGCAACTGTTTGTGAAGGGTGGACATTTATATGTTGGTGTAGGTTGTTATGTGCATATTTATATGTAGGTTGTAGTGTGTGGCAAACAAGACAGCATACAGTGCTGGCTTATGACATGTGGTGTTTAAACGCCGTGGGTATGATTTGTTAGGTTTTTTTAGTCTTCCAGATAGGGGGTCCTGCTAAAGATACATGGGCTGAGAATACCTTCCATACATTCTGCACAGGACTGTGCAATATCATTACATAACTGTATCCCTCTCAACCTTTGCATAATTAATATTCCCACCATGAAAGGTGGACTGTATATGTGCCTATATGTATATCTATATGTACAACAATGGATGTCCATATGCATGCTCAAGCTCAATGTTGTAAATGTATTGCCATCCCTTTTGTTAAAAACCCTGTACCCATGAACTAGCACATAGGTGGTAGTCTACTCAACACCAAAAGTGTGATAAGAGACTACGGGACACAGGTGGACAGTAGTGTCCCTTTTGATAATCACAGTGCTACACTAGTCATGTACACTGAGTACAGTCCACATGTCATCAGAAAAGGTGTGTCATCCATGGAAAAAGAGGTCAGTGTTCCACTCTAATCATCAGTCATAACACCCATCATAGAGTACAATGTCCCTGTTGGCATGTACCTCAGAAGACATCCACAGCAACTGTAGATGCAAGACACATACCTCACAAAGAGTATTACCAGACTCAAACAGATGCCCTATGCAGACTGTCCTACAAAACCACAGCTACACTGTGTCACATACTGCCTACCCAGAGGCAACCTCTGCCTAGCATACAAAGCTATGCCAAACCCACAGGTGTTGGACATGCTCCATATAAACAGATTAAACTCCATACAAGCTACACACTGTACTGATCTAAACCTTGTAACGTCAAAAAGCAGAACATGCTGGAGTGGTACATTATCATCTCAGACACATACCATACTCTGGAACTAACTACCTATCAATAGCAAATGAAGGTCCTCATTAGCAGTTGTCATGAATAATCATGATGATTGGATGTGAGATAAGAAACACAACCTGGGAATTACCTTTGTGGCTCTGCATGACAGGGGCACATGAACCTACATTACATGGGTGTTGAAGGGCAGGGTACCATATGACTAAGCTTCCATAGGCCCTACAGATATTAGCCTATTAGCTACCTAGGACCCGATACACACACACATGTACTTGCTGCATTACTTGCTATGTGTGGTTGACTGGGTGTGATGGTGAATGTGTAGGTGAATGTGTCAAGGTTGTGTATATGTGTGATAGCCTAGTGGGAAACTGTGTATATCATGGTATGTAGTCTTGTAGCTCTAATCCCAGCAAAAGATATGTATGCTATTGCTAGGCAGGAAAAGCAGTATGGCATATGGTGTGACGTAGTTCCATGGTGTTGACTGGAGTGTGCCATTGTAGGCTAAAGCAGTACATGTATGCTTATTGATTGTTAACACTAATTAATACAAATCCCGTATGAACTGTAGTACTACCTGAAGCTGTAAGCCTAAACAGCACAGTATGGTGTATAGCCACATTGCTTGGAAACACTGTTTTGTTTGTTACCTGTAGTCCTCACACATTACATACCTCAGGCATGAGGTTTTGTAGGTGTTGACACACATTATTGTATGGTACACAGGTAAAACTAATCTGGGTTGCCATACCTTTGTGTCTTGTAGGTATGTCTGATGTGTGTATGGGTATGCCTTAACATGGCCTTGGTGGTATGTGTGTCACAGGATATAAGTGCATATCTAGCAACATGTATAGTGTAGTACAGCAGTATGCCACCTATAGTGATGAATGTGCACATATGTTACTGAGGGGTTTGCTATCAACAAGTAGCATGGTGTACTGGTAGTACTGTAACTGTAATTTACATTCAGTTCAATAAATGACAAATGTCTGCATGCATTAGCTTCATATACACCTCATGTGGCTTGGTGGTGCATCGTGTCACATACAGTGTGCAATGTACTGTTGTATAGTCTTACATACTGGTTTCAGTTTGTTGCTGTGCAGAACATGGTTTTGTATATAGTATGTGCCAGGCACTGTCAGGCAGTTGTTGGCTGAGCAGTCATATGTGGTATTAAAAGTGTGTATCTACTGACAAACAATAGGTTGCTATATATGGCATTTTGTTGATGTCTGTACTTCAGAATGTTAAGTGTGCCACATGACTTGCTCACACTTACTGTTTTATTGTCTTCCAGGGACATGTCTCACAACAGGAAACCTGTGTATTCCGCTGAGGAGGAGGAAGTCATCATAGATGCCCTGATACATCATCACAACCTGCTGTTCTCCAGAACCAGCCAGGACCAGCATGGGCGCACCGGACTGTGACAGGATGTTGTCCATTGGGTGAATGATGTAGACATGCATAACCAGACTTATGAGCAGGTATGCCATCACTGCAGTGATTTAATCAGACATGTCCGGCAGCATGCCTCCGATGTCCACAGACAACAGCTTGCCACAGGTGGTGGTGCAGCAACACATCCCCCCCTCACCAGAGTGGAAGAGCTTTTCCTCAGCATGGTGGCTCTTGGCCAACCAGTACAACAGACATGTGTCATCATGGAGGCCGGAGTCACCCAGCACGTCGATTCAGAGCGTACAGGTAACATGGTATATCTGTAGACTACTGTTAGCTCAATTGTTAGAACATGCATTTATCAGATGTGTACTGTGTATTCAGAAGATGTGGAGCCTGGTGTCATGCAATGCTGATAATTTGGAACATAATCTGTATGCCTGTGACTGTCACCTCTTGTACTACTGTAAAATTGCAAACACACAGCAGCAATGCCGTAGTTGTTGACACTGACAAACTGTCTCATATCCTTGTAGGTCCTTCTGGTGTGATAGCAAGACAGCAGACCAATGCTGGTGAGTGTTCTACATTTAATATAGCATATAACATGTGCATGTCATAGGAGAGTTGTAGGCCATATACACATGTAAAACACCTACACATAATGCATGCTCTGCATATTCTCTGTGGGACAATGCACATCCCAGTAACATGAGTAGCTGCCTCAAACACATGCAATACACAGAGCATCCAAACCAATTATGGTACACTGTAGTGGACATTGTATAGGCAAAGTCAATACACATGCAAACAACATGCACCACTTTGTCATATGCAGTAAGTGTTAATATGATACCCATGGCATATGTAGACACCTGCTGTAATGTCATACTCCAGTATCCCAAATGTCATCAACACAGTACACATACTATACCTGAGGGGTAGAGGCCTATCATGGGGCAGTGTGACATGCTTCAACACACAACACATTCATGTTAGGCAATGCTCCCTATTGAACATCTTACATACCCATGTAACAACTGGCTGTGAATTGGTTAATGTAGCCAAAGTGGTGCAGGTCAGGTACAGCAAGATAGTTGCCAGTGTGACATACATTAGTGTCCTTGAGTGACCACATGATGCTGCCTGATGATGGCTCATGGTACTACACTACATCCAGTTACAGTAACTACAGTACTACACATAGCATTCATTGCTATACACCTGACAGTTGTGTGCATCCAGCCATGGTATGTATACCTATGAGTGATGGTGCACAGGACATTGGAAAGCGTTTCAGACTTGCACAGCAATGTTGTGTCCATGTACACATTGTGTTCCAGGGTGAGGCCAATCATTGAACAACACACATGCATCAACGACATGTATATTGTTATCAACAAGGACTCTCTACACTCGCACTGCATGCTGTTGAGCAACTCACGTCCTGCATGCTGACACGTGTGATAGGACTCTTTGGCTTGTGATACTGTACTCCACCATCAACCACTAATGAATATTTTCCGTATTGCTGTTGGTGTGTGTGTGTGTGTGTGTGTGTGTGTGTGTGTGTGTGTGTGTGTGTGTGTGTGTGAACTTGACTGAGTAGTGTATTTGTGTGCATGTGTTCACATGTGCATGTGTTCATGTGTGCATGTGTGCATGTATGCATGTGTTCATGCGTCCATGTGTGCATGTGTTCATGTGTTCACATGTTCATGTGTGCATGTGTTCATGTGTGCATGTGTTCATGTGTGCATGTGTGCATGTGTGCATGTGTTCATGTTTGCATGTGTGCATGTATTCATGTGTTCATGTGTCCATGTGTGCATGCGTGCATGTGTTCATGTGTGCATGTGTGCATGTGTTCATGTGTCCATGTGTGCATGTATGCTAACATCCTGTACAGATGGTAAAGTGTGTTTCCTGTCTCCCTCTCACAGGTGCTGAGGTATTGTTGGATGAGTGCAGCAGGTAACCTGAAGTCACCGCCACAAATAGTGGACATGATGATACATGTGTTGTGGCACAGGCAGGTTTGACAGGGTCTGTCGTTGGTCTGCCAATAGACAGTACACAGCTTTCCCCCATCTATGCACACATACATACTGCCAATACATCCCTCAACACCAATGGCCTTAGCTGAGGAAAAGCATACAGTAGGCATTGATCAGGATAGTGTGGTATCTATGGCACATGCAACCCCACACAGCAGCCATACCCAGACACCTGTAACAGTACCACATAGACATATGTCCAGGAGTTCTCATGGGAGCACTGCTGGTCATAATGCCCCTGACAGACGTGCCCCCACAGGTCTCACAACCTCAGGTATGTTCCGGGCTGTAATGCAGGCACAGGCACATATGGAATGTGACCTTGCCAGTGCCATCCAAAATTACACCGAGGTCATTGATAGACGTTGGGGGGAGACACTACATGTCCTCTGCAATGTAATATCCATGCGCCATGACAGCTGAGACATTGACGTGGACGTATGCCAGCAACATCATCAGCTGGCAGTCGTTGCGGACGACACACAAGTCCCAGCTGCTCCCATAGTGGCAGTACCAGCCCCAGCAATGTTGGGGCTAGGCTGTCGATAGACCGTCCTAGATGACCATGTGCACATGGCTCTGTCCAGTCCCAGCAGGGACATGGGTCCAGTCAACATCCCTCTGCCTCTGACGATAGTACCCAGTCTGGCTTAATACCCGATACTGTCCATGTCACCCCTGCCAGGCACAGGTACTGTGTCCGTGGCCAGAGACAGTGATCTGTACAGCCTGGCAAGTACAGTCTGTGGCTGTCCCACAACCTCCTGTATTTAGAAGCCACAAGGGGGAACTGTGTGCATGCAGATACACACACATAAACCAAACACCTAGGGCTAACACATACACACGCACATTACATCAACACTGACCCATACTCTATTGTTGTCCCTCACACACACACACACACACACACACACACACACACACACACACACACACACACACACACACACACACACGTACATGTTGATTGGATGGGTCATTGTCGGGCTCTGGCAAACCAATAACACACCCTGTGCATATGATGAAACTGTGCCACCTCTTGTCTTCTGTGACATTCATGCAGGAACAGGCTAACATGGTGCTGATGCACAGGGTGACCTAATAGCAGTGCAGCAACGTTAGCATGTTGTCAACAGTAAAGTGTAATGATATCCTTGTAGGTGTATCTGAGCAGGCATGATGCATTAAAGCTATGATTAACAATGAAGTATTGTTTACACCAGTGTTAATTCCAAAAATGGATTGTCCACCCATGTGCCACTTGGCTGATGTGTGTGGTACTGGCAGCATGTGTTGGTGAGTGGATGGTACATGTATGATGTGTGCAGTACAGATTTGCAGGTGTACATTTGTGAACATGGTGGAGGTGCACTGTCTGCATGTACGTGCATGGTGGACACATGGGAAGGGTGGCATGCCCTGTATTACACAGTGTTAACACTTCATATTTCCTATTGGTGGCCAGTATGCATTTTCCTACACATATGTTACAACTTGGGTGCACGTGTGTGTATGACATGGTTTGACACTATGCTGTGGGTGATACTGTTAATATCGGTCATTGGTTTGCATTCTGGTAGTGTACATAACCTCAACAGCCTGATTTTAACCAATCGTTAGATGATGTCTTGACAACTGACACACAGCTGTAGGATACACAGTAGCATTTGAATCCTTCCAGTACTATACTATACCAGTAACCAGTGGTATTGACCACCACACATTCCCATGTCCACTCCTGTTTCTCATGTGGCAGTCTTAGGTACAAGCAGACACACTATGGATATGTGCGTCCACATCTGGTAATGCATACAGTGGCCTACAATGCATTCTCCGGATTAGACACTTATCCTCCACAAGGGTATCATACATATACCTGTTGACCAACCCATGCTGTGAAGCTATAAGCCAACTATAGCATAGTCATCCACATTTACTATACATAGTAACCTGACAGTACCTCATTGGTAGTAGCCCACAACATGCAGCAGGGGTACCGATGTGTACATACAGCCAAATGTTATGTCATCTGTCCTTTGGTACTCACATTTCCAAATGTATGCTGATGTCCCTCAGTGTATCTCATAAGCAATAAGGGGTCTGTTGTATACCTATAATGAATGCCCATTATTGACAGACTGTGTTGTGTTTGAACATGTCTGAAATATGCCCCAGCCATGAACCCTCACTCGCACTATTCTATAGAAACTGTCATGTGTGTGTGTGACACAGATGACCTAGGGCACAGATCACTACAGTGGCTGGCCTTGTCACATACATACATATGTGACCTACGGTCTGAGAAGCAGCAGCACAAACTGTCAATGGTAACAGATGTATTTGTGTAGAAATCAGGCTTCACACCTATGAAGTAATTGAGGTCACATGTACATATATGTCTTTGCCACACAGTTACCAATTGAGGTCAAATGTGCATATATGTATTTGCCACACAGATACCTGAAGTGTGCAATGCACATACTGTTGTTTTACTGATATGTCATACAGTAGTAAAAGCAAAACCCACAACACATTGATCAACAGTGTCTCTCACACACACAGAAATTGCAGGATTCAAACCCCTATCGAACTATGTTATGATACTAGAGAGATGCACATTACCACAACGCACTATACACTTTACTGGGAGTTTTCATTTCCACTGCTGTATTTGTGGGATACTGACATCATCAGATTTGCCAAAGAAGAATTTACCTCTTTTAATGTGTATTCCCAGTCTCCAAAAAGGCCACTTCTCTCAAAGAAAGACACACAGCAATTGCAGGAATCAAACCCCTACCTAACTATGCTATGCTACTAGAGAGATATGCATTAACACGACACGCTTTATGCTTTACTGGGAGTTTTTATTTCCACTGCTGCATTTGTGGGATACTGACATCATCAAACTTGCCAAAGAGGAATTTACCTCTTTTAATGTGTTTTCCCAGTCTCCAAAAAGGCCATTCCTCTCAAAGGAAATCACACACACCCCCACACTCAGCAATTGCAGGAATCAAACCCCTATCTAACTATGCTATGATATTAGAGAAATACACATTAACACGACATGCTATATGCTTTAATGGGGAATTCTGTTTCCACTGCTATATTTGAGAGACACTGACATAATCAGATTTGCCAAAGTGGAATCTATTTCTTTTAATGTGCTCCTAGTCTCCAAAAAGGAAACTCCTCTCAAAGAAAATCACACACACAGCAATTGCAGGATTCAAACCCTATCTAACTATGTAATGATACTAGAGAGATACGCAATAACACAACGCGCTATATGCTTTACTGGGTGACTTCTTTTCTCCTGCTATATTTGTAGGATGCTGACATCATCAGACTGGACATGGTAATGTGCGCGCACTTTGTTTTATGCAATCCCAGGAATGAACCATGTGGGTCAGCAGGTGTTAACAGCTTGAACAGGACTCCACAATTCTTAGCTTGTGTGATCTATCTGTGGACAAATTGCCATTCCTTCATATGACAATACATATTTATGCACAGATTGTTGATTTTGTGGATAAGACGTGTCTGGGATGTTGATAAAGGGCTATTCAAAGTCTATGTGGGACATGTGTAGCTCCTTTCAGTGATGTATGTCCTGGGTGGCTGCCTTGCAAACAGTCTAGTAGGTTTGGAAACCATGATCTGCCCTTGAACATACCACAGTTGGTAGGGTTGTGTGTTTGTCAGCTTCCAATAGCTCTGTTTATGACTTCAATCATGATGGACTCCATGGCCTTGCAGATCAGACTTCGCAGGCTTATAGGACTATAGTTCCCATGGTCTGTTGTGCACCAACATTTATGTAGTGTGCCATATGTTGCTGTAACACATTCAACAGTTTCAGATCCTGTAGAGAGGGTGAGGCTCAACAGACTGTTCAGGTGCAGGGTCTGTTTGTTCTGTAGTTCACTTAGGAAACATATAGGGAAACAATGTAATCCAATTGATGCCATGTTTTCAGCTTTGGGAGGAGCTGTTTACCCATTCTACATGCAATATCCCCTGGTATGATGATAGGGCCTTTTGTCAGTGGGAGGTGGGTATGTATATATGGGCCTGTCTGACAGGATGTCGGCATTGTCAGTCAGATACAGTTGGCCCTGACTCAGGGCATATATGAGTGTACATTGCTATTTATGACATAGCTGAAGGAGGTGTCATGGTTCTGTCTGGACTCCTTCGCAGATAATCTTTCCAAAACACTGACAAACCTGAGCACTAAACCCCTGCTATACTCTTTTACACACTTAACACCTTACTGATCCTTTGTGATCAGTCAACAGAGTATGTCATCATAATATCCTAGCATGTCCAAAGGTCGGTTTCGTGTGTACTCTCCAGTCCAGCTGGTGAATATTGGAATTTTGACGCAATGTTACAACTGCCTTATGTACACAGACAACCCTCTCCTCCTCCCAACAAACTCAGATATATGTGAGAGATGCAACTATATAGACAACAGGAGCCTCAGCTCTCTCCACCCATGGCTGGCACAGTCTATCAGGTGGTGAAGGTAACCACACACACCACAAATCCACTCTCACATAGACCTATAGCGACAGCAAACAAAATACATTACCACATAAAAACATACACAGAGGCTCTAAATAAACTCTGCCTAAGCAGCAGAGACCTCCAAAGCAGACACCCAAACAACTGCTACCCCACAACAATACCCACATATCACATAGTTCACAAAGTCAGTGCGCCACACAGTCACTGCCCTTAGGGCTAAACAACACACCTAATACACTTGCAATAGGTGACTCTTATTGTCAGACACACTGATGTCCCACTCACCAGGCTGAACAAGGAGAAGGTCACTTTGAGCTGTCTGTCAGGTGCCAGGATCCGCCACATAACACATGCACTCAGGTCACTCCAAAGCAAGTACAACTATGGCTCCATCATTGTCCATGCTGCTGTTAATAACCTCAGACCTTCCTCCCTGGACTACATGACAAGAGACATAGAGGAGCTCTCTGATCATGTAGCCCAGGCCAGTATGATGCTGACCTTGTGTAGCATCTTACCATCACCAAGAATGATGTCACAGTATACAGACAAACTGATCAATTTTAACAGTTGGCTAACATATTGGTGTCATTCAAAGGGGATCCAGTGTCTGTCAGCCTGGGATGACATGCTCGACATGCCACGTAGCTTTGCTATGGACTGCTTGCACCTGTCACCCCTGGACTTTCGAATACTGGCTAAGGCTCTTGCCACCCCCATAGTGCCTTTTTTAAGTGAGGCTCAAAAGACAAACCCACCTCCATAGACATTACAAGGTAAAAGAAACTAAGGGTAATGCTGCTCAACATCAGATGTCTAACCCTCAGCATGCACACACTCAGGACTCTCCTCAGTATGGAGAATGTCGATATCTGTGTAGTAACAGACACCTGGTTCAGGCTCCTGTAAGCAAACTAGCACTACCAGGTTACACTTCATACCATGCTTTTCAGCCACAAGACTCGGACGGGCCAACAAAAATAGGGGGAGTATCCATATACATCACAGATACACACACCTCCAGGTTAGTAGCACTGCACGAAGCATTGGAGACCATACATGTGCAACTAACAGTGGGCAAAACTGCCTTTCAGTTTGTAGCCTGCTACAGGCCGCCCACCCAAACTCAGGAACCCCACTCGGCTTTCCTGGGAACACTGGAGAATATGAAGGTCTCTCCAAACACCATTATATTGGGTGACTTCAACTACCCAAACATTGACTGGGAATACTACTCAAGCCCCAACACCCTCGCCCAACAGTTGCTAGAATTTATAAACTCAAATGCTATGGCACAACTGGTCACCACACCCACAAGAGGGGAAAACATATTGTAACTGATCATCACCAACATGGAGACTCTATGTTCCACACCAGAGGTATACCCCTCATTGGTAAGGTCAGACCATACATTTACCTCACTGGACATCCATATCCCGTCCCCACCCCCATCCTAGATAATCTTGGTGAAGAACTTCTCAAAAGCAAATGTCACACTTCTCCAAACCAAGATGGTATCCTTCAAAGACCCTGGGACAGTGGTAAATATGGCTCAGACCGCTGAATCCTTTACAAATGCATTCTATGGACACCTAGTTGAATGCATGGATTGTGCTATCCCAAATAACAACAAGACTCACTCCTCCAAAGGCAGGGGACCTGTCTGGTGGACCCCGGCCATTAATAAGCTGTACAATGAAAGGAGGAGGCTATTACATGATAGAGCACAAACCCAAAAAGGGAAGGCATCTCTGATCAGTACTAGCAAAAAGCTATGATCAGTCATGAATTCATCTAAGGCCCACTTCTAACAAAAAAATGCACCAGACACTAAGGACAATCACAAGGCCTTCTTTAGTTATGTCAGAAACCTGAGTGGAAACTCCCAGATATGCTGTCAGTTACTGCATAATGACAAAACATACACTGAACCCACAGACAATGCCAACATCCTGGCAAACAGGTTCAGTGCAAATGTCTCCCCCCATCCCCCCTAAAGAGCAAATGTCCATCCCAACAGAGTGCAACCTCCCTGACATCACAGATGAACAGGTGAGTGGTTCCCTCTCCAAAGCAGACAACACAGCATCAATGGGACTGGACGTTGTCCCGGCCTGCGTCTTACATGAGCTTCATGACAAACGTAACCCTCACATTAAGTCACTGTTCAATATCAGAGTTACTACAGGATATGTACCCAAGGAATGGCGTACAACAACAGTGGTCCAGCTCCACAGAGGTGGTGCCACAATGGACCCCGGACACTATCGCCCTATAAGCCTAACTAGCCTGGTCTGCAAAGCTATGGAGCGTATCGTCATGGAACTCATACACATAGACATCGGGAACCTACAGACACTGGATCCTACCCAATTCAGCTTTGTTGTGGGCAGATCTTGCCTCTTGAACCTGGTCGACTTCTTTAAACAGTTACCAGGTCCATAGACGTAGGGAAGGTTGTCCACACAGCCTACCTGGACCTCGCAAAACCCTTCGACACAATACCCCACTCGGGCATTATACATAAGCTCTCCAGCTTCGATGTCGACACATATGTCACAAGATGGATTGCTAACTGGATCAGGGATAGCACCCACATGGTCAGTATTGCAGGTGCCATGTCTGACTATACACCAGTTACACATGGCATCCCACAAGGCTCAGTCCTGGGACCTGTCTTGTTCAGTATATATTTCTCTGACATACAGGCTAACACAGGAGGAATATGGCTGACCATGTTCGCAGATGACTGCAAACTGGGTGCCATAATCAACTCTCCAGCTGGCACAAGCATCCTCAAAAAGGGTCTCACAGAGATGGATAACTGGTGCCAGAGCCATGGCCTATAGCTAAATGCCATTAAATGCATAGTCATCCCCTTTGGGAATAACAACGTGCCCACACATTACCACATAGGTGGTAATCCATTAAGTACGGTAGGAGTTATTAGGGATTTGGGGACACAAGTAGTTAGTACTCTCACCTTTGACAATCACATTGCCAAAGTGGTTAGACAGACCTTCTATATAGCCCACCTTATCCCATAAGGTTTCACATCTAGATCAAGTGAGGTAATTGTGCCCCTATACTCATCAGGCCCATGCTTGGATACAATGCCCCATTTGGGATGTACCTTACACCTGCAGCTACTGTAATGGCCATGAAAGTACCTCACCAAGTAGATCTAGGGACTCACACAGATGCCCTGCACAGTTTGGCTAAAGTAACTCCAGCTCCACTCATTCGCTTACCGCCTACTCGGATGTGATATATGCCTGTTGTTTAAAGTCATGTCCAACCTAGAATTAATGGACATGCTCCACCTTAGGATATCCGAATCCCTTAGAGATACACGCTCCAGGGACATAAGCCTCAGCACAGATATTCAGGACATGCTGGAGGGAAAGATTCTTATCCCAGAGGCTCCACTCACTCTGGAATGAGATCACAGTCCAGCATAGGCAGAGCCCCCCACTGAACACCTACAGGAGACATCTTGACAAGTGGATGGGTAATCGTATGTTTACCCCTGGGATATCTTCTGGGTCCCTGCTAGACAGAGGCACAATAAACTAAAAAACGTAAATGGGCTATGTTGTGTGACCTACTATTCACAGGCACAGTCTACTAATCTAACAGGGTTGCGAAAGCCAAACACACTCTGGCTAGGCTTATACATGCCCTATGGCAGATAGCCTAGTATCAGCTTATGAACCTATGATAATGTTTGGGATGCACATTGTTTATTGATGATACTGATTGCAGGTTTTTTATCTTCTTTGCTTTCCCACTTTCTATGAATAACCTAAGTATCTGCAGAACATATTTGATTATGACAGGGTTCCACTATATTATATATTTGTCAGTTGTCATATAACTGTGTGCACAAGGCAGGTTGGTGAATAGTGAGAGGTTCCTGGGTTAACACATGCAACTGCTGGATATGTGTGGCCCACTGCTGTACTCAGACATGGCCTAAGTGTGTAAGCATGCCCAGTTTGGCCTTTCAGTGTTTTGTTACCTGACATTTGTCTCATTTATTCAAGTGTGTGAGCATGCCCAGTGTGACCTTTCAGTATGTTGCTGTCTGAGGTCCACTACATTTGTTGATGTGTGTGAACATGTCCAATATTAACATTTATACTATATGTGTGTTGAAAATCAGGTTCTATTCTTACTGCAGGGCTCACCTTTGTGTCATAACTCGACAGGGATTATGCTGTGCCTGCAGGGTTTCCATGAGATACTTTGCATAGACTTATCAACATTTCTTCATACAGGCGGACCACTGAAAGACTGTCATGGTTTAGTGGTTCAGTACTATGACTATAGTGCACATTATCCTGGGTTCGAGGCATGTCACAGCTTTATATTTTCATACTGAGCAGACCAGATTGCTTAAGGGCCAGTAGAGAAAATATGAGCATGTTGGCTTTTGTTCAGCTATGCCCTACTTAGATCAAGCTTGTCCAACATTGCTCAATGTTAACCAAAATTGCTGAACGTTGCCCAATATTGCTCAACATTGACCTCAGGTGTGCTAGTTAGTGTGTGCAATTTTGTTTACATATACTGAATGGTGGTAAGAGCTGTTTAGCACTGCTTTATATTGCTTAACACATAGCAATCATGCCTCAGGTGGTGCTGCTGGGCTGCCTATGTCAGATGCACATACTACATTTCCTATACATGTTTGAAAACAGGTAGTGTAAAGTTAGGCATCCCTTTTACTATATGTGCATGTCAGAGAGATGTATTATTTCCAGGGTTCCTACTGAGCCAGTGTATGTGCTATGCGTTGCCTCTTTGCCAAGGCCAAAGCATACTGGGCACACCTCCTTCTGCCGACTGGGGCAGGCTCAGGTTGTTCCTCCTCCGAGTCACGCTCTGCCTGTGATGGCCTTGGCAATGGTGGGGGGCTGTTTGGCCCAGGCCTATGCTGGTCCTGCTGCAGCTGTTTTCGCAGGATCATATTATGTAGCATAGCACATACCATGACAATTTGGGTACATGTAGTTGGTGAGTACTGCAAGGCTCCACCAGATGTGTCCAGGTACCGGAACTGTGACTTGAGCAGCCCAAACACATGCTCGATTGCATTTTGTGTTTGTGCGTGTGCCTCATTATGGCATTCCTGTTCAGGTGTGTGTGCGTTTCTGATGGGTGTCATCAGCCACAGATCCAGTGCATAGCCAGCATCCCCCACTAGGTGACCATGAGGGATGTATCCATTGGCAGATGTCTGGTACAATTGTGTCAGATGCCAGATATGGGAATCATGGTAGCTTCCAGGGCAGCCAGCACACACATTCAGTATTATGCCCTGGGCATCACACACAACCTGGCAGTTGATGGAGGAGAAGCCCTTGTGGACCTTACCCCGCTCACCAGCTGGTGCTTTGATGCATATGTGCGTGCAGTCTATTGCACCCACTACCTCAGGGTATTCTGCTATTTGCTGGAAGAGACACATCTTGCTGGCCAATACCTCATGGGAATTGAGGAAATATACATGATCACTGACGTGCTGACATGGCATCCAGGAACTGGTGCAGTACCCTGGATGCTGATGCCTGTGATATCCCCATCATATCACCAGTTGGTCTCTGGAAGGTACCTGTTGCTAATATTCTTAGGCCAACACATACCTTGGTTTCCACTGGGATGGAATTATTGAATTTGGCCCATTTAGTCATATTATTAAGGATATTATTATTAAAAATTGGCATTTACTAACAAATGAAAAAGAAATAGCAGACGTAGTGGGCACCGAACCAAGATTTGTGAACAAGATGGGTAGGAATATTAAGAAGTGCTTAGAGTCGGAGTATAATGTTAAGTTAGGGGCTAACACACACACCTTCAAATGCGGGACTTGTAATCAATGTTCCAGCATTTATGAAATTAGCCCAATAATTTTGAGAAACACAAATAGGACTAAGATATATTTATCCAGAGGCAACTGTAAAACCAATATGTTAGTGTATATAGCCCTATGTACGGTCTGTCCCTCGTTCTATATAGGGAAGACCGAGAGACTGCTTAGACAAAGAATTTATTCCCACTTGTATTGCATTGAAAACAAGGACTCAAAAAATGCATTAGCTAGACATATTATGGAAAATGGTAGTGAACATATGTTCAAGTTTGCTATCATAGAAGTTATAAAAAGGGATCCCAGAGGAGGAAATACAAAAAATTATTTAGCTTATAGGGAACTATATTGGCAGGTTTTCTCAGATGCTACAAGTACACCAGGCATCAATGACTATTTTTCTATTAAACCTTTATTAATGTTAAATAGTTAAAAGTGCAGGTCTATTTTTTAAATTAAATTTTAAGTTTCTAAAATTAGTTTTCACTAACAATATTTATTGTTCTGTTATAAATTAAATTGAATTTGATATATACTGTTTATTGGTATGGTTTTAAACAATAGCATATTACTTTAAAAGCTGCGCAATTTTGGCACCAATTTTGAATTTAAAATGGAGTGTTTTAGCAGTGTTCAACTGTTCTGATGAAGCTCGCGTAGCCGAGTGAAAGTGCTAAACGTTTGTGACATAATAAACAGACTTTTGATTTTATATCCCTCCGGTGGATTTATTTTGCTACATAGAACTTGGAGTGAACTTTCCGTGTGGATTTTTTGTTGATAAAACTGTGTGTACAATGCTGAAGTGACAAAGTGCTAAAATGTTCGAATGTTGAACACAAAATAGCTTCTCCCCTAGATGCCTCATTACAAATGTTGTTATGCTAAAGTAAATGTTGACCGTATCGTAACCATGTCTGATCATGTGGTTCTCAGTTGAATCTGCTGCCTGACTTAACTTATGAATTGTTTTCTTTCAGCATATGCTTTGAATCATGTCATCATCTTGATGAAAAATATTAAACTTGTGCTATACAATTTTGATCTGGAAAGTCATATGTCTTATGTCTAAACTGCCTAATGTGCAAACTTTCATGTCAGACCATTACAAAATGCTGCACTTCTGATTGTTTAGGTGTATTTTAAGAGCTGGTGAATATAAAACTCTACAAAATGTCATATAAACAGTTCCAGTATGTGCCACCTGGTTATTATGTAAGAATTTAAACTCATCTTACACTTTCTAAAAATGGATATTTTTCTTAATGAGATATTTGTTATGTTTCTGACTTTAAGCAAACACTATCATAACTACTGTGGCTGGACTGAGTGGAAGGTGAAATAGTAAATATTATAAACTGATCATTGTTGAGTAGTTGAGTATGATTGTTTTTGCAGGAATAAGATTTATTTATCTGCCCATATAACACAATTTTTCCTAACCTTCAAAGTTTTGACTTATGGGCATTTGTAGAGAGAAAGAAGAAAGAGGAGATGGATTCTTCATCATCCAAATCAGTGTAAAACCCAAAAACAATCAGAGTAAGTCAGGTTGTTATCATCTTCTTCTGATTTTAACAATGTTGTGTCACAGTATCTCATTCTCCTTTTCAGTGAACTATGTCACAAGTGAATGGTTTCAGTTTCAATATTGCTTCTTTGATCTGCAGCAGAGAAAAATATTCTTGCTAAAATTGCTTGCAATAAACAGATAATGAAGGAGTAGTCTCAGACATCTAGAGGACTGATGTTACACCTCTCACTGCTCTAATCTCTTCTTAGGAATCAGCTGTTCACTACCATAAATTATTGTCAGATTAAAAAAGAGTTTCTGCCCTGACAATATTCTAAGCCAAATTCATTTCAGTCATAATTTTCAGTTATGTCTACTGCTCGGGTCTATATCAGATAGTCAAAGTTCCATAACTCTGAACACCTAATGGTCAAACCATTATGTTCCCAGTTACAGAACTTTGACTACATAAAAAAAAAATCAAAAAACAACGGATAAAAAAATAAATTCTTGGAAGCAGGGGGAAAAGCTCCCCCTGCACCCCCGCTACTTAAATATACCAAACTCCGAGATCACACCACATTGAAGTGAATGGAAACCTCCGCTTATGGAGATTTCTATTCAAAAGCTCAAACTTTTACAAATTCAAATGTATGGTCTCGACCATATGTGGTTCAAACTTGTAAAAGTTCGACTATGTGATAGGAACCCCTACTGCTCAGACTGCTAAAACCATGGGAAGATTATGCAGCCACATATGTGCTATTTTCAACAGTTGGAAACCATCTTAATGAAGAGCTCTAGTCAGATACACTTATTGTTCTCCTTTTTGAGGTACAAAACTGATAGCATGAATAGCTGAAACAGATTGAGCTCCACCTTGCATTTTGATTGAAGGGTTGAGGTTTAATGAGATGTGTTGGTCTTGCACAGATTTTCAGCTATGTGTTTCTTCATTAGCAATGCCCACTTTTCTAAAGCTCTGATGTATACCCATAATTTATTTTTTTTCCCTTTATGAGACTTACTTATATATCCCATTCCTTTCTTTGCACCTGAATTTTTTCTACATTATAATAGATGTTATAGAAAGAAGTAAATAGTGTGGGAAGATATAGCCAGGGAATTATTATGGCTAGGCTTGTATAGGCCCTAGGGCCGATAACCTAGTACCAACCTATGAACATATGAACCTATGAACAGAATTATAAGTAAATTAGCAAACAATCTTCTATGTTTTAAAGAACTTTGTAAATTTACAGCTCTAATGTTTTCATACTCCAAGCAGAACATTATTTTAAACTATATGCACTGGGCTAAGAATATATAAAATGGAGTTGAACAAAATCTGAGAGATCAAAACTGCCATTATAGAAGTAAGAAAGTACTATCGATGGAAAATAGTCATAAGTAAACAACTGTAGTAGTCATTATTGTTTTCCTAAAGCTGCTAAACAAATGTAAAGCAAAAAGGGATGCATTTAAAAAAAAATAGATGTATGCCGGAGGCTAGGATAGATTGCAGATCTAATTAAAACAATGAGAATAGTAGGTACCCAAAATTAAGTAAACATAAAACTTATTGAGCAAAGAAAATGGATTAGACACATATACCTTAAAAAGAGATTTAATGTAGACAGAGTTGCAATGTGAAGCAGACATAATCAACCCATATTTGTACAAAATATTCACACATGGGGATGAGCTTCAACGAAACAACATACATGTTTTTGGTGTGGTTGTTACCATTTCATTCAAACATGAACAAATTCTAAATTAACATTTATCATTAAAGGAAGATGTAGTTTTGTGACCAGTTAGAATTCGACAAAAACTACTAAAAGAACTGATTGCAGAATATCTGACAAATGTGCTTCTTTATGGGTGGTAATACCCAAAGACTGAACAAATTTAAAAGGCAAACATGATTTTGCTTTGCAAAAGTTTGACTTAGTCGTTGGACAAATAATAAGGGAAATAATTATAAAGGACTTAAAATTTGGTGATATGCATGATGAAGTATCTTGCATTCACAGAGCAAATGTCACACTAGGCAGATATAATGTCTTTGACTGGGTAAGCAAATTCAGCAAGGAATTTTACACATTTACACACAAATATAAAGTTCACTAAACAAGAATTGGTCTAGGATAGTGAGTGTTTAGCTTGACAACTAGGCAAAGCATACAAATATATAAAAGTGAATGGTATCCACATAGACAAAAAAAACATGAGATGTAAGTGGTACTCCATGGGGGTTCAGTTCTGTGTCTAGTAGTCTTTAGTGTCCATGTAAATGTCATTACAGAGGTGATAAAGTAATAGCTTGACTCTTGCGCAATGCAACATTTGTAATAGATTTTACAAAGAATATAGCTTTGATAGGATGAGAACACTAGGGTTTCCACATGTCCTTCTTTAGTATGGACAATCCCTATGTGGGCAGTTGTGCCTTGCAAAAAAAAAAAAAAAAAAAAAAAAGAGGAGATGAAATAATGGCAAATATCCTATGATTTTAGGGCAAAAACATTTTCACTTTCTTTAATAGTTGCATATAACACATATGTTGCATTTGGAACAGTAAGACATTATATAAAACAGCATCAATAACTAAAATTCCACAAGAATGAGCTTTTGGGTGCTGTTCATAGGCTTGGATTTTGCACCTGCATAGCAGTTATCCGTGAAGAGCACCACTAAGCCTATGTGCAAATTCACTAATTACAAGTTGCTTGAGTTGACTAAGGAAATGAAAACATCTCCTGTTAAGCATACCTGCTTACAGAAAAAGCATAAATTACCTGACAAAAGGCATTAAGTACATATTAGACTACGTGAAATCTATAGGCTTCATATGACTTCATGCATACTCAGATATCATGGTCAAATGTGACTATGAAAATCATTCATGAAAGACTTAGGACAATTGTCAGACTCCAACTTTTATTATTAACATTTAAAAAAATAATGGAGTTTAATATGTTTGATAGAGGGGTATCCTTAAGTGGACACCCTATTGTTTTCATTAAAGAGTGGAAAGGAGGGGATAGGAAAGACGGAAAAAGCAGAGACACAACGAAGAGGAAAACACAGCAGAAACACATGAAGAGTGTTGAGCTGGAGGAAGTTGGAGAGGAAAGGTAATATGTTTTGGTGGAGGGTAGACCCCTACCCCCTGTTATTTTTCAAACTTTTTTTATTAAAGGGGTAGTGCGAGACAAAAGTTGATAAGAGGGTATAAGAGAGATGATAAAGGAAGGGGATAAAGAGAAGTGTCATTCAACAACAGTTCCCAGTGCACAAGCCCTCAAACATTTTCTGTAACAGATGGTGTTGCAGTGAAGGATCCCAATGTTGAGGGACAAAGACCTGTGGTAGTCAGCACTGAAAGGGGCAATGCATCATCTATCTACTGAAGATAAGTCTTGAATGGCTGATGCTGTCTGTCTGTCATGTGTTCCATGTCTTCACCCAAGTCCTTAATCCACCTTTCAGTGAAGCTTGCCAGGCTGTCATGTGCCATGATTCCTATAAGACTGTTGCCACTATCCCAATCCTGTTAGGACATCCCTGATCGAGTAGAGGGAGAAGGTACCCTAGCCTAGGAGGTACATAGTTAGGATGATCCTGAGGAATTTGGATCTGAAAAAAATAAACAGAAATGGGAGAGAAAGAAAATAAATAAGGACAAAGGAACAGAATCATAATCACATTTATTGGCCAAGTATGCACGCAGGCAAGGACTTTGACTGTGATTTCAGTGACTCTCCAAATATGAATTACATAAATGACATACATACAACTATTAAGAACAAGGCAAACAATATACATGCAACTATTAGGAGCAAGACAAAAAAGTAAATATACTTATACATATAGTGCAAGAAATACTGACATAAACTCTGAAAGAAACAAGTATTAACAATATGTAAACAATACTGCAGAATCTTTGGAGGCTTGGGGAAAAAGAATGCCCCAACCTAATAATCTGAGTTAATTGTTTATGAACATGATGGCCTGTGGAAAACAACTGTTGTTATATTTGCTTGTTTGGTACGTGTTAATCTATAACACCTGGCTGGTGGTAATAGTTCAAAAAGATGGGGACCTGGATGTGAAGGGTCAGTAATGATCTTCCTTGCCCTTTTCATGACTCTGGAATAGTTTGTATGTTAGGAATCCATAATTAAAACAAGAAAAAGAGAGACAATGGCTAAGAGAGACAAATAAAAAATGCATACAATAAATTTTCACATAATGTTACAGAACATTCAGCTTATTATAATTAGTCACATTTATTTTTATTAAATCTTTATTGAAGTAAAACAGAATATACAGGAAGTGCTTATGCATACATGGGAACAATGATATGGGAAGTGCTTATGTGTTCATTGTTAACAGGTTTTGGTGGCATTTACATTTGCACCCTACTAAAGTAACATAAGAAATGATAATACATTTCATATATGTGCCTCATATTTATTTGGTTGCAGTATTATACTGAACCCATCCATTATAAATACTTGCAGTTATATATGTAATAAAATCAGTTAAAGAGAGAGAATACTGTGTGTTTATATTGATGTATCTTGCAGATTTGGTTGTAATACTGTACTGAAAGCTCTTTAGCTCTTCAATGACTATCCTTGATATATAGTTGCTGTGATATATTATCTATCTATATATATATATATATATATATATATATATATATATATATATATATATATATATATATATATATATACTACATATGCATGTATAATAAACTCAGTTAAAGACATAATATTTATTACTTTATTTCTACACACCAGTGGCCTCAGCCAGTTGTTTTACATTTCATCATTGTTGAGGGAGGTTATAACTGATCTCCTCTGTCTAGATTGAGAATACCTAAGACCATTCTTGTCTGCCTGCATTTTACTTCTTTTCCTTAACATTTCTGATATAACTACTGCTTCTCTGTACTGCTGCAATTGCTTAGTATATATATATATATATATATATATATATATATATATATATATATATATATATTTGTTTAAATATTTCTTCATATCTGAATTTTTATACTGTGCCAATACCTTTAATGCAAGTTATAAACAGTAGTATTGCATCTTCCTTCAAGTTATTACACTTTTATATGTGTGCACAGCTTGTCTTTTTGAGGAAGGGGTGTTTTCTGGAATCTTTCTATACAATTTCACCACAGGCTCAACTTTAAATTGTCATAGTTTGCATACCTAAGTTTCAGTTTTATGTTATAGTCTATGTTCTTCTGTAGAAGCAGAAGCTGTACACACTCTGAAAAAATGTAGCAAACAATGGAAGTTTCCATTTCCTTTCAATTCAATCTTCATTAAACAAGGCTTAATACTGTTACATGGATGGAGTACATATATTGTAGGATAATAAAGTGTGCTTTGATAATTTTCTGCTTAATAACTGTGTGTAAGTGGATTGCTTAAAAATGTATACAGATTTAATACGACTAATCATTTCTCACTAAACTATTCCCCAGCTGGCCGTTTAGGAGCAGGATGGCAGGATGGCAGCGCACCATGCATATTAATGAAGCGCGCTGCCTGAGCTCCTAATCTTACACAGAGTGTGTAAGAGTGAAGGGGCATGTCTGAGAGCAGAGCTCTCAGAATATACACACCCCCACAATGAAGAACAGCAGAAAGGCCCAAGAAATGAGTGAGACCTCCCATAGGTGTCCGCATATCCCCACCAACATTCCCCCCTGCTGTACCCTGTATTTCTTTATTTTTTTAAAAATCCGATTAAAGCTAACCGTAGGTGCGTGGGTGTGCCCATTACTGCTTGGTTGTTTTTGTTTTAGTGCCCATTGCTTAGCTACAGTTAATGCAGCTTAAATGGCTGAAGAGGATAACAAGGAAGATATATGCACATGAAGCAGCATAGCAATAGTGTAGTGGGCAGAGCATTTGCCTTATGAGTAGGCATTCCTGGTTCGAGTTCTAATGCAGCACATTCCATTTTCCATGGCAAAGCACGTTATGACCAATATTTTTGTTGCATAACCCACTAAATGACATATATTTGTGAACTGGAGTACTGCAATAAATGCACATGTGAGGTGTCCATGTCATAATGAATAAAGCACTAGTAAGCAGGTGTAAGCACCAATAAGCAGTAGTAAGCATATTTAAGCACTAGTAAGTGAGTTTAAGCCCGTTTGCATGGGGGTAAGCAATGCGCACACAGGTTAGGCAATTTTGAAGCTAACTCTCTATAAGCATATGTAACTGTAGGTTAGCATTGCTTACCCTCACACAAACTCATGCAAACCCGCTTACAATTGCTCAAAAGTGCATTAATCACTCTGTAGCCAATGGCCCTTGTTCTGCCCATCAACAAAAAAAAATAGTCTTGCAGGTCTTAATCCAGGACCCTATACACTATAGTCACAGTAGTTAACCATCACAGCAGTACAGAAGAATGATATATCAGCAAACAAGTCCTTACTATAGTAAAATCAAACTGAACCTGTGAAAGGAATCAGTATACAGTCATATGTTCCATAACCCACTACATAACATAAATACGTGAGCTGGAGTACAGCAGTAAGCCCAGATGTGAGGTGTAATTTCAATGGAGTGTTGAAGTTCCCAATAAAATACAAGGACCCCATACAGTGTACGTACACATGAATCTTGGATACCAGGCATACATATAAGATGTAATGAATAATAAATCAATGCCAAAAAGGAAATATAATGCAAAGTCAAATGTAAGCAATGCAAAGCATTGCACAGGCCAGGTTAGGAGGTGTAAGCAATGTGTAGGCCAGCTAACTCAATGTGCCCAGTGTTATATCACCTTAAACAATGCCAAACTTAGGCAAACAGGTTTGCCCATAGCTTAGCCTTTTCAAAACAGGTCAATCACGAAAAAGTGCAGAAAATCAGCCCTACTTAAACCCAAGAGGTGAGAATACATCTCACAACTGGATGTAGCTTCCCTTGCAGGCACTATGTCAGGAATGGGAGAGGGTGCACACTTTCGCTTGCAGTGCTGGCGCATCCAGGAGTCCAGAGTCATGACAGGACTCCTTGTCAAAGACCATGAACAGAGACTGCTGCAGGGCCAGTACCAGGGCTCCCAATGTAAGGCGGATGCCTGGAACCATCTCACCCATGACCTCACCAGTGCCACTGACATACCTCGAACTGGTGAGCAGGTCAGGCATCACTATGCTGACCTGAAGCGGTGTAAGGGGGACCACTTGGAGCAGTGGATCCAAGAGGCTAGAATGGCAGGGGATGTCCCAGCTGTATATAAGTATCTCCCCACTATGTGTGTAATAATTGCCAGCTCATGCATATCATGGATATATTCCTATTATGTCCTCCACAGTTGCAATCGTGCGGGACGTGAACCAGCAGGCCCATGGCAGTCGCCTGCAGAAGTTGCGATGTGAGGCAGGTCAGTAATACTCTTGCATGCGCTGTCATAGGAAATAAATCTAAAAGTATTTGTAAATTAGTTGCCTGCATAAAACCTGTATTGTTTAAGGCAAGTACTGCATACACCAGAGAATATGGCAGGAAAAGACTCATATAGTATTGTATGTAAATAAAAGCATAATAGCCTGACAATAAAGGTCTAACTGCTGGACTGCATGTGTATACCCTGATATCATTATGGTAATGTAGATTTGCATTCATGTAATAGTACTGTTGTAATAAGAACTGTTACCCACACCATGCACCATAAATAGAATGTGTAGGAATGCCTGTATATGACTGGTGTCATCCCCAGATGCCATTTAGTACAACTGAGAGACACGTAGACAGAAAACAGGGGGAAGGCATACAACAAAACCCAAATAGCACATGCAACTGAGATGTTAACTGTTGCTCTTCACAGCCATGGTTCAAATCCTGCCAGTGGTAGTAGTCTGCATACAGAATCATACCCCACAACTGTACAGATATGTCCAGAATGTCCAGTAGAGTGGCCCATATCTGTTGCATGTCAACCTGTCCCCCTGGGAAATTAGTGGGATGATGCCAGACGTATAGGCAGCAAACAGGAAATACAACTGATTGACACACATCGATGAGAACAAAACTGGGACACTAGCAACTCCCCAACACCTTATGAGACTAAGAAGTCACGTATGTCCCATTTACACCTCCATCTTGTCAAGCTGTGGCCAGAGTGTGTAGATTAACAGAGTGAGATGCATGTGCATAATACTAATGTGTAATCTGGTACTGTGTGTGGCAACATTCAGGTAGTGCTAACAAACATTTCTCATACAGGTCTGTCACATACCAACACTGTGCCCAGAAATACAAGAATGATACCCTGTACTGGTACTGTTTACATCAGTATTGTAAGGCATTGTGACTGATGTAGTTGCTCTGAATAATGAGGTATTACTCATCCCTGTCTCCCACACTGTCCTACAAAATATAACCGTCTAGAAAATCTATATAAGAGTGTTGTAATATAAGGTCAGAATGCAAAAGCACAGGAGAATTATAAAACAGAAAGCAGATAGGCTGCATACAGAATCATACCCCACAACTGTACAGATAAGACCAGAATGTCCAGTATATGGGCCCATATCTGCTACCTGTCCCCCTGTCCCCTTGGTAGGTCTGTGAGATGATCCCAGATATTTAGCCAGCAAACAGAGAATACAAGTGATTGTCAAACATCTATGAGAACAAACCTATCACTGTAGCAACTCCCAAAACTGTTAGCAGGGTAATAAGCCAAGTATGTCCTATCTACACCTCCATGATGTCAATCTGTGACGAGAGTGTGTACAGTAACAGAGTGAGATGTATGCGCATAATACTAATGTATAATTTGGAACTTTGAGTGGCAACATTCAGGTAGTGCTAACAAACATTGATTCCACAGGTACATCGGATACGAAGACTGTGCTGAGAAATAAAAACCATTATACCCTGTACTAGTACTGTTTACTCTGGTATTGTAGAGAAATGTGAGTGTTGCAGTTTCCCTGAATAATAAAGTATCAATGATCACTGTCACCCACACTATGCTACATAATATAACTGTGTAGGAAAGCATGTATATGTGTGTGTCAAGTCACTAAAGGTTGAAGAGGGAAATAGTCAAGATATGCCCCTGTGCACCTGCATGTGGTCAACACATGGCCAGAGTCTGTGCAGAAAGAGTTGCATAGCTATGTGCACAACATCAACCCCAAATCTGGGAGTATGTGTAGAAACAGTTAGTTAGTGTTAAACATTCCTCCACAGGTAAGAGGTGTATACTGCAGGTAAAATTAGTTCAGGTACAACAATGACGACAGCCATATCACTGTCCAAACTAAGGCTATAGGATAGTGTAGTAAGACTTGTAAGGTACAGATAACAGCACTGACTAGGAAAGTAATGTGGACTACAGGAATATACTAGTTGTTAATTGACATCCCCCCCCACCATATCGCCAGCAATAAACAACAAGCCCACCCCGACCGGTATGTAATGACTCCAATGCTCTGATAATGTCCAATTGTTTGATAAATATTTTAATTGTTTCCATGCATGTACTATATTGAATTATTCCAACATTGGTGGCATGATGTCATCAATGTACCTGCAAGCCGTTCTTATTACCATTGTGGTCCCATATATGCATGTGTTCTGTTTGCTATGCAACTGGTCTGTATCTGGTGTCTGGGTTATGGGAATATCTATGCATGCTGTTATACCTAACCATGGAATGTGTTGACTATTACTAACCCACATATGATGATAAAATCTGAACACTAAAGCACATTTGAGTAGGCCCATCCCAGCGGACCCACCTGTCCACCTTGGCTGGCAGTAGCAACAAGCACCAGCATGTCTGGGGCCTAACCCGGGACCTCCCTGTCTGTTGGTCCTGCACCACCTTTGGGTGGAACCGCCTCAGGGGATGTGGCTCACCCCCCACCGGGAGGGGGCACGGACAGGAACCTGTCACCCATCGCCAGGTCTGGGTCATGGTGCTTAGCGAGCTCAATCAGCAATTTGGTGATCTGCTATGCCAGCTTGAGGGCCATATGTCGTGATTAGAGGGTCAGCCTGGCTCTGTAACTCAGCCCCCAGCAAAGCCACCTTCGGGGCTGTGAAGGTGCAGTGGTGACTGCCCATGGGTGGAGACATCAGTCACACTGTGTCCACTAGGGGGCTCATGGGCTTCCTATTTCCCAACACCCCCTCCCATCAAGTTGTTTACCCCCCACATGTGTCACATACTACCCCTGTATGCGTCTTGTTTGTCTTGTCTGTTACCCTACCCAACCTACCTCCCCAAATACGCCTACTGTTCCTCCCCAACATCCCACTCTCACCTGAAAAAAAGGGCAATCTGTTCCCAAAAAAAAACTCTCCCCATACATAGCTGTTCATTTCGCACACACATCCACTGGACACATGTAATCTGGTCTAATTGGCATTGCAACTTATTATTGTTGTCCTCACCCCCTCCCTGGGGTTTGAGTGTCCAAATCTAACTCCAAATTCAGTGTATATGCACAGCTGTTGCTGTAAAAGAAATGGGCAGCTATGGAGCTTCTCCACACCATTCCTGCACATCCCTAGCTATTTTTCCTACTGTCTTTCCCTCTTTGTGCCCCTTTTTCACCACTTTCCTATCAACCGTTTTTTCTTTTCTTGTAAAGAAATTAGTGTGGGCGTAAGTGGGAGTAAGCACTTTAAGCAGCAGTAACTGGGTTTAAGCCTTTTTGCATGGGGGTAAGCAATGCTTACACTGGTTAAGCAATTTAGAAGCTGTGTATAAGAAACTGTATCCAAAAGTTAGCAGTGCTTACCTCCACGCAAACCCATGCAAACCCGTGCAAACCCGTGCAAACCCGCTTACAACTGCTCAAAAATGCCTTAATCACTCTGTATCCAATGGCCCTTGTTCTGCCCAGCAGCAAAAGAAACAGCCTCTGCAAGGCTCAAACCCAGAACCCTGCACACCATAGCCAAAGTGATTTACCCCTAAGGCATGTCAGATATACATAGCCCTGATGTTTTCACAAACATATCATCCAGCCCAGTCATTCAACAGTACAGGGAATGTATTCCAACATGTATATATATATATATATATATATATATATATATATATATATATATATATATATATATATATATGTGTGTGTGTGTGTGTGCATATATTAATATCTAAACAGATACAACATATCTATATATGTAGATATAGATATGGAAATATATATACACACACACACACACTCACACACACACACACACACACACACACACACACACACACACACACACACACACACACACACACACACACATATATATATATATATATATATATATATATATATATATATATAAACATATATACATACAAATGCATACGTCTATAGATATATATGCCTACATCGATATGTCTAAATATATACAGCAAGTTTTATATATCTATATATATATATATATATATATATATATATATATATATATATATATATATATATATATATATATATATAGATATAGATATATAGGTATATATGGACATACATCTGTAGATAACAATGGGAACATAACAAAAACATGTACATCTTGTACGAATAGGTATACCCCACCACAGCCAAACACACCTGCCCTGCAATACACTACCAAGTGTTGCAGATTCCATAACCAGTACTTGACACGACATGGGCACAAGATGTTAACAATACTCCATCCCACCTGTATGATGTCAGGCTGGTATCAGTAAAATATGCAGTACAGACTGTCTCCCATAGGAAATGTACAATATGGAAATTATCAACTTCCCTAGGATACATATACACAGACACAAATATGCAGATTCAGATATGCACTGCATCTCAAGCAACACATAACCCCTCTAAACCCACACCACCAACACCCACACATAGAAACATTAAATCCACATATGCGGAGGCCCTTAACTGTAACCTGCCCCAGCAACATGGACCTCCGAAGCTGAAAGGCAAACGAACACCAATCACAACCAAAGTGTCACATAGCTCACAACACCAGTATGCCACCTAGCAACAGCCCCTAAAGCAAGACAACATACCTAACACTTTAGTCATAGGTGACTCTGTAGTCAGGCACAGTGATGTCCCACTCACCAGGCTGAACAATGAGAAAATTACAGTCAGCTGCCTGTCGGGTGCCAGGATCTGCCACATAACACATGCACTCAAGCCACTCCACAACAAGTACAAATATGACTCTGTCATTGTCCATGTTGGAGTGAATGACTTGAGACATACCTCCCTGGATTACATGAAAAGAGACATGGAAGAGCTCTCTGATCATGTGTCCCTGGCAGGTATGACCCTAGCCCTGAGTAGCATCCTGACTTCGCCCAGAATGATAACACAATATAAGGACAAAATGATTGACTTCAATAATTGGCTAAGTTTCTGATGTCATTCAAAGGGGATCCAGTATCTGTCTGCCTGGGATGACATGAACGACAGACCACGATGCTTTGCCAGAGATGGACTGCACCTGTTGCCCCTGGGATTCAGGTAACTAGCTAAGGCTCTTGCTACCCCTATAGTGCCTTTTTTAGGCAAAGTTCAAAGGACAAATCCACCACCGTAACAGGTACAAGCATGCACATTCTGAAGGTAATGCTACTCAATGCTCAAAGTCTAAACCTCAAAATGCACTCTCTTGAGGCACTCCTAAACATGGAGAACATTGATATATGTGCAATAACTGAGACCTGGTTCAGGGCTCCAGAGAGCAACCCTGCAATACCAAGCTACAACTCTTACCACACTTTTTGGCCACTAAACCAGGACAGAAACACTAAAGGTGGAGGAGTGTCCATATTCACCAAGGATATTCACACCACAAGGCTAGTTGCCCAACAAAATGAGTCCGAAATTCTCCAGGTGCAACTAACACTAGATAAGACTGCAATCCAAATTGTAGCTTGCTACAGATCCCTCACCATGCCCCAAGATTGTCACTACACCTTTCTAAACATACTGGAAAATATTAAGATACAACCAAACACCCTAATACTGGGTGATTTCAACTACCCTGCCATTAACTGGGAAATCTACTTGTATACCAACACCTTTGCCTAACGGTTCTTGGAATACATAAATTCCAATGCCCTGGATCAAGTAATCCATAGTCCCACCCGGGGCTCCAATATCCTAGACCTGGTCATTACCAACATGGGAAATTGATGCTCCACACCTATGGTCACCCCCTCGTTGGTCATGTCTGACCATAAGCTGATCATCCTTAACATCCACATCTCACCCCCACCCCCCAGTAAGGAAACCTCCATAAAAAACTTCTCCAAAGCCAACTTCATGTTACTCAAGTCAGAATTGACAAACTTCATGACACCCATGCAGACAGGAACTAAAGGTTTGACTGCTGGATCATACACTAAGGCACTGTATGAGCACATCCACTCATGCATGAATCGTGCCATCCCAAATAGAACCAAGATGCTCTCCTCCAAAAAAGGAAGACAATCTGGTGGTCCCATGCCATAAACAAACTTTACAACCAAAGGAAGAAACTGTTGCAGAAAAGAGGAAAATCCCAGGATGCAAAAAAAATCCCTTACCAGCCTCAGTAAGAAGCTGAGATCCCTCATAAAATCCTCCAAAGTTAGTTACAAAAGTAAAATTGTCAAAGATTCCATGGACAAAAACAAGGCATTCTATAACTATGTCAAGAATCTAAATGGCAATGCTCAGATCTGCTCTGAGCTACAACAGAATGGCATTAAATATACTGATCCCAAGGATATTGCCAATATCCTGGAAGATCAATTCAGTGCCAACTTCACCCCCCTCTCACCCCGTAAATGGCCAATCTCAATACTGGAAGATTGCCAAATTCCGGTAATAATGGCCACACAGGCAAAAATACAGCATCCATGGGACTAGATGACATCCCAGGCTGTGTACTAAATGAACTGCAAAATGAACGGGCACCTCATCTAAGAATCATGTTTAATCATTGCCTCACCTCATGCCTCGTGCCCACTGAGTGGTGCACAGTTACAGTTATCCCACTCCACCAGGGAGGATCCACCTTGGATCCTGGGAACTACTTCCCCATCAGTCTGACAAGCCTGATCTGCAAGACCATGGAACGTATTATCATGGAACTTATAAACAAAGACATTGGCAACCTTCAAACCCTGGACCTCACCCAGTTTGGGTTTGTGAAGGGCCAATCTTAACTCCTGAACCTGATTGACTTCTTCGAATCAGTCTCCAGAGATGTGGACTAGGGTAAGGCAGTCCACACAGCTAATCTGGACCTCCCCAACGCCTTTGACACCATCCCCCACTCTGGAATCATAGATAGACTTACTAAGCTGGGCATTAATCCCTATGTCACTCGATGGGTTGCCAACTGGCTTACTAACAGAACCCACACTGTAAAAGTAGCAGACTCCAAATCTTCAGCTTCAGAAAAGTGACAAGGGGGACCTCTCTTGGTATTCATCTACTTCTCTGAAATACAGGCCAACACTAAGGGACTCTGGCTAACAAAGTTTGCAGATGACTGCAAAATGGGAGTCATTATTGAATCCCCAAATGATGTGGATACTCTATGAAAGGGCCTTACAGAAAGAGATGTTTGGTGCCAGAGCCATGGGCTCAAGCTCAATGCCCAGAAATGTATAGTTATCCCCTTTGGGAAAAAAACATGTACCTGTGAATTACCACATAGGTGGCAGTACACTAAACACCAAAAGTGTGATAAGAGACTTAAAGGACACAGGTGCTCAGTGGTCTCACCATCAATAACCACATCGCCACAACAGGAAATCCTTCTATGTGGCACAACTCATCACTAAGGGCTTTTCATCCAGAAAAAAAGGAGGTCGCTGTCCCTCTGTACTCTTCCCTCATTAGACCCATTATAGAATACAATGCCCCATTTGGTATGTATGTCTCAAGACATCTGCAACAACTGGAAAGATCACAGAAATACCTCACTAAAAGAATCACAGGCCTAAAGCAGATGCCCTATGCTGACCGCCTTAAAAAAACTCCAGCTATACTCTGTCGCATATCGTCTACTCAGAGGCAATCTCTGCTTAACATACAAGGCCATGTCAAACCCAGAGCTGTTAGAAATGCTACACTTAAAGAAATCTCAAGCCATCAGAGCCACATGCTCCAGGGATCTAAACTTTGTCATCACAATAAACAAAACAAGCTGGAATGATAGCTTCCTGACCCAAAGACTCCTCAGACTCTGGAATAGACTGCCCATACATGTCAAGAAGAGTGCCTCTTTGGCCCTCTTCAAAAGGAACCTTGATGATTGGATGGGAGAAAGTAAATTCACCCCGGGGATCACATCAGTTGCCCTGCTAGACAGGGGTCCAGGGAAGTAAATAGTGTGGGAAGAAATAGCCAGGAAATTGTTATGGCTAAGCTTGTATAGGCCCTAGGGCCGATAGCCGACTACCAACCTATGAACCTATACATATATATATATATATATATATATATATATATATATATATATATATATATATATCTGTACATATATCTAGATATATATATGTAACTACACATACACACACAGAGATATGTATTGTAAGATGCATATGTAGAAGGTGCACACAATGTAGAAAAGCCACTATGCCTACAGTTAACACCTTAACAACTGGACACTGTATGAGCTACCCATACAAATGACAATCAGTGCCTGCAACATATACCCACAAAGAGGTCAAAGGATATAGCACCACACACAGGTTTGGATAAATGGGAAGCCTTTATATGTGTACTATTACAGTTGTATATGCCGTGTCATATAGCTGTTTAGAGACTGACATCTATATAAACAGAGTAATGCAACTGTGAAACAGTTATACTAATACAGTAGTCTGGAAAGGTTTACAAATGTTGCTGTCCAGGCCGAGACCTTGAAATAGTACAATAGTAAAGACAGACTGGGCCACAGGATACCAAACAATCAACAGTAAGTAATACTGATGTATAGTCCAACAGCCTCTATCTACACTCTGACCACAATCCCTAGGTGGTAAAGACCTCAGTTGATACAATAATGGGGTGTAACTGTTACATAACAAGGCATAACTGGTATCATCACAAGCACACTGACAAACAGAACAGTCTATATGGCAGGAGGCAGTAGGCCTGCATTGACCCAATGTATATAATTATTTTAAATATAGGTGAATTGTATGGTAATGTACATCCAGATACCTTAAGGCAGCTCACCCCTGAGAACCCCACATGTTGTAACAGCCCAGGTTAGTTATGGTGCATCCCCCTCTTGACTCAATAATACAGGGCCATATACCACTGTTACATAACTGGCCTCTGGAGTGCATAAGGGCACACATGTATTGTGTAGGTGAAGCCCACACATATATGGCCCAAGTCCCACCGTATGTGTGGAGAATACAACATCAGTGGACTGATGGTAGGAATGACAGCATGACATACTCACAGCCCACTACAGAACAACCCCTAACAGCACGTCATATGTGCAAAGTTTGGTACGTAGGTGGAGGACAGAGGCTGGAACACAGGCCCATATGTGGAAAACTGTTGTTATACACTAAGCAAGTCGCTGGTGTTACAGGATAGTCTGCAACATACCCTTAGTTAGTGATTTGAGGTTAGAAACATAAATGGATGTAGTCATGTACTGATAGCACTGAACACACACACTGCCAGTGAAATATCAACACAGGACCTGTGTGGTGGACAGACAAAACATAATAGGCACACATCCGGCCATCAAGAGGATAGGCCCACAGTTGAGAGCTATGCAGACAGAGTGCATTCCAAGGTAAACTAGTATCTACACACAAACCTTGTAACACTAGTACTATACAAAGCATACCACAACTCTACTCACACTCTGTCTGTAGTTCTGGAACCTCCTACAAATATGTAGCTGGCCTGAGTGTGCAGGTTCTTCTGTAAGAGGTATTGCTACCTGCTGTCTGTAACACTGTTGCCCACACACAGGAAGGATGTCCATTACAAAGGAAAGGTAAAGGGACCACACCCACATGATGTAGGGATTTATAGTAGGTGGTTGCCATGACAGTGATAATTGGAAGCACTACACAGCAAGCTGCATGCAGTTAGCAAGTGGAGGACACTGATTGGTGCAGTGGCCATCAGCCGAATATGCGCATCACCTACAAAAGCCATGTGAGAGAGAGAGATAGAGAGAGAGAGAGAGAGAGAGAGAGTGCAATGCCAAAGTAAAAGTCAAACGAAGAACAAACCATTCTAACATCCAGCAAACCATCCAGAACTGACATCATTCCCACAATAGGTATGTGAAATATATATGCATGTAACTGAATGTAGTACTTGGTCCATAATAATGGGATAGATGATGTGGAATGATTTATATGTGCCATCAGATGTTGTTGTAATGATGTTCAGCTGAACATCTGCTATGGACAATAGTGTCTGTCCCTGTGGGTAGTGGGCCATAGCAGTCAACTGTGCAGATCAGCACTGACTGACAAGATGTAAGCCATCATAGTGTGTGTGTTGTGTAATGGGAAATATGTACATTATGTGCCCAATAGCTGGTGGTGGAAGTAATGCCATTATGATGGACACATGGGACCCGCAACCCACCCATTGCAGGATAATCAGGTTAGTCTGTAATATATCATACAGGAATGCCATAGGTATGTAATAGGGTTACTTGCAATCTGGTCCTAAATATACCCCCCCCCTAATGTCAGACTGTGTCCATATGTGGCACCTGTCTGTGTTGTAGCAAGGCAGAACAGTGCAGCTGTGCAGGAAGGTGTTGTCTGATTATGGACCTGATGTCTGAATGTACCCCACATATAAGTATGTATATGTGTACATATGATATAACATATATATATATATATATATATATATATATATATATATATATATATATACATATCAACATGTATGTCCACAAATATACAGATACCCATGTGTGGACATGTGAGCACATATATGCAACATCACTTATATCTACACATATATAGATATGCGCATGTCTACATATATACAAACACACACACAAACATATGTAAGGAAACACATGTCCCCTGTATTACTACCATAGTGATGCATGCTATGTGCGAGGTGACAGCACACATAGCAATACACACAGATATCTACAGCTGGCAGTGTGTGCAACATGGATGGGTATGTCACATGTTAATCCCTTGTTGGGACCACATTGCCCTCGCCTGTGAAATATGCAAAAGGAATATGGGAAAGTATGTCAGGTATAGTAGGAGAGGTAGTCAGGGTTGGTAGATATAGAAGAGAGTCTACAGGGGTGTTATCTGACACATGGTGGGTAACACCCTGGATGGTGTGTGTGGTCTGTGATGTGGATGCCCCATTGGCCCCAATATGGGCACAATGGGAACAAGCCTCCCACCCACTGCAACTCACAACAGCAGTCCACGTCCTGAAGGTGCCTGGCCTGGAGGCTGAGCAAGAGCATGTCGGTCATGTGAATGTGTACTGGATGCCTCACAGTGATGTAGCACATCCCACATGTGTCTTTGGAGCCCGGTATGGAACACACCCTGGACCTGACCTCAGGGGACAGGAACATATCTGTGAGTGCCCCCGGAGGGACAACATCCCCTGGGTTCATTCAACCTGATGGTATTGCTGCATCATTGCATGAGGAGGCCCCAGGTTGGGACACACATGTGATGTGGCCAGGTAACATGGGCAGATGGGTTTGGAGAGGTGGTTCTGCTGGCCAATAGTACATATACATGTTATTGTGTCACTGTTATAGAATATATGTTGGTAGTAATAGTCTACACAATCCCAGAACCTGTCCAACAGCATGCATAAATATCCCCAATAACACAGAATGTCAGATGTGCAGCAATCACAAAATAGCCATACCACATGCATATATGGAACCATAGTAGCGCTGACAATGACATGCAAGTGAATAGTCTGTAACAGGCCAGCAATTATAGTGTCCACACAGGGAACATGGCTACAGTCACATAGCAGAAAGTGTGGTACAAAACAATATCTGCCCCACTGGTAGGTAAGCTGTACTCATATCTAATGAGTTGTGTGTACAGTTTGTTGAAGCTGATATGGTTGGGGGTGACAGACATGTGTATTACGAACAGTGGTAACCTTGCTGTATGAGTTGCTCATACCTATTTCCATCTTTATGTCTTTCAGCCAAGCTGTCACATGCACGCTTGCCTACCTATTCGACAGCTGAAAATGATGTGCTTATCACACACCTGATCCAGCACAACCCAGTGCTGTTTGGCAGGGCTGCCCATGAACAGCAGGAGTGGGCCGCCCTGTGGAATGACCTAGTCCACAGGGTCAATGATGTCAGACTGCACAACTGCAGTTATGAGCAGGTCCGGCATCATTGTACTAACCTGCTTCGCAATGCTGTTGGCGTGCTGCTGTAGTCTGGAGGGATCACCTTGACACAGGGAGGGGGCCATGCCATCCATTCCCCCTGACATGTGTGGAGGAGCTCCTGGCCAGCCTCAAGGCACCTGCCAGTCCGGCCAGCCACCAACCGCTGGGCAACTTTGTGGAAGTGGGTGGCACCCACACACCAGCCGAGGAGTGTGCAGGTAAGGCCACATGGCACATCAGTAGATCACTTTTGCATATACATCTGCATCGGTACAGGTAGATCATGCATATCTGACATGTCATAGATATATTGTGTTGCTGCATTGTAGTGATAAACAGATGTCCAGATGTGGTAGTATTGTGGAAATGTACCGTCTGTATTGTAATACTGCACCCACCCTGTAGCACTGCCACAGGTGTAGCCACTGACATTGCATCTCTCACCCTCTTATGTAGGTTCCTCTGGGATACCACCAAGGCAGCAGCCTGGAGCTGGTGAGTATGGTTTATGTAGATGCTTGCCAACACACCGGGCATATAATGGTGATGGTATTATTCCATGCACACATCTAACACAGCTACCCTGAATGCATGCTGTACATGTGCATGTATTGTTGCTGTGAAATGCACGGCATCACAGGGTTGAACATGGGGTATTGGAAGGGTATGTCAGACACCTGTATGGTAACTAACATCCTATCATTGTGGAATGTGTCCACTGGGAGTAACATAATGGTGGGAGACATGGCCTACAGTAGGGACAAGTTTGGAACAACACCCATATACAGTGCAACACCAGTGTATATACCTGTAAGACAATGGCAACTGCTGCAGAGATATACTCTGGCATAAGGCATTACAGTAGTCTACATTATCAGCTGGGTCTAGGCTGTAACATGTGGTGTTCAGTGTATGGGACACTGCAAAGTGACACACGTGTAGGGCATACTTGTCATGCATCTGCATAAAGGCTGAAGGAGGGAGGGTATCAGCATGACACACCAGTGCACTGCAGTAGGGATCCTAAGGATGCTAGTAATGGCTCTAAGTGCACATAGTCAGGTTCAGGACCTGTGGCAGATGTAACCCTACCCCCACAGCAATAGTGACGGCAGTGTGTAAACACCATGGGATGTGCACATGAGTAGACCTTGCAATCATGCAGAATAGGGGGACATGTGTAGGGCAGACTGAACATACACTGGCAAATACAGATGGCCCACGCTGGTATACCCTTGCCAGGAGTAGTGACTGCTGTAGTACACACAACAAGAGGTGTGATTATCCATCATGATATGGGTTTGCACACATATGCCCACACAGTGTGTATGCATCATGGTCAGCAGCCGCACACCTAACACAATCCATAGACACTGCATGTGAAAGTACAGGACATATGTCACATATCGGGCTCGTGCACTTCTACAATATGCAGTGATGTGGTCCCATGGCAGATCAAGGATGGGTGCCTCAAATCAATAAAGGTGTGTACACCCCCCCATAGCCACAGTATGCTCTGATGGTTGCCAGTGTAAGAGTATTGGATTGGTCATACATGGTCCACTGATGTTGAGAGGTGTGCATCAGACATCAGGCATTCACAAATTACATCTGTCCACATATCATACCAGGTATGCATTGCTGGAAAACATAGGGGCTGTGAACATTAAAGCTGAATAACTGACAGAGTAGCACACATTCAGCAATGGGCAGTACACCTGCGAGGTGTGGTGCACAGTACATGGCAGGGTGCAGAACAGGTGTCCAGAAATACTGTGTTCATGGGTGCAGTGGTATCCAGGGGTAGGGGCTTAATCTAGTGACACAGCGCATGCATCACACACATGTATACTGTTGCCAGCATGGATTGACTATAGCTGCACTGCATGCTGTTGGGTACCATATGTTATGCATGTTGACGGAGAGGTAATAGGCAGACTGTGTGTACTTTCATTGTGCAACCTCACCTGTATGTGTGTGTGCATCTTGGTGGGTAGTGAGTTGGTCTGTAGGGTCACTCTGGTGAAGTGGAGGGAGGTTGAAGCATGTAGGATGCTTGTGCACATGCATGTGTTTGTGTGGCTGGCCATGCATTCACATGTGTGATTTTGGGGTGTTCATACAGCAGTACCTCCCTCTGGGGTCATGCAGTACATGTACATGGACTGCCACATTACACACCAGGAATACCTGTCATGTGTGGAATCACAGGACACCTGATAGTATAATATGGTCTGTAGCATGGAACAGGCATCCAGAGGGAAGGTAGACACCAGGTACACTCTTAATATTGCATTCAACATAGAGGTCACCTACAACCCATGTATGCAGTACTACAGATGCATTGAGTAAGTACTAGTCAACACCAGAGAGTGTATCCAAATATTACAGTTGCCACATAATAGGCTGAAGGAGCAGCATATCTGGCATGTACTAAGCATTACATACCCATGACACACCAGTGCATGCTATTATGGATAGAACATAGTAGCCCATACATATAGGGGCCATGCTCATCATGTCTGGACATACAGAGGGTGCATACTGAATGACAGCAGTGAGGCCATGTAAAACCACTGCACACAGGTCAGGAAGGTAAAGCAGCAACAGGCCTTGTGTTGTGACCGTTTGTGTAGGCATTTAGAGGACTGATATGTTAATGAGTGGTATCAATGCGTGTATGTTAACAAGTGTGATGCAGGATGGGTTACCACATGGACATATACATGGGACTGTCGGTAAAGCCATGGACATGTAGGTAATATGGAGGGGTGTGTGTGTGTGTATGTGTGCGTGTGTGCATGTGTGTGTGTGTGCATGTGTGTGTCTGTGCGTGTGTGTGCGTGTGTGTGCGTGTGTGTGCGTGTGTGTGTGTGTGTGTGTGTGTGTGTGTGTGTGTGTGTGTACTGTTAGGCAATACTGTACAGGTTTTAAAGTGTGATTATTGTTTTCCCCCACAGGTGGCAAAGTGGGTCTGGGTCCCTCCTGCATGCAATCTGATGTTGGTGTCCATACAGACACCGAAGATAGTGATAGTAATGTTGAGGCACAGGTGTGGTTTTCAGGGGCAAACACTGTGCCAGCATTTGACATCCCCCTTTTAGCCACCCCAACCCATCACTAAGTTTCAGTGCCTATACACACCCCATCGTCAGTGGCCATAGTGGAGGGACAGCTGGCGTTTGATGGCTGTGCACAGGAAAGAGTGGTAACCATGCCTACTGTGTCTGATCGCAGCAGGCATAGCCAGATGTCCAGCAGGGCACCACAAAGGCAGATGTCCCAGGATGCTTGTGGTAGGGCCACTGGACATCATGGCCCTTGCAGCGGTGACATAGCTGGTACCAGCAGGCACGTGTTTCAGGCTGTCATGTTGGTACAGGCACATATAGATCATTACCACAGACAGGGCCTGAGGCTGCTGAGGGCTGCTCTCACATCTGCAAATGACAATGTCCATAAAGTGGCTGGTGCCATCCATGGATAGATGGTTTGGTGAGATGATGGTCCTCATCGACCATGGTCTGACCATGCTTGAATGTGTGATGGAAGTGCAGCGATGGTCATGTGGACGTAGGCCAGCAATGCCAACATCTGGTAGTCAACATGGACATGCTAGGACACCAAAGGGCTCCTGTAGTGGCAGTAAGAGCCCTGTCACTGCAGGAGGGCTCTGTCCACACCACACCACAGCAGGCCACAAGCACGTGGTCCTGGCCAGTCCCAGAAAAGACCTGGTACCAACGGACATTTGTCATCATCAGGTGAGAGTGGCACATCAAGACCTGTACCTGGACATGCCCGTGGAATCCCTGGCAGGCACAGTCTATGTGTCCATGGCCAGAGGCAGTGAACTTCACACCCTACCTGGTATGGTCTGCAGTTGTCCATGAACACCTGTGTAGGGCAGCCACATGGCAGAATTGTGTGCATGCATACCCACACACTATGCAAACACACCTAGGGCAACCCCATACCTACACACACCACATCACCACACCCAGCTCACCACAGTTCACCCCTCACCCACACACATGGTGTCAAGTATGGCCCACCCTAGGCCTCTGGCAAACCAACATTATACCCTGTGCATATTATGATACCTGTGCCACATCCCTGTCATTCATGCCATCAATGCAGGGACAGGATAACATGGTTCTAATGCACATGGTGACTGTACTACAGTGTACCACAGTACTGCATAAATGGCAGGAAGTGTAGCCATCCAGCACTGATGCCTTATAGCTGTTAGTAACACTGGTTGATTGTGGTCTCTATACTGTTGTCCATTTGTGTTGCAGGTGTACATGTGTCAGCACAAGGATGCCCTGTACATATGATGATACCTGTGCCACATCCCTGTCATCCATACCATCAATGCAGGGACAGGTTAATATGGTTCTGATGCACACGGTGACTGTACTACAGTGTACCACAGTTCTGCAGTGTAACATGTTGTAAGGACTAAAGTGTCATGCATAAATGGCAGGTGGTGTAGCCATCCAGCAATGATGCAATATAGCTGTTAGTAACACTGGTTGATCGCAGTCCCTATAATTTTATCCATTTGTGTTGTATGTGTACATGTGTCAGCACGAGGATAGTCTGCAGTCATATTTCACAATGGGTATGGCACTATGGTGACACCATGGCTGTGAAATATCTCAGGTACACTTGAACACATGTCACAGGTTACTAATATGGTTATTGTCTGTGCCACATCGACAGGTGACCCTCTGAGGCATGTATACCCTGCAACCTGATGTAGGCCATCCACATACATGCACACTGTTACTTGACAACACTAGGACTAGACCCCTACCTAGCTATGTAGTGATACTGAAGTCTGTGGTTTACACTGCACACACCACACAGCATTTAGGGTGAGGTGTGTCCCAGTTTACATGTTAAATGCAGAACATCCCCAGACATGTACAGTATGCTAATGGGGGATGTAATGGGTGTATATGGACAATATGTAGTGTGACATACTGTCATATACACATTAACAGACACATAGCTAGACACACATCCGAGATACCATGGCCTATCGCTACTAACTAACTTAACAGTGTGTCCACTGTGTTGCAGGTAGGCACTGCACAGCACATGCATAACTGGCTTGGATTGTGGTATCAGTTACCTGTATGGTTGATGTTGACAGTGGTAATCATAACATAGAACATTGGACATATACCGGGTGTACCTTGGTGTAATGACAGTGTAAAAATCACCCACATCTCCCAGTGGATATTGTACTCCCTGAAACCCATGATGACACTCTGCCATATCCACCATCAGACATTAGCCTTGACTGCGATACAACCCAAAGTATACCCCAACAGTGGTACTAACAGGGATATGCATCTAATGCACATGCCATATGCGTAGTAGGGTGTTGCAATGTCATACCTCACCTATGGGCAGCAACAACACTATCTGTACTACTGTGTGGCAATGGGTATTGTAATAGGAATATGTAGCCTCGGAATGCTGTACCTACAGATATACAGACATGCACAACTACACACACATGCCAGAACACAATGGGTAGTCCATGCCTACCAACCCATTTGTAAAACACTGTTGTGCTAGTACTGCAAGGCTCGGGTAGCCGGTATTGGGGGGGATCTTAACAGGGTACATGTAATGTCCCATACAACAGCAGTCACAACTGACTATGGCAATGGGTGTTGCGTTGGTTGTGAAGGCCCTCATGGAATTCCCAAGTGCAGGTGTGCTAAGACACAGACACTGCTATACTCAGTCATGCACATGTACACATGTGTCAGTACAGGGGTGCATCACTGCAGGTGGTCATAGCTGTGTACCTAGCTATTGTCCAAGGGGAGATGGGTTGTGTAGGGGTTGTGTGTACAGTGTTATCATGCCACCTGCCAGGTGGCAGCAGGCAATCTATTGATAGACACTACTGAGTTGACCCTCAGGGTGATAATGACATGCATCAGTCCATTCTCCAGGTTCCTCCTGCACATGGCCACTGAGGTGATCAAGGTGACATTTATGCAACATGTATTACAACACATGGTTAGTGTCTGTGATGGAGACCTGTACCCAAGCATGTTCTGCTGACTGTGTTAGTGTAGTGTAGTGGAGGTACCTGTGGCATGTGGTGCATACAGGGTGAGATCTCCTATATGTGCCAGTTCTTATACAGCTGGGAAGACATGTCAGTGTCAATCAAGTTTAGGTTGCCTGTACATATCCCAGCTGGATACCTGCCATCTGCACAGGATCTGACAGACATTAGTTTGGCAAGTAGCTATGCAGTAGCATGAGTATGTTGACAGATAGACATCTGACAACAATATGCATGCCATAACTAAATGTTGGATGCTGTCACTAACATGTGCTATACAGACAGTAGTCTACAGTTACATTCCACATGATGGATCATTACCCATTAAGGGGTATATACGGTGACACAGCTCACACACCAGGGATACAACAGGGAGGCCTTGGTGTCCAGCTATGCCCACAGGTGTGCCTGTTGTTCGTACTACATTTAGCACTCTGCTTTTGCCTGGATTAGCACTGTCAACAGTAGTACTGCAATGATACACTACATGTTAGTGTGACAACACATACTCTGGGCTACTATGCCTGTGTGTAACACATTCACATGGATAACACTGCTGTACAGGCCTCATATATGTCTGTGTCCCATACATGACACTCACACCCCTTGTTACAGTAATGACAGCACATTGGCACATGTATTGTACATGGCATTACATACACTTATTACAGATTATCAGACTGGGTGATGTGACCTGGTTACCAGGGCTAAGTGTTGCTTAAGAAGTATCAACATTGCTGAAATATAACAGCTGAGTTGATTTGCAAACTGGTAAGTGAAGCCTACACTGTGTAAGCACCCATACATTTACCCATACCTCAACACTGCTCAGCTTTGCGCAAACCCATACAAACCCACTTAAAGCTGCACAAAACTGCCTTGACCACTCTGCATCTGATAGCCCTTGTTCTGCCCAGCAATAAAATGACCACCCCATGCAGGTCTTGAACCCAGGACCCTATACACTGAAGTCACAACACTTAACCACTATGCCATAACCACTGTGAAGACAGCTGTTGTTTTAACAATATAGCTGTCAATACACATATTGAGTAGTATTGAACAATTGCCTTTAGTTCCTGAATTGTGTAGTTCTTGTTATTAATATGACTGTTGCATCACATATGTTGTTTTATCATAATGTGCACATAACAGATACATATGGTGAGATACATCTGGGAGGGTATACACAACCGTGAGTTTACTCAGGACAGGAATATGGTTGTATACATATAATAGTTCTATATATGTTTAGATGTACATGGACATATATACTCATACATATGTCTGTATACACATCTGTATAGTGCTTTATATATATGGCCATGTGTACATCTCTTCATATGTACATATATATATATATATATGTATATGTAGATATACGTATATGTATATATACATATATGGCTATATAGCTATATATGTTGGTATATATTCGTAGATATCTATAACTATATGTGCATGCATTTCTATTCTGATATACCTACTACTGTCAATATATATGTAGATATCCATATGTGTATGTGCATATGTATCTCTCTCTGTATATGTGTAGACATATATTGCTCAATTGGCACTTTAGATGTATAGATTTGGGTGTTGATATATGTATATATATATATATATATATATACATATATATATATATATATATATATATATATATATATATATATATATGTGTGTGTGTGTGTGTGTACAAATACATATCCATCTATATATGTCAATATGTATAATATCTATATAGATATCTGGATAATTATATATACATATATTTTCACCATATGTCATGAACATGGAGTGCAGCCCTACCTCAATCCCTATAGTCCCAACTTCGTAGTACAAGGGGATGTAATGTGTAAAGCAGATATATTTGTAGAGTATTGCTACTGTAATAGGGATTGTCTTCACAGATATGGTGTGTGTGGGAGGTCACATCTACTTTTAACATGTGTGCCATTGGCTACTGACAGACATCCTAAGGACATCATAGTACAGTACTGCTGCTAGCACATAATGCTCCTGCGGACTACAGCAAAGATATTGGTCAATATATGTGGACATACTGACACACTCTGGACAGTCCAGAGGTATACACCGAACCACTTAGTGAAAGACATGTGGGCCAAGCCTGACAATGTGGATGTCAACAGCCATGTAGATGGGTATAACATGTAATGACTGGTATACATTTGTCCCCATAGGTTATGCATTCACACAACCCTGTCTGTCCTGACACATAATAACTTCTGGTACAGAGGTGCCATGGCCACATACTACACACTAGATATTGACATACATCTGTACAGCATCCCACTGCTCTGTATGACATACATGACTGTTAAGGGAGGCCCAGCAGTAGTACATCTGGCAAGTATCTAGACATTACATCCCACTGGGTAAGTACACTAAGCTGCTAGGCATGTAACAAAGCACTGTGCAGGCTACAGGCGAACTGGCTCAACACTGGCCTACATTTCCTATGGGGGAATGCACATGTACCTGCATATATAGCAGGCTCTACAGGCATGTCACAGCACAGAGTACGATATATCAGTGGGAAAGTGCATAACCAAAGCCAATGTGAACACAGCCACAGCCACGTATGGTAAGCTAGAGTAATATTACATATCATACATATATATCATAGCTAGAGCCTTCCTGTGTCCTGAAAGAGTGCTCTTCAAACTATCTGGAGATATACAGCGCTGAGTATATTTTTCTGGCACTTCAGAGTTGTGTACTGGTAATTGTTGTTTGACTAATTTTATATCATTGCTGGCTGACTTCAGAGTTGTGCACTGTTATTTTTGCTTCATTGTATAGCTTTTCAGATCTCTGCTGAAGGTGTTTTCCCCCCTCCCCCAATTTCTCTGTGTCTTAAGTTGGTATAACTGGTTACATCCTGTGTGTTATCTGACCATCTCAAGGATTACTTGCATAAGGTTAGATCCTCTTAGTAAAAAGTCTGCATATCATTGCTAGAGCCTTCCTGTGTCCTGAAAGAGTGCTCATCAAACTACCTGGAGATATACAGAGCTGAATATATTTTTCTGGAACTTCAGAGTTGTGTACTGGTAGTTGTTGTTTGACAAATTTTATATCATTGCTGGCTGACTTCAGAGTTGTGCACTATTATTTTTGCTTCACTGTATAGTTTTTCAGATCTCTACTGAAGGTGTTGGTTTTCCCATATCGACCCTCCCTATTCCTGTGTTGTTGTTTAAATGTGGAGGTTTTTGCAGTTGCAAGCCCCCACTGTAGATTTGATATGGGACACTCCCCCCACTCCCATCTCTTTACCTCATTCTACCTAATAGACTCCTTCTGCATTGTTTTTAGTCATTTTTAATTTAATTGCATTTTTTAAACTGTTTGGTCTAACATTGTTACATACTCAAGTGTGCTAGCTTGCACTGCATTTGAATTGTTTTGACTGCTGGTTTAGCTACTTTTCTGTATACATAAAAAAAATCCTTTCTTGTAACTAGTATAGTCCAGATTCAGATTTGCCGTATCCAGGACTAAATGTAAGCTTCTGAGCCCCCCAAGCTTTCTGTGTTGGAGGGAAGCCTTCTAGCTTATCAGTGGGAGTGGTAAGCACTAGGTAACCTATCTACCACATAAGAAGTGGTTCTGGCCCAGAAATTGTAGTTATTGGCCATTTTGGCAGTTTTTCCATCTATCTCAACTTTCTGATTAAAAAGCCCCATTTGCACTTATTTTCCCCCTTTCCTGTAACTAGTTTAGTCCAGATACAGATTCTTACTTTTAAAACTTGAATTTGCTTATTCGTGATCAGCACTTGCTCAGAACTTGTAAGCACTAAATAACCTACTAATTATTACAGCACTCAACCTTCCTCATTACCTAGAGGAAAACAGTTTTGGTACTTACTTTCCTCTCTTGCTTAGAGAAAAACAGCCCTTGTACTCACTTTCCTCACTTATCTAGAGGAAAATAGTTTTTTTTATTCAGGCATATCCAAGGGTCATCTCCCAGTGCTCTCTCCTGTCTATCTGATGAATCCAGGCATCATGTACACAGAGAACCCTCTCCTCCTACCACCCAACATTACAACCTGTGAGAGATGCACTTATCTAGCGAAACTGGAGGTAAAGCTCTCTCCAATAAAGACTGAACTTAACAGTCAAGAGGAGAAGGTAAACCCCTGCACCACACCACATTCATCACATAGTCTCACTAAATCTACACCACCAAAATCCACACATAGAAACACAAAAACATTTGCGGAGGCTCTCAATAATAATTTGCTCAAGCAACAGAGACCTCCAAAGCAGAAATGCAAGCAACCTCCACCCCCCAACACAACCCAAATGACACATAGCACGCAGACTCAGTGTGCCACTCAACCACAGCCAATAAGGCAAAACAACATACCCAACACAGTAGTCATAGGCAACTCTATAGTCAGCCACACTGATGTCCCACTCACCAGGTTAAACAAGGAGAAGGTTACTGTCAGCTACCTGTCAGGTGCCAGGATCCGCCACATAACCCACGCACTCAGGTCACTCCACAACAAGTACAAATATGACTCTGTCATTGTCCATGTTGGTGTGAATGACCTGAGATGTACCTCTCTGGACTACATGAAAAGAGACATGGAAGAGCTCTCTGATCTTGTAGCCCAGGCAGGTATGACCCTAGCCCTGAGTAGCATTCTGCCATCATTTGATGCCGCTGTACAAGGACAAAATGATTGACTTCAACAATTGGCTAAGCTTCTGGTGCCATTCTAAAGGCATCCAGTATCTGTCTGCCTGGGATGACATGGTCGATAGACCATGATGCTTTGCCAGAGATGGCCTGCACCTGTCACCCTTGGGATTCAGGATACTGGCTAAGGTTCTTGCCGCCCCTATAGTGCCTTTTGTAGGCAAGGTTCAAATGACAAGTTCACCACCATAACAGTAAAAGGCAAGAAAAAACTGAGGGTGATGCTACTCAATGCTAGAAGTCTAAATCTCAAAATACACTCACTCGAGGCACTCTTTAAAATGGAGAACATTGATATCTGTGCAGTGACTGAGACCTGGTTCAAGGCTCCAGACAGCACCCCTGCACTACCAGGCTATAACTCATACCACACTTTTCGGCCATGTAACCTGGACCGGAACACCAAAGGCGGAGGTGTGTCCATATTTATTAAGGATATCCACAACTCCAGGCTAGTTGCTCAGTATAATGCAGCCGAGGTTATTCAAGTACAACTAACTCTGGGCAAAACTGCAATCCAAATTGTAGTTTGCTACAGATCACCCACCATGCCCCAGGATTCCCACTCCTCTTTTCTTGATGTACTGGAAAATATTAGGGTTCAACCAAACACCCTAATAATAGGCGATTTCAACTACCCCACCATTAACTGGGAAAACTACTCATGTACCAACTCCTTCACTCAACGCCTTCTGGAATTCATAAACTCCAATGCCCTGGATCAACTTATTCACACCCCCACCAGGGGCAACAATATCCTGGATCTAGTCATTACCAATATGAGTGACCGGTGTTCCACACCTGAAGTCAACGCATCATTGGTCCGCTCCAACCATAATCTAATTACTCTAGATATCCACATCCTGCCTCCACCCCCCCCCCCCATTAAGGAAACCATGGTAAAAAATTTCTCCAAAGCCAACTTCATGCTTCTTAAGACAGAAGTGGTGAACTTCATGACACCCATGCAGATGGACAATACAGTTATGACTACTGAATCCTACACAATTGCACTTTATAAGCACTTACATGAGTGCAGGGATCGTGCTATCCCAAACAGAACCAGGATGCTATCCTCCAAAAAACGGAAGCCAATCTGGTGGTCCTCTGCCATAAACAAACTGTACAACAGAAGGAAGAAACTCTTGCAAAAGAGAGTAAAATCCCACGAGTGGAGGAGCTCCCTGGTCAGCCTCAGTAAGAAGCTGTGATCCCTGATAAAATCCTCCAAAGCTAGTTACAAAAATAAAATTGCCACTGGTTCTAAAGACAACCACAAAGCATTCTATAGCTATGTCAAGAATCTCAATGGCAACACTCAGATCTGCTTTGAGTTACAGTACAATGGCACTAAATATACAGACCCAACTGATATTGCCAACACCCTGGCAGACAGGTTCAGTGCTAACTTTACCCCCCTCTCACCCCCTAAAGAGCCCATCTCTATACCGGAAGAATGCAAAGTTCCTGTAATCATGGCTGCACAGGTAAAAACCACACTCTCCAAAGACAAGAACACAACATCCATGGGAACAGACATCATCCCAGGCTGCATTCTACATGAACTACAGAATGAACTGGCACCCCACCTAAGTACCATGTTCAATCATAGCCTCACCTCAGGCTTTGTGCCTGCTGAATGGTGCACAGCAATGGTTATCCCACACCACAAGGGGGTAGCTATGACGGACCCGAGAACTACCGCCCCATTAGCTTGATGAGCCTGGTCTGCAAGGCCATGGAACGTATCATCATGGAACTTATAAACAAAGATGCTGGTAATCTCCAAACTCTGGATCCCACCCAGTTTGGGTTTGTAAAAGGCAGATCATGTCTCCTAAACTTGATAAACTTCTTTGAAGCAGTCACCAAAGCCATAGACAAGGGTAAGGTGGTTTGCACAGCCTATCTAGATCTTGCCAAGGCTTTTGACACCATCCGCCACTCTGGAATTATAGATAAACTCACTAAACTAGGTATAAATCCCTATGTCACAGGATGGGTTGCCAACTGACTCACTGACAGAACCCACACTGTGAAAGTAGCAGACTCCAAATCCGACTTCAGACCAGTGATAAGTGGAGTACCACAGGGTTCAGTCCTGGGTCCTCTCCTGTTTGGTATCTACTTCTCTGAAGTACAGGCTAACACAGAAGGTCTTTGGCTAACAAAGTTTACAGATGACTGCAAACTAAGAGCCATAACTGAAACTCCTAACGATGTGGACATCCTACAAAAGGGCCTGACTGAGACAGATGCCTGGTGTCAAAGCCATGGCCTCACGCTCAATGCCAAAAAGTGCATTGTCATCCCCTTTGGTAGAAACTCTGTACCCATGAACTACAGCATAGGCGGTAGTATACTTAAGACTGAAAGTGTGATAAGAGACCTTGGGACATAGGTGGTCAGTAGTCTCTCCTCTGCTAATCACATTGCCACAGTAGTCAGGAAATCCTTCTACATGGCACACCTCATCACAAAATGTTTTTCATCCAGAAAAAAAGAGGTCATTGTTCCCCTCTACTCATCACTCATTAGACCCATTATAGAGTACAATGCCCCTTTTGGTATGTACCTCACAAGACATCTACACCAAATGGAAAGGCCGCAGAAATACCTCACAAAGAAGATTACCAGCCTCAAACAGATGCCCTACACAGACAGTCTAAAAAAACTCCAGCTTTACTCCGTCACATATCGCCTACTCAGAGGTGATCTCTGCCTAACATACAAAGCTATGTCAAACCCAGAGCTGTTGGACATGCTCCACTTAAAGAAATCCCAATCCCTCCAAGCTACATGCTCTAGGGACCTAAACCTTATCACCACATTAAACAGAACATGCCGGAGGGATAGATTCCTGTCCCAGAGACTTCCCATACTCTGGAATAACTACCTATCTACATCAAACAAAGTTCCTCATTAGCACTCTTCAAGAAAAAAATCTTGATGATTGGATGGAAAATAGGAAATTCACCCCAGGGATCACCTCTGTGGCTCTGCTCAACAGTGGCACAGGAAAATAATTTTCTTGGGTGGCAAAAGCCAGGGTACCTTTTTGGCTGGGCTTGTATAGGCCCCAGGGCTGAAAGCCTAGTACCTACCTATGAACATATGAACCTATTACAGTATATGGACTATCTGTTCGACACCATCCTCATATGTGCCTCTCACACACTAACCCTACATATACTGGGCCACTACACAGTGTGGTCTGATGCCTGTCTGTGGTATGGGACTGATCATGAGCAGAATGCAGCCTGGGATGATGTCTGTTCCCATGGATGTTGTGTTCTTGTCTTTGGAGAGTGTGGTTTTTACCTGTGCAGCCACGATTACAGGAACTTTGCATTCTTCCGGTATAGAGATGGGCTCTTTAGGGGGTGAGAGGGGGGTAAAGTTAGCACTGAACCTGTCTGCCAGGGTGTTGGCAATATCAGTTGGGTCTGTATATTTAGTGCCATTGTACTGTAACTCAAAGCAGATCTGAGTGTTGCCATTGAGATTCTTGACATAGCTATAGAATGCTTTGTGGTTGTCTTTAGAACCAGTGGCAATTTTATTTTTGTAACTAGCTTTGGAGGATTTTATCAGGGATTGCAGCTTCTTACTGAGGCTGACCAGGGAGCTCCTCCACTCGTGGGATTTTACTCTCTTTTGCAAGAGTTTCTTCCTTCTGTTGTACAGTTTGTTTATGGCAGAGGACCACCAGATTGGCTTCCTTTTTTTGGAGGATAGCATCCTGGTTCTGTTTGGGATAGCACGATCCCTGCACTCATGTAAGTGCTTATAAAGTGCAATTGTGTAGGATTCAGTAGTCATAACTGTATTGTCCATCTGCATGGGTGTCATGAAGTTCACCACTTCTGTCTTAAGAAGCATGAAGTTGGCTTTGGAGAAATTTTTTACCATGGTTTCCTTAATGGGGGCGGGGGGGGGGTGGAGGCAGGATGTGGATATCTAGAGTAATTAGATTATGGTTGGAGCGGACCAATGATGCGTTGACTTCAGGTGTGGAACACCTGTCACTCATATTGGTAATGACTAGATCCAGGATATTGTTGCCCCTGGTGGGGGTGTGAATAAGTTGATCCAGGGCATTGGAGTTTATGAATTCCAGAAGGCGTTGAGTGAATGAGTTGGTACATGAGTAGTTTTCCCAGTTAATGGTGGGGTAGTTGAAATCACCTATTATAACTTGCTGCTGCCTAAGCAAAGCAGGTGTAGCTCACCACATCCACCAGAGAGGGAGTGAGAGAGGCAGACAGAGGCAAAGTAAAGTCAGGGATGGGTGGGAGACTAAAACTTAAGCATGTTTGTTTCACACACCTACCAGCACAAGGTATAAAATCCCTGACATCTATGTAGTGCTATCACATTTCTCTGCAGTTATTGGATGCGCCACATAGGTTACATGTTGATGAGCCCTCAAAATGTATATGTGATGGTGAATGACATCTGCAACATGGATATGGTAGCTATACGGTAGGTGTAGTACACATGCCTGTCCACATGAACATTTGCCAGTAGCAACACAGCCACACTCTCACAGGGACGCATACACATTGACACACTTGGCAGGGCCAGGAATACAACTAATCACTAGTGAGATTGCCGCAATACATTACTGTGCAGGTATCATGTGCACCACAGGGGTCATACAGAGGTTATATGGGCAAAGTGTATGTGGAGGTGTCTGACATTAGACAGCATGCTTCTGTACACCAGTGAAGGTTGTAGTAAGTATGAATGTGATCATATGCATCATAAAACACACAAACACACACACACATACACTCACACACACACACACACACACACACACACACACACACACACACACACACACACACACACACAGCACCAGTACTGACATGTATGGTTGCATTGCTTCATGGGTGTGTAGTGGTTGACTGTGCCAGACAGCTATACAAGAATAGGTGATGGGTATACCTTGCCATCAGCCCACATGACAATGGTCTGCATTGTGGCTCAGGGGTATAGCTTCTGGATTTGCCCACACAGGTGGGTATTGTATTCACCATCCAGTCACCTGGGTGACTGGATGGTGAATACAATACCCACCTGTGTGGGTAATGCCATGTCTGGAATGAGAACTCCTACCTAACTAGTTTATCACACTACAGCAGTACGCAATTATAGGAAGCACCATGGAGATTACAGGCCTACACCTTTCACAAGGGTGTGTTTCAACGTGGATGACCTCAGCAGGCTTGTCAAAGTAGGGCTATGGGGAGGGCAGTGTGTGTGCATGGGCCATAACCCATTCATCTAGAGGATGACACACCACATGCAGGGTTATATTCCACAGGTAAATGTATACAACTGCTAGATGACTACTTCCTTGTACAGTCATGTTGCACAGCTAGCACTTGTACCATATAGTAAGAAGTAGTAGCACAATGTTGTGAGTCCACAGATAGGATTTATTAATACAAAAATACACAAATAGTTAAAATTATTTTCAAGAATCAGACTCATTAACTCACATAAAAGTGATAACTCATCAGGTTTTAAAACGGAGTGGGAAAAAAGAACTTCCTCGAAAAAATCTAGCACTTCCAGTTTTGGAATACAAGAAAAAAGATCCTGTACATCAACTGTAAGAAACCAACAATCAGGTATCCAAATATCTTGCTTAAGCTGACCCAAGAAGTCCCAAGAATCCTTTAACAAGTGCGGAAATTTGCTGACAATATGTTTCAGTTTCACATCCACATAAACCGCTAGGTTATGCATCTTGGATCCTGCGGCTGCAACTATGGGTCTGAACGGTGGTTTCCTAAAATCTTTGTGGACCTTCGGTATCCCAAAAATGGTTGGTATCCTAGGAAATTTGTTTAATAAAAAGTTGTATTCTTCCTTCGAAATCTTCTTATCTATCAGATATTCATATAAAAAAACTATCCAATCTCTGGTAAGAAATATTGATTTCATTTTTAGAGCATAAAGAGTATCTATCCTCCTGGAATAGAATATTCTGCATATCATTATTGTATTCTTCTACACCATAAATAACCACCCCACCCCCTTTGTCAGCTGTCATAATTCTTATATCCCTATTGTTTCTGATACTGTCAAGGATGTTTTTTTCTTGAGTGTTCAAGTTATTAAAAACTTTCCTTTTTTCACCCCAGGTTTTATATAAATCTTCCCTGACTAATTTCTCATATGCCACTATAAGTGGATGCAATGGGGGGCTAAACATGCTACTTTTCTTTAATACCTTGTTGGATTCACCCTTGTTTGTTTTATCTGACAGTATAAGATTCAAATTTAGTTTCCTAAGATACAACTGCAGGTCAATCATGACTGAAGCTATATCAGGCACGTGAGTTGGTACAAACTTAAATCCCTTCGAAAATAATGAAAATAAATCCTTAGTAATAGGAAAATTAGAATAGTTGTATATATTGAAACCATCCAAACTGTACTTAATATTTTCAACACTCTGAATCTGTTCTATACTATCTACCATTGGTTGTAGGTCTGATTCTGCTTCACAACCCTGCTGTAAGTCTTGTTTATCCCTTGTCTGCGTTTGGCTATTCTTTCCGAGCGTCGAGGCATGGGAAAATCCTAAATGTCATCCAAACACTCAAGATCATTGTCACCATGGTGAATATCATCCATGTCAACCTCCATATTGAGGCTGGCTCTAAGCCTATTGTCTATCCTTCCAGGACCGTGACAATATATTCAAGAAAAAAGTTAAAAAAAATTGAAAGGGACAACAAACAATATAAGCAAGATAGAGTTTATCCAACTGATAAACTGTTTTTTTATATGCAGCAGCAGGAGGAACACGGTCCTGGAGGGATAGACAATAGGCTTAGAGCTAGCCTCAATATGGAGGTTGACATGGATGATATTCACCATGGTGACAATGATCTTGAGTGTTTGGATGACATTCAGGATTTTCCCATGCCTCGACGCTTGGAAAGAATAGAACAGATTCAGAGTGTTGAAAATATTAAGTACAGTTTGGATGGTTTCAACATATACAACTATTCTAATTAATAGGGATATAAGAATTATGACCCCTGACAAAGGGGGTGGGGTGGTTATTTATGGTGTAGAAGAATACAATAATGATATGCAGAATATTCTATTCCAGGAGGATAGATACTCTTTATGCTCTAAAAATGAAATCAATATTTCTTACCGGAGATTGGATAGTTTTTTATATGAATATCTGATAGATCAGAAGATTTCGAAGGAAGAATACAACTTTTTATTAAACAAATTTCCTAGGATACCAACCATTTTTGGGATACCGAAGGTCCACAAAGATTTTAGGAAACCACCGTTCAGACCCATAGTTGCAGCCGCAGGATCCAAGACACATAACCTAGCGGTTTATGTGGATGTGAAACTGAAACATATTTTCAGCAAATTTCCGCACTTGTTAAAGGATTCTTGGGACTTCTTGGGTCAGCTTAAGCAAGATATTTAGATACCTGATTGTTGGTTTCTTACAGTTGATGTACAGGATCTTTTTTCTTGTATTCTAAAACTGGAAGGGCTAGATTTTTTCGAGGAAGTTCTTTTTTCCCACTCTGTTTTAAAACCCCATGAGTTATCACTTTTATGCGAGTTAATGAGTCTGATTCTTGAGAATAATTTTAACTATTTGTGTATTTTTGTATTAATAAATCCTATCTGTTGACTTGCAACGTTGTGCTACTACTTCTTACTGGTTATACCTCAGTACTTCAACACCATCTGGTTGAACTTGTACCACATAGTCCGTAATGCTGATAGATACCTAAGTATCTATAAGATAGTGGCTAAGGTCTAAAGTGAGTAAAATCTCAACCTCATGTGACTGTAGCCATTTGGCTGTGTGCTGGGTGGGATAGGCCTCATAATGGATGGCCCCTTGTGACAGTCACTTTCTTCCACACATCTATGTACGTCTACTTTTGGCTTATTACAGTGTGTTGTCCTTGGATATATGCCTGTATTCCTATCCAGTGTGTGTGCAAAGCATGAGTGGTGCATACTGAGGAGTGTCTGCACTAACATCTGCAACTGCCAGATATGTCTGGTCCACTGTTGTTTGCAGACATGGCCTTCATTTATTTAAGTGAGTGAGCATGCCCAGTATGCCCTTCTGTTTGAATGTGTGGATCGATTCCAGGTAGTTTGTACTGCATTGCAGCCTTTGTGTTGTACACCTACAGGTAGCATGCTGTTTCTGCAGGGTATCCGTTGATCATATGGCAATATGTGGAAAAACTGCGCAGGGCATAGTGTGTACTGTAGGTGATTGTGTCTGTGCTGCAGCATCTGCATGGTACTGCTGTTAGCAGAGATATTCATACATGTGTATTGTTATACACATTGATGTTTTCTGTCCCCATGTACTGTCAGGTGGACATTCTTGCTCACAGTGATGACTTGGGAGACAAGGGTGACTGCAGCTGTGTCTAGTATTTTTGGCAGACACCTACATACTCATGGTAAGTTATGCCATTCTGGAGGGGGAGCTGTGGACACTTGGTGCTGGGTTTCTGTACCAAGTTCAGCACCTTGCTACAGTGCTGGCAGAGGATCCCATACTTGTCCACCCATCAACATGACAGTATGGGCTTAACTTGCTGTGCCAATGCCTCACAGCTGTACAGAGTCACACAGGTTAGGCAGGGGCCATGGATCAGGACATTTATCATATTGTGGTATATGGGCAGGTGTGTAGCCACCATTTATGTGCTTGCAACCAGGGATAGTGTGTGCACACAGCTTGGTGTCAGACCCTGCACATTCCATGCTGCCCATGATCCCACACCTCCCTCTATTATTCTAACCTCTTCCATACATTATGCATACATTCTCTGATACTTTCACTAAGGGAACTAACTATCACCCCATCACAGCTGTGTGTTAGTGTTGGTCCACAATTCATGTAGTGGGACATGGTGGACTGTGGTTTGTCCACATGGCCTTGCATATGGCTTATGTGGATTGTGTTATGTTGTTATTTGGGTGTCCATGACATCATATGCATTGGCAGTACGTGTGAGACACAGGCCTTTAGCATAAGCCTGTGGGGCATTAGGTGTTGCTGCAGGCCAGATGTGGCAGGCCATTGCATTCTATCAGCCCTACAGTCCCAGACCACCGTACAGTATACTCCCCTGGGGAGACAGGGTAGGAGTGATATCTGTTCATGCCAATACCTTCTATCAATCTTTATCAGGTGGTGTAGATGCTGGCAGGGTGATACCTACAGCTAGGGATACACCTGCATTGGACACCTGCACTGCATGCTGCAGTCTTTCATTATTGCCATATATTGGTGGGGTCTTACTGTACCCATTCCCCACAGCAGGGATATTACCAGAGAGGTACCTGTGGGTGGTATTTGCGTGGCTGGGTGCATGTGTGCTATGGACACTATTTGCATATGACATACAGATATGGATGGGGCATTCCAGTTATGCTGGCATGCGCAGTTACATCATCTGATTCCGAATGCATCAGTCTTACCTCCTTTTTGATCTGCAGGTGTTCAGGCAGACATCACCAGTATCCCCTACTACAGGTCCAGTCACTGTGATGCATACTTATATGTACAAATCCAAGGGTGCCTCCATTTCACAGTGACACAGTATATACTGTATGTCTGGGGTACTTTCCCTGTGTACTGCTTGTATATCTAGCCCAACAGCCATGCCATGTCAGCCTTTCAGATGGTGACACATATTACCACCATACATTTTCAATGCCTTACTGCTAGCATGTGTTATACTGGTGGGGATTGTCTTTGGCACTGCAGTTGTGAGGGCTTGTCCCTGTCATCAGCAATAGTGGGCAATAGCCGCCAGGTCTAACCTCAACATGCATACATACTGACCACTCTCAGACATTATGAAACACACACCATCCTACCACACACAGACCTGGATATTGTGCAAATGCTACGACCTATACTGCTACCTTGGCCACCTCTGTGCATCTGTGCTCCACTCATATTATACCTACTCATACATGTTACTACATTTCTAGACAGAATTGGGGGGGCACACCTGAGTGTCACTACATTTCTACACTGGATTGGGGGAAGGGGCAGACCTGTCTGTTTCCACATGTCTACATAGGAGTGGGGGTGCACACCTGACTGTTACTACATTTCTACATAGGATTGTGGGGGGACAGACCTGATGGTTTTTACATTTCTACACTGGATTGGAGGGGCACAGCTGACTGTTACTACATTTCTACGCTGGTAGTGTCATGTTTGGCATCCCTTTTACTGTATGTGAGAGTCAGAGAGAGTTGTCATTCCCTGGGTCCCTACTGTGTCAGTGTATGTGCTATGCATTGTTTTTTTGCCAAGGCCAGGGCATACTGGGCACACCTCCTGATTGTTTCTACATGTCTACATGGGAGTGGAGGGGCACACCTGTCTGTTACTACATATATATATATATATATATATATATATATATATATATATATATATATATATAGGGTTGTTGGGGGACACACCTGACTGTTTTTATATTTCTGCACAGGATTGGGGGGCACACCTGACTGTTATTACATTTCTACATGGGATTGGGGGGGGACACACCTGACTGTTTCTACATTTCTACACATGACTGGGGGGCACACCTTTCTGTTTCTACATGTCTACATATGATGGTGGGGCACACCTGGCACTTGCACACATTTGCTATTACTCTACTGGTATGTCAGGTACTCCATTTCATTCTGCATTCTAACCTATCATACTGACTAGAGGCATATCAGTGTACTACAGGTCTTAGCTTTGGTTGCCCTACATAATAGTGTCTGACTTCCTACCCTTCAGAACTAACATCCCACTGCCTGACCTGCTGTAGTCTGTCTGTGTATGCCTGGGGGGAGGTTACCCATAGGCATCATTCAGAGGCCATATTACAGGCTCTGTTTGTGTTTGTCTACATCTGTCCTGCTGGCTGAGACAGTTGTTGGGTATGTGAACCTCCCTGACTGGCATGTGTGATTCATATGGGCACACGTCACCCAGCACATTTCCTGCTGTGGGTTTTGTCACCCTGTGTAGTACTGGTGACTGTGGTGACTCCAGTATGTGTTAGAGATGTCATGGTGCCACTATGGGTGTCTACTATCTGCTGCCCTAACATTCAGCCACCCAATTCCTTTGCATGCTCACATCCATACCATAGATACAGGTAAAGACACATTCTACTCCATTTGGAAAATGGTAGTTTGATTGACTTCCCTTGTGGGTGTGCCAGTATTGAGGATGGTGCTGGAGGGCTGCCTATGTCAGATGCACATAGTACACTCCCTATACATGGTTGAGCACAGGTAGTGTCATGTTTGGCATCCCTTTTACTGTATGTGCAAGTTTGAGAGAGGTGTCATTCCCTGGGTCCATACTGTGTCAGTTTATGTGCTATGTATTGCCTCTTTGCCAAGGCAATGGCTTACTGGGCACACCTCCATCTGCCTACTGGGCCAGCCTCAGTTTGTTCCTCCTCTGAGTCACACTGTGCCTGTGCAGGCCTTGGCATTGGTGGGGGGCTGTGTGGCCCTGTCCCGTGCTGTTCCTGCTGCAGCTGTTTCCACATGATCATATTGTGTAGCATGGCACATACCATAATAATTTGAGTTCATGTAGTTGGTGAGTACTGCAAAGCTCCACCAGATGTGCCCAGGCACTGGAATCATGACTTGAGCATCCAAACACATGTTCTATTATAAGTCTGGTCTGTGCATGTGCCTCAGTATGGCATTCTTGTTCAGGTGTGTGTGCATTTCTGATGGGTGTCAGCCACAGCTCCAGTGTGTAACCAGCATCCCCTACTAGGTGAGCACAGGGGATGTCCCCATTGGCAAATCTGTAGTACAGCTGCTTCAGATGCATCGCACATGACCTAGCAGTTGATGGAGGGGAGACCCCTGCGGTTGATGTAGGCCCTACCCTGATCACCGGGTGATGTTTGATGTGTATGTGCATGCTGTCTATAGCACCCACTACCTCAGGGTATTCTGCTATTTGGTAGAAGAGACACATATTGATGGCCAACACCTCACGGGTGTTTTAGAAATATACTTGTTCACTGGCATGTGCTGACATGGCATCCAGGAACTGGTGGAGTACTCTGGATGCTGATGCCTGTGAGATCTCCAGGATATCCCCACTTGAGATTTGGGAGGTGCCTGTGGCTAGTATTCCTAGGCCTGCACATACCTTGGTATCCACTGGGATGGGTTCCCCTCAGTCAGTTTGGTGTGCCTGGCATGGCCGGCACAGCTCAACAATTTGCTGTAGGAAGTCCCTATCCACCCTATAGCACTTCACTATCTCCAGCTCATATAGCCCCTGGTAGGTTACCCTTGGTCTGTACACCCTTCTCCATCTCCTCACTGTGGGTTAATCAGTAGCATTCACTTCCTCACCACCCTCAGCCTTTTGCACATGTTGTTGTATGATGCCTGCTGCAGCCTCTATCATTTTGTAGTTTTGTTTGTTGAAAGTTCTCCACTTCTATACACCGGTGATGTAGAGTATGGGAAGAGCCAGAGGGGAAGGTGTTTGCATAGTTTATAGTAGTGTTCTGGGCTGGGCTGGTCTGCTGCCTGTGTAATTGCCTGATTGTGATACATTTCACCTGCCAGCTATGCTAGTTCTCCTTGATTAACTTCCTACTACTGTTTTCCCTTCCCATTGGCTTCCTGTTTAAGCCCAGGGGGGCGCTACACAAACACAGTGCTCAAATATGCACAGAGCTGCTATTTCCTGGTTTACCTTTTTTTTCTTTAAAACATGATGAGTGGCATGCACACCCGCTTAGGCAATGTAAAGAGTGCTAGGCAGACTCAGACACACCCCCTTGCCTAGCTGTGCTAAGCTAGAAGCAAACCTGAGCCACAGGGCTCCAATCTGCTTACAGTATGCCTGACACCCCCCCTATGATGTCAGCTAACTCCTAGGCTTGCACCAAACTATTCCTGCTCTTACACTATTGGGAGCTGACTAGCATGCTGGGAAATCTGGGATTCACTATCATTCCCCTCTTTTGCATAGGATTGCCTGCTGATGCATAGTTGCATGTCTCACACTGAGCCTCCCCCCTTAGCAACCACTACCCACTGGCCATGTTGTCTTCTGCCTGCCATTGACTTTATTGGCAGAATAGTGATTTTAGTTAGAATGCTTATTTTAGATTTATTTTCTTATTTTCCCCCCGATCCTGTTTGCGTGCCACTGCCCTTCACTTAAACGGCCAAGATTGTTTAAAAAAAATAAAAGTTGATCTTTTTTATTTACTACACTGTTTTCAATGCCAATGACCTTATACTTGGCCATTGGCATGCTTCCTGAATGATATGCAGCATTTATTTGGAGCTGTCACAGCTATGTTTTGGAATTTACAGAAATGTACTCGGTTACTAACCGAGTACATTTCTGCAGATTACACTAGTCCTCCACGACTGGTTTCCAGCTTCCTGGATCACAAATTCACCTCATTTGCATGGGTTTCTCCTGCTAATGGGGTGATTTGCATACAGGGACTGAGTCTATGCAGGACTAGTGCAAGAACGCTCGTGCACGCCCCTGCAGGCTATTCCTGGATCGCACGGCAGACATATTACCTGCTAGAGCTCCTGCTCTAATACTGCACGCCATGCAAGGCTTGCAGAATCTAAGGATCTGTGTAGGCCATTTACTTGACAATGCATCTTCCAACTCTCCTAACTTCCAGTCTGATTAGCGTGCGGTGCCTGACTGAGTTCAGCCATCTTGTATACACAGTTACTATTGTTGAAGAAGTGATTGACTTATACAATTACTATAATAATAAATATTTTCTGTCCTACACAACCAAAATCCTTTCCTTACAAATATTGTCTGCATGTATTTCAACTACTAACTAAGGTGATGCATACTGTAAATCAAATTATGTGGCAAAGCAATTATTTTTGCTTGTGTATAAACACATTTATACACATGACAAATTAGTTGCAAGTGTATTCATATATATATATATATATATATATATATATATATATATATATATAGTTACTTATACTTATTTGCTCGTATATATATATATATATATATATATATATATATATATATATGTGTGTGTGTGTGTGTGTGTGTGTGTATTTATACAGATATATTATGTTATCACATAAGCCTTCCATATATTTGCATGCAGATGCAGTTCTGTGTGCAGCTATGCTTTTGCTTCCCTTTGCATTATTATAATAACATTATGGATACATATTTGTAGTTCTGGTTATTTCTTCTACAAATATCTTCATTTATGCAACCTTCTTATAGTTTGTTGTTTAAACCTATGTTTAATATGAACAATAACTAAATACAGTACTTTCTAGAGAACTCTGGCCTTCTCAACACAACCTAGCAACCCAATCAGAAAGCTAATGGGTCTACACTTTAATAAGTCTTTGTTTCTGTACTGGGGGCAGGGACAGGTGATTCCTATCAGGGATGACAGGTGCTCACCCATCTTTTATCTGATGTCAATCTTCTTCCAATCAGATCCTGTAACACATGTCTGCATTTATCCAGAAAAGAATCGCTCAGAAGTTAGAGCATTGTTTTGGATTATTTTTCTGATCAGTTTAGACCACAGTCTCATGCCTTCATAGGTGCTATTCATTATTCAAACTGTCAGTAACAGAAAGAAGAAGTATAAGCAGGGCTCTGTTTCCCAGGATTAGAACCCCTCCAATTCCTTTAGGTGTGACATCATCCTAACCAAACCCAGTTAACAAGCAAGAGTATTAGATCTGGTTTTGTTTGATTTTACCAGAAATGCTATGACACAAACATACCTCTCAACCTACTTACTGGGAGAAATCTGGCTAAAAGGCTAAAATAATAGGGACACAAATATATGGACAGATTTTAAATATTACCCTTATAAATATAAAAAGTTACTAGTGTAATAGTTTTTGTATTGGCATGCATTTTCTGAGGGATATAAAGTCTGAAACTCAAGTATGTGTCATTATTTAGTGACCTTAGTCCACAGAGATTTACTAGAAAAGCACAAATTTTATGAGGAATAGACCAAAATATGGGCCAGAAATCTGGACATTCTGCAAAAATCTGGACATTTTGGAGTTATGGTCATAACAATTTTTTTAAAGAATACATTCACATTTCAAGTATATTGTGGATAGAAGTAATTAATGAAAGCATTGTTTTTTTATTTACTATATTTAAAATTGCTACTGCTGTTCTGTATTGTTTTTGCTTCCTTTTGGATTATTACACTTGGATGTCACCTATACATACCTCATGCAGTATACCAGCAGTAATATTTATTTTTTGGAGGAGGTGCTTTTTGCAAAAATATATATTCCTGTATGTGTGTTAATATTAACATATAAATGTTGATTACTTTGAGCTGATAAAGTCTGCCAGATGATGTAAGATAGGCAGGGATGACACCCCTTGGTTGTGGAAGCTCACATGTGTATGACTCATTTTGTCTTTCCTAAATATGGTCAGTTTAAAGACTAAATGAGACTATATGTATATTCCTGAAGTATTTTTGGGACTGCTAATTTGCAATGTGGACTCCAGCACTATCCCTAGCACATTCACATAAACCCAAGGCCACATTCATGAGTAGAGAAGGTCTAGTTATGTTGATAAGTTGCTATACACCTTTGTGTATTACTGTGATTCATACAGATAAACATTAAATGGCCTAATTTACATACAAAATGCATAAATGACCCTGAACTAACACAAGTAAATTCACCACAGACATATTAACTAGCAACTGCTTGAGTTTGGTGACAAATGACTCAGAGAACTGTAGAGATTTAAGTAAGAAAAATAACAGAAATATTTCAAATTAATATAGCCAGTTCAAAATAGTGTAAGATTATTGAATTCATTCCAAGAATTCTTTGTTTTACTGATATGATAGACACATTACTATGGCTTTAGTGAATACCATAAAGCTGTCATGTTAAATGTAAAATCATTACAGCAGCAGTGGAAATGATTAATGATGACCAAGAAAATTATTTTCTTTGGTGTCATTTAGTGATTGTGCATATATAGCAGAAATGGAATGATTTAATTATGAAGTACTGATGTGGCAAGTATTTATTTTATCTCAGCATGCATATATATTTAATGGGAGAGTTTTGAGTGTCACTGCAGAATTAAATATTAATTTAATGAATATTAAAAACAGTGTACAGTTTTTTTTTTCTCATCACATGCTATTTTTCACTGAGAAGGCCATATGTTACTCTACTGAACTCTTGCTAAACATTAATGATATTTGGTGCATAAGGATGATAAGTGCATTTAACAAACGCATACATATGTATCCAGCTGCAGAATTCATGTCAATGGGAATTTTTGGATGTATTTGTTTAGTTTATACATGCAAATTACATTTATACATATGCTTTCTAGTTTTGGAACTGCATTAATGTGATGCTTTCTGTGGATATGTATAATCAAATTAAAAACAGTGCATGTGCTTTTTGCTTCTCAGATGTAAGCAGGCATTTTTCCTTTGCTACACCTTTAATGTGATGTCATTTACTTGCATGCTAAAGGAACCCAAATAGTGTTCTGGCTCTTTGCTCTTTAGATGTTAAAGTCCATTGAGAAAGCTGCCTACTTTGCAGTGAAACTAGCCGAGGAAGCTGCATATGTTGCAATGAAAGTAGTCTGGTTTTGATTTAGTAGATGTGTTCCATTCTTTTACACAGTCAGTGAAGATTTTACTGTCTTCAGGTGCTAGAGTTTGGTGTTGTTTATATATGTATATATATTGATAGAATGATATAGATATAGAAAGATACAGGTATAATAGAATATAATAGATATAGGTATATATAATATGATGCAAACAGAAAGATGCTGATGAATAGGAGACAATGTTGTGCTAAAATATGTTAAAAAATCTGTTTTTCAGGGAGGGTCTAAATCTATCTGATGCTATACACAGGAATGTATGTGATGTCTCAGCTCTGCCAAATTAGGGCATTTTCAAATAATGTAGACAATGTATGTGACGCAGTAAACAACTCTGCTCCACATTTCAATATCTATTTCCAAACCCAGCTGTGGTTGAAGTAATCCCAGCCTGGGGGATAATAATGGGGGCATTTAAGTTGGACTTATTGGAGTGAAGCAACAGATTGTCAACTGGAAGGTGTTCAATGAGAGGAAGGAAAATATGGCACAGGGAGAGCTCAAATGTAAGGCAAAGAAGTTTTCTTGCATTTTTACCCAAAGGTGATGCAGATGGATGGAGCAGCCTTCTTAAAAAAGTTGCAGAATCAAAACTATGGTTATACTTTTTAATGAATGGAAAAGGAAGAGGGCAGTCTTAATGGGTATAGAAAGAAGTAGGATTTTTGTTGAGAAGATTTTGCATTTCTTCCATTAGGTAGCTGGTTTGGGCCATTATGTCAAATAATTCACCATGGCATAAAGCATAGAATCACAAACTGACACTTTGTTTGACAATATTGTTTTTTGTAGGGGGAAGACAAGTTCCCACAGCCTTCATGTTGGGGTGATATTCTGGACTAGCCACTCAGTGAGAAAAAGTATTTTGTTTTTACATAGATGAGTGCACTCCAGTATGCATGCGCACATGCATACACACATTTACACACATGTGCATGCGCACACACACACACACACACACACACACACACACACACACACACACACACACATGCAACAAAATCTGATACTTCAGTTTCTCCCTTGTCTGACAACTTTGTCAAGTAAAACATCAGTTGTTATTATGTATTTTCTTTTCAGGATATTCATGCCATGGGCAGCTAAGCTTCCAACAAATCCCAATGTTCATTAGGAAAAAATGCTAAATATAATCTGTTGAGTATTGCATTTCTATGTTTCTGTAGCAGAATAATAAGCCACAGTGATACTAAATGTGGTACACACATTTAGATGAAATCTTCACTAATTCACCATAAGTGATAATTAGATATTAATTAGTTTCTGACAGGAACTGAATTAACTTTTTCTTGCTTCCACAAGAGTCTAATTTTTCATTAGATAAGACAAATGCCATTTTCAGATCTGAAGGAAACATGTATTTGTTTTACCCTAAGAGATGAATTATAACAGGAAAGGTGAAAAAATCCATTATGGTTTTTAATGTATCAGTTTTGCATGAGAGTGCATGATTGGCATTTTTATTTTCTGTTTGAAGCAATAACTATTTTTATCTTAATGTAGATGGAAAATAAGTGCATTTAATCATTTGTAAAATGTTTTCTAAGTGTCTTATGGATATGTTTGTTTAAAAGGTATGTGGTTATCCCTTACTTATGAACAAAAATACATATCAAAGAACAATTTCCCTAGTAGCTATTAAAAAGGGTAAAATAAAGAACTTTTCCTCATCATATAAGGGTTTTTGAGAGAGCATAATATATCCTTCAGTAGAAACCATATTCCATCTTCAACATATCTCACTGTCTTTGTGCAATAGATAACAGAAATCTTACACAGATGGCACTGCAATACTCAATTTTCAAATGGAAAATTCATAAGCCTTCCTCATATGCCTGTTATATAGCAAGCATATGATTGAGTCATATGACCTAGGCTGGGTCTTCTGTATCCAATAATGAGTTGAAGAGAAAAAAAAATCTCATGGTTTTTCTCTATATACCTCTTTCTGCTATCCTGAACTGTAATGTCATCCAATTTTTATATGGATTAAATATGGTGCCTGGAACAAAGTCTCTTGTGCCCCCCACACCCCCTGCTACTTATATATATATATCAACTCTGAGATTGCACTAGGTGGAAAGTGCTATGATTTATGTTGTTTAAACTCAGTATATGTAATGTATATGTTTTCAGTGTTTTGAGTTTTCAGTGTTTTGATGTTTCAGTGTTTTGGTCTTCTATATTATGAAGTTTTCTAATTTTCAGTGTTTTGAGCTTTCAGTGTTATGAAGTGAATCCGTGTGTATACATATATTGATATTGGTGCTAGTGACCCTGTTGAATAAGTGTCAGGTCGACAGCTGCCTAGTTGACTGCATATGGTCAACTAGACAGCTGATCAGACAAATGCAAGGGTGTGTGAGTTCAGGGGTTTTGAATTTTGTGCTTACTCCATGTTTGCATGATCTTGAAGTTAGAATATATAATTAGCATGAAGTTTGGGGGGGGCACAGGTCCCACATGGAGGGTACAGAGGGTTGATCCTTGCAGAAAACAATGCTTTATTTCATATTTTTAAGAGAAATATTGTGGGCATGTATGTATGTATATATGTATGTAAGTATCTATGGTTACAGTGCACTTTGTCACATATGCACTTTCTTGACAGAGTTTACTGCTGTCTGTTTTTATAGAAAACACTGATTGCCAAATGCAAGAGATTTTTGAAAATAGAAAAATTGAGTTTTCCTTTACTGTTTGTGGTTGTCTTATATTCAGGGTAATTCAGAGTTTTTAAAATTCCAAAACTTTTGGACATATCAAAGGCTTCAGCATTAGGGGTGGGAGTATGATTGTACTTGATTGTAAGTTGGGGTTAGGGTAAGGGCTAGTGAAGGGGAAATATTTAATGCTATATTTGTGTTTTGCTGTATGTAGAGAAAGTGTGTAAGTATTTTGTTTAGTGGTACTGTTAAAAGAAGTTTTTTTTTGCATGATAATGTATGCTGGTGTCAAGGGCAAGAGAATAGCTGGGCTAATGGTAAACAGACTTGAGTTTGGTTGTTCCAAGAGGTGAAAGACAGTAATTTCCAAGCTAGGAATTAATGATACAGCCCATTCCTTCCTACGCAGTAGCTCAGTCATCACATCTGTTCTGCAACAGTGATGATCAGGTAGTAGGGAGTAGGTCAACTTGCTGGTCCCATAGTCCAGGCTGCCCTTTCACTAGTGGAGTACTCCCTATTCACGGTAGCTTTATAAGCTCTGTTTAATGTTTTCTTGTCACAGGAAGTATGCTGCCACATGCTCCCTAAGGTATGTGCATCACCGTTGTAGCAGCAAGTTCTATTAGGTTTACGCACCAAGGATGGAACTCCTAGTCCTCCTTCTATGGGTCACTCGAGTGATGAAATCCAGCTGCCTCCCTCCCACCATCAGTGTGTGCACACAGCTATCCTACTCAGTCAATTCCATCAGGCACATAAGCTCAACTAAAACATGGGTTGCGTAGACCATAGTCAGAGTTTTGCCCTCTACACAACTAGTAATAGCAGGAAGACATATATATATATATATATATATATATATATATATATTTTCAAAAAATCAATGTGTTCAGGAAATGCTAGACTATTATGTCACACTTTAAAGCATAGAAAGCAAGGCTGTGAAATTGTTGAGTTGGAAGAATCAGTTAAGCAGAATGGTTTACAGAATCAGAAGTGATCAGATGTTGGTAGGCCATTGAGAAAAGTTATTTTAACAGTGGAAAATTTGCTTTAATGTGTGGTGAGTAAGTGGGTTGTCAAGTGTGTATGTTAAAATTATTATTGAAGAGCTTAAACAGTGCAAAATGTGGAGCATGCATCATGAAAATAAGGCAAAAATAATGACTCAGAAGAGTAAAAATAACAAAAATGAAGACAAAATGTCAGGTAACCCAAATAGCATCTGGACATAAATAAGTAGGTAGAAACCATGCCCTTTGTGAATACTGTAGTTTTACTAATGAAAAGAAATGATGTGATACTAGAAATAAAATTTGTGGACTCTCAGGAAACAATTGTAATTTTGCCAGACTGCAATGCTATTTCTCCCTCCACTGTCAGCTGACCATTAAGCTTTGCCACAAATCAGTTCTATACCACACATTTAAGAGCCAATCACATTAGCCATGATGCTCTTGGCAGTCAGGGTTTTCTGCTGAATGACCCTATCCACATCTCTAGTTGATGATGCACACCTGTTCCATTGTATGTCTTTTGCTAGATCATAAATGCTGTCCACCAAAGAATAGTAGCTTTAAGACACTTTGTTCTACTACACAAAGAAAGGCACAATTAAGTATTTAACATATTTTTAAAGCTGTCACTTCCTCACAGACACATTTAGCTCTGTGCAAGAGTGCTATGTGTTTCACAACATTCATAGCTGCAGAATGCTTCATGTACCTATATTTTCCTTTCTGTAACTAGGAGAGGATAAAGAGTGTGAACTACAAACAATACCAACATTTATGATCAGATTTCTCTGATTCTAACCAACTTGCTCTGTATTCTCAACATGGATGTTACAATTTGCATCAGAAGTTTAACTTTTTTCTCCTCTTGAGGTAAACAGTCTGACATACATGCCTCAAAGATGTATCAAGGTGGTTATGATGAAAGATCTGATTGTAATCCTATTTGTTCATTATCAAAACGTTTATGTTGCTTTAAGATGAGTTGCTCTGAACACTTAGTAAAACAAGCAAGTACACAATTCCTTCCAGTGACAGCACTCTTCCAATCAGTTAGATGTACCCTCTAAATCCCCTACCCATATTCACCACCCAGCAATTCAGTTTAACAGTCGAGTGTTGACCAGATTTTTCTTCCTCTGAAATGTTTATTTCCAGAGCTCCTTCCTTCTTACATCTTTCCAAAACTTTTTTCTTAGCTGTCCATGGCCACCTCACATATGGTAGTAATATTCAAAACAGACTCTTACATTTTCCTTCACCAGACGTTTTTTGTTGTATTCTGGTTGATATTTCTGTTCCTGGCCAAATACTTTTTCTGTCTCTCAAAAAAACAGTTACTATTTTTCTTATATTTTCTAGCTCTCAATTTTACAACCAGTCATAAATATAGTGATCTTGACTTTCTTGGCATGCTTACAATCATCAGTTCTTACTCCTCCTCATGAGTTCCAAAGCTCTCTGACTCTGTCACGTTACTGGAACATATAGACCATTCCTGCTTTAATGTGTCTACATCTCCAGCACCACCACTGACATAGTCACAAACCCTATGTAGTTGCTTTATATTTTCTGACATCTGCTGTCCCCAAATGTTCCGTAAGCCTCTTAATCACATCAGACTTGACAAATCTCTTTCTGTTCTTCTTGTAACCAAGTTACTCCCAACATGTTCTAAACTCTTTTCAGAATATTTCTTTCTTTCATTCTTTTCTGCCTCAATAGATTCTCATAACTGAAGCTTCTTCTCCACTTCTTGATTTCTGCCCTCTCTCTCTCTCTCTCTCTTGTTTTGTCGCATCACTGGTCCATACTGATCCTGTTGCTCTCCCCTCTGATTCACCAGTAGTGCTGAATGTTACAAATTGTCTGGTACTCTGCCACATCTTCTTTCTGACCTCTACTGTCATCTTGCCCCCCCCCCCGCCTTATGCTCGCTTTCACCTCCCTTTTTAATTTTCATCATATGCTGCAGGTCCATGACTTCTACCCTCTTCCATTTCCCCCACAAGACACTTTCTACTTTGTATTCATCTCTGGTTTACCTTGTCATTTCTACTTTCCCAACCCTTCAGGCAATAGTCCATGGACCTCTTCTCCTTCATTTTTCCTCTAAAATTGCAGAGCAACATATAACAACCTAATTTCTATGTCTCTTTCATATCTTTTTTCACCTTTATATGTTTAAACCACCAGTTATCATTATAATCCCCTTCCAGGCCCATGATTCCACTAAACTCCACTGCTACAACACACTCTATAATGAATACCTTATTCCTTCTTGGTCCATAAGTTCACTGAACTTTCTCTATTCCCTTCTGTTTTTCTTCTCCCATCCAAACAAAACCAATAAAATGTTGCTTCTGCTGTCTTTTAATTAATGTATAAGTAGGCCTAATTTGGATGCATCCCTGTACATAAAGAATCTGAGGGAGAATCATAAGAAACAATGTAGTTATCCTTCCTGTTAAAATGCCACATGCTTATCACAACTACCAAAAAGTCTCTTTGACTTCTCCTTGCAGTTCCTCATATATTTTTTTATATGCATTTTCTATATTATAAAACCATCAGCTCCAGCTATTCCATTCCAACCCTGTTTTTAATGTCATCCTCTAAGTACTAGATTATTCATCCTGCAGTCCCTCAGCTGCGCTCTCTTATTTTTGTGGCATTTTAGCCATGATTGCTGCCTAAGCTTGTCATAAGTATTCTGCACTCTGCGGATGCCCGTTCAAGCAAATCCATGTTTGGCATGCAGTCATTTACAGACATTTTAAAGGGTATCTGCCCTTCTGATCTTTTCTTCTAAAACTTGTAAGATCTTCTTGGCTGAGACATCCCTGAGCATCAAAAAGCTATTATACCATGACCCCCTATTAATATTCCAAAACGTGCATGCTGATTGGCCAGCGTGCACGTTGTAAATCGACTTATACTAATGGAAAAAGGTCCGGTCGCCCGGACTTTTTCCATTAGTATAAGTCTTTTTTTAAAACACTGTCTCGCTATGTTAAAAGAGTTTAACATAGCGACACAGGTTTAAAAAAAGCAACGGAGATCTCCGTTGCTTTTTTAAAGCTGTCTCGCTATGTTAAACTCCTTTAACATAGCGAATAGTGTAAAAAGCAACGGAGATCTTGCTCTCCGTTGCTTTTTAAACCTGTCTCGCTATGTTAAATGGGTTTAACATAGCGAGACAGCTTTAAAATAAGCAATGGAGATCTCCGTTGCTTATTTTAAAGCTGTCTCGCTATGTTAAACCCATTTAACATAGCGAGACAGGTTTGTGTTAACGGAAAGCAAGCTCTCTGTTGTTTCGCTATGTTAAATGGGTTTAACATAGCGAGACAGTTTTAAAATAAGCAACGGACATCTCCATTGCTTATTTTAAAGCTGTCTCGCTATGTTAAACCCATTTAACATAGCGAAACAGTAAAAAAGCAACAGAGATCTTGCTTTCTCCATTGCTTTTGGCCACAGCTCTGATGTACTGTGTAGGCATGCGCAGTACATCAGAACTGCGGCGGATGCCAGACAGCTGCGGAAGGGCAGCAAAGAGGCATTATACAATGCCATTATTTAAGAAAAGTAATTGTTTCTTTTCTTAAATAATGTCATAGTATAATAGCAATAACTCACTTCTGGGTGTGGGTAATGCGGGATTTAACCACGGTTGTCTTTGTTTGGTCCTCGGCTTCACCTCGACCAAACCACGCCAACCGTGATTAAATCCCGCATTACCCACACCCAGGCGTGGGTTATTGCTATATTACATGATAGTGAGCGTATTTACTTGGTCCTTTGTTCAACTTTATAATTCTGATAGAACAACACCTTTAACATTATTCTTGTCATCCATTTCATCTGAAATACATTTATCTAACTGCTAGTTTGTTTCCACTCCTCTGCTCCCTCTAATACCCCAAAGAGAAAATTCTAATCAGTCATACCAAATGCTTTAGGATGTTGATGAAAATGGCATCATATTCTATTTATGCTGATAAGTATATTTTTCCAGAAAGGGATTCAGAATCCACCACTTCTTTTACTCTTATCTACTTTTAAAAAAGCTCTTCAACTACACAACAACTAAGACTGGCATGTAGCTTTATAACTTTTCAGCACGGATATTTGTGAGAGAGAGTAGTGCATAATCTCTGTGAGCCTTTCTGTCCTCATCTCATTTGGGCATGCTTACAACCTGTGCACTAGCAGATAATGAAGTATCCCCCTCTTCTAATTCCACTGCAAATCGTACTCAGCTCTTTGTTAATGAAGGCATCTGAATGCTCAGTTATCAGGCCATTTTCTCCTTCTGCTTTGCTATTCTTCATTGACCTCACTGCTCAATGTACTTCCTCTGGCTTCATTGTGTGTTTCAGTCCATAATTCTATCATCCCTCTAATCTTTGACCCTTTATGCATGATGATCCCTTCAATCCTTCCTTCTTCCTCATGCCTCATTCAATATTTTCCTGTACAAAAAAAATAAATAAATACATAATAATAATTCCATTGGCTTAACACATGAGTCACAATCTAGTAGTAAGTACCCAGGTTTGCGGACTGCAGTAGATAGGCAAAAATAAGCACTAAGCCATGCAATGCATTGCAATAAAATAGGATCATGGGATCATAGGAGGTTACTAGGCTAATGGCCTCAGGGCCCTTACAAGCCTAGCCAAGATAAACCTGTGTTTCCAAGGGTGTCTGGTTCAAGCAGACTCTAAAATCAGCACCTATTGCCCCGTCCAAGAGGGACATAGGAGAAACTCCCCAAAGGTGAATTTCTGTTTACTCATCCAATTGTCCAAATTACAGTTAAATAGGGCCTACAAGAATTTTTGTTTAACATGAATAGCAAGCTTGTTCCAATGGTAGGGCAACCTCTGTGAGACAAATCTGTCTCTCCAAAAAGTTTTCATGTCACATATCAAGTTAATGTCCTTTGAGCAAGTGATCTGTGTGCGATTTGACTTGCGAATATACAACATTTCCATTAAAGCTGTGTCAGAGATTGCTCTATATGACACAGAGTAAAGTGACAAGGATTTCTGTCTGTTTACATAAGACAGAATTTGAAGACTCTGAATTTTCTTTGTAATTAACCTTTGTGGTCTCTCCAACTGCTGCAGGTGTTTGGAAAGGAACATACCAAAGGAAGCATTGTACTCTATTATTGGCCTGATGAGAGAAGAGTAAAGGGGTTATAAGCTCTTTTTTTCTGGAGGCAATGCTTTTACTTATGCGATGAGCAATTTAAAATGACTTTCTTACCACTGTGGAGACATGGTGATCAAAGTTAAGGTTGTTGTTGACCTGTGTGCCCAGATCTCTCACTACTGACTGTGTGCTCATGGTATTGATATTGATGTGGTAGTTTGCAGGAGCATAACCCTTGCTGAAGGGGATAATAATGCATTTTTTTAAATTAAGTTCAAGAGCATGACTTTGGCACAAGTCATTAGTCTGCGTAAGACCTTTTTGCAGGATGTTGACATTGCTTGGAGTTTCAATGATCGCTCCCAGTTTGCAGTCATCAACAAACTTTGTCAGCCACAGTCCTTTATTTTTAACTGTACTTCAGAGAAGTAGATTCTGAGCAGTAAGGGTCCTAGAACTGACCCCTGTGGAACACCACTGGTTACTTGTCTGCTGGAGGAGGTGGAGTATTTTGACCGTGTGAGTTCTATCGGTGACCCAGTTTGCAACGCACCTGACAATATATTGGTTGATACCCAGCTGGGTGAGTTTATCAATGATGCCTGAGTGGGGGATTGTGTCAAAGGCCATGGCTAAGACTATGCAGGCCATATGCACAGATTTATCCTCATCAAGGGTTTTGGTGACTGCCTCAAAGAAGTCCACCAAGTTTAGCAGCCATGATCTCCCCTTGACAAAGCCAAACTAGGTGGGGTCGAGCATTTGTAGATTTCATATATCTTTGTTAATAAGGTCCTTGATGATTTGTTCTATGACCTTGCAGATAAAGCTGGTCAGGCTAATGGGACTATAGTTCTCGCAGTCTGTGGATGCATTCCCCTTGTGCCAAGGGATGACGGTAGCTGTTTTCTATTCTGCTGGGATGAAGCCAGTGTTTAGGTTGTGATTGAAAATCATGCCCAATGGTGATGCTAATTCCTGTTTTAACCCATGTAGAACACAGCCCGGGATGTTGTTCGGTCCCATAGAGACTATGTTTCTGGCCTTGGAGAGGGCATTTAAGTCTTGGTCCTCAGAGATACTAGTTGGGAAACAGGTGTTAGGGATGCTTTAGGGTATATGTTGCAGGTAAAGTGGAGTGAAGTTTTCACTGAACCTGTCAGTCAAAAACAACAAAGCAGCAAATAAGGGACTACCAGTACCACCATGCCTATGGTGAATTCACATTCTGAACACTAATTGTTTTACTCTGTCTTTCTCAGGATTTTACAGATATACCAAAATCCACAGATAAAGCATGCAAATTATGGTATTAGTATAGCTATTAATATGCACACACCAACTGTTAAATCACCTCTCTTAAAATTAGAGCACTGTGCTGGAATATTCTCCATATCAACCTAGTCCCAGTTGTGCCCAAATGTTCTGTCTTCTGTCTTTAGAGAATACTGCAGTGCTAAATTCCTAGAAGATCCTTAACTAGGATGGGATGGAAGGGGTATCTATCCAGGGTTGAAGCCATTAAGATGTTTGGTCAGGAAGTATCAGTTGTGAACAAGTGCAGTACAAACATTAATTTATGAAGCCACAATGGTATTGTGGCTTCATAAGTAAATGTTCATAATGCATTTGAAATTATGTCTGAATCTCCTTGTTTGGTAGTAATTCTAGCAAGGCTCATATTTCAGCTGTAGAATGCAGGTAGCAACCATTACCAGAGGTACATTTTTTGTTCCTTAACTTTGAGTTGAAAAGCACCAATGTAAAGAATAGATCAGAGTGCCAGATGACCTACCTGTAGTTCTACCCCTCCAGCACTATTTGGTGACTCCATTTAAAATAGAAACTTCTTCTTCTTTCGGCTTTTTCCCAGTTACGGGTCACCACAGCAGATCATCTGTCTGCTCATGATTGGCAGTGGAGTTTTACGGTGTCGAGTTGCCAGCCCAGCGCCCAACCTTCCACAGAAGGCACACACATGCACACACTCACACCTAGGGCAAATTTAGAGTGTCCAATCCATCTACAGCATGTCTTTGGGATGTGGGAGGAAACCGGAGCACCCGGAGGAAACCCACGTGACCACAGGGAGGACATGCAGACACAAAGTTAAAACAGAATGATTTCTTCTCAACCAAATTATTTCATTGTGGCATCTTTCCCAATCTACCACAAATGCAACGACTAGTTTAAAAGCAATCCCCCATCTACGAGATCTAGTAACAATAAGCACTAAAAATAGGAACATTTCTCAACCTTAAAACATAAAAGATTCTCCCACTTCAATTGTGGCCATAAGGGGTTAATAAAAAACTAAGGCAACGTATGAAAACCCATAAACAAAATTCAGATTAAACATTGGTACATCATCCAAAGACAGTAACAAAATATGATGTAAGTCCTTAACACAAAGCAGTCTGGCTTTATGAAAGATGGAAACTGCCTTTGTAACCCACTGGATTTTTTTGAAAAGATCATAGAGGCACTGGATGATGACAACTCTTTGCACACTCTCTCCTGGGATATTGCTAAGGCCTTTGATACCATTCCAGTTCTGGAATTATAGAAAAAACTGACTCAGTGAAATAGAAATTCCAACATAATGCATTGGATATCTAGCTGGCTTACAGATGGAACCAACTTTCCTCTAAATTTCTCATTACCATAGGCATTTCCCAGCATTCTGCATAAGGATCATTACTGTTCAGCATTTTCTTTAGTGATGTCAAACCTGACATTAATAGCATCTTGTTCACTAAATTTGCTGATGACCACAAAATCATAGCTCTCAGCTCAGCAGAGGATGCCTATATCCTTCAAAATGGCCTACCCCACACAAATACATGTCATGAGGTCCATGGACTAAATCTAAATGAAAATAAATGAAACATTGTACTCTTCAGTATACACGGAACACAAAAATGACTAATTTCTCTCAAGATAGATGTAATTTGAGACCTGGGCATATTCCTTGGTTAATATGTTTCTTGACTGATACTTAAATACAAACAGTATACCTGTGTCCTTGTATTTTCAAATAAGACTCTAGGCCTGCAAAAACTACAAGCACTGGTGGTGACTCCCTGCTGGTTATTTTTCCCACTCACCCTCCCATTCCTTGATCTGCTTTTTAAACTTGTTGATTTTATGCTGCCTCCCCTTCCTGTATATTGAGCTTTATAAGCTCCACCCTTGTTACACTACTGTTGATATCTTGAATTGTTTATTTGCCTTTCCTTGGGCATATTTTTTTTGGGAAAAGTGCATTTTGCCTGTCATCATCTGTTCTACTGATATGTTTTGGTCTGAATTCATTATCTAGCTAGCTGGACAAAGTAGTGTATTCTTACACTCTAGCAAACTGTTTTCTATGTTGCTACAACAAGAGGACATATGGTTTTCCATCTAGTGGCAGTGGGTTGTAGCCTGGTCTGTATAGGTTGGGGAAACACACTACAGATTCCTGCATATAGTTATTGTAGTGGCTGGAGGGCTTATAAACCAGCTTACCTTGTTTTTATTGCCTTTATAAATTCTGCACAGTTGAGTGTCTGTTAGCACATTTCTACAAAGTGAAGTATCTTTATTGAATAGTCACACTTTTGTAAGCTGTTTTTATAAGCTGTTTAAAGTGGACTGCTGTTATCTTGAAATATTGCCTTTCCTTACGCTCATGTTTGTTTGTGGTAAACTTTCACTCCAGGCACTCTTTTACTGTGCTTTTACATTAGGAGGACTGGGATTATCCATCTGGTGGCAGTAGTTGTTTGCCTGGTCTATCTGAGGTGGAAATTGCACAAAACGGCACTAAGTATAGAAATTATATTGGCCATATGTCTCAGTACTCAGTTTTCTGTATTTCCAGTGCTCTTATAAATTTTGCATATGTGCATGGAACTGCTTGCCATGCCAGTGCTCTGTACAATTTCAAACATCTAGAAACATTGTGTATTTTCATTATGCTGTGAAAGTTCACTATGCTATTTATTTATTTTTTGAACTTCTTTAACATTTAAAGTTGTATTTTCAGACTGTGGCAAGGGCTCTGTTCTGCACTGAAATGCATTTATCTAGTGTTTCTTAATTAGTATTAGGCATCTGTTTGTGATTCCTTACACTTGGGCTCCAAACCAGTCATTTTACACTAACAGGGGTAAAGTTTGCACTCTTGTGGCAAGAGAGGGCTGATTTCACATATATGAGCTGGGAATTGCTGGGAGAAAGCTCATTGTGCACTAACCTGATTGGCCTTAAGGCATAGCTAGTATTAAAACTTGCTTTTTTTTTGGTTGAGTATAAGCCATGCATTTGTACAAAGCTGATCTTCACATAGCGGTGGTTACTAGTGCCTTGTGTGTATATATATATATATATATATATATATATATATATATATATATATATATTGAAATTTTCATTTAAAAATCACCTCAGAACTTTACCTCAGTTCCACAATACTCACAGAGCAACTAGTTTGCATGGTGAGCATCATTTACACATTTAGTTCGGACTATTTAGGTCTACCCTACTTAATTATTGCAACCAGGGCTACTGCTACCCAGAGATCATCTGGTTCAGACACTATCACTAAAGCTGGTTAGGTTAGTTGCAAATTACACCAAGTAAACACAATTACCTTGTCCAGTTTACAAACACCCTCTGTTTCTATCCTTTGCAATACACATTAGGATCTGCAATCACGGATAAGCACTTTCCTTCTATCTCTGCATTCAGCTTGGTGGACATGGGCATCCTGAGGTAATATAGCAATTGCCTTATGTACACTGATAACCATTTTATTCTTGAACAGTCAAATACAGTATGTGAGAGATGTAGTTACACATTGGCACTGGAGTCTAGACTCTCACATACAGATGCAAAAATAAAAAGCAACAAACAGTTGCCGGTGACTCAGACACATCACTCACCACACCTCCCAAAGAGGACCACACACACACACAAACACACACACACACACACACACACACACACACACACACACACACACACACACACACACACACACACGCACACACATACACACACACACACACACACACACACACACACACACGCACACACACACATGAGAGGAGGTGCTCATATGTAACTTGCACAAACTTCAAAGGCTTCTCAAGTGCAGTCCTCTGAAACTCCACATGCACACAAACAAGACAATTCCCATCACAACACATAATGCCAGATCTCATTGTGTCTCAGCTACCAAGCCTTTAAGGTAAACAGCTCCACAACCAAATATTCTGGTCATACGAGACTCCATTGTAAGACATGCTGATGTCCCTTTTACCAGGCTGGATAAGGGAAAAGTTGCAGTTAGTTGCTAACAGGGGCCAGGATCTGCCAGATCACAAAAGCATTCAGGTCACTTACCCTTAAGTATCAGTATGACTCAGTCATAGTCCATGAGCGTGAATGACCTGAGATATACCTTCTTCGACTATATGAATAGAGATATGATTAAGCTCTTACAATATGTGTCACAGACAGGTAGGAAACTAGCATTGAGCAGAATTCTACTATCTTCAAAGATGATGCCACAATACCAGCAGAAAATGATCAACTTTAACAATTGGCTTAGCTTCTGGTGCCATTCCAAATAATTCCAATACGTCAGCCTGAAAGGACATGGTTCACAGGTCATGCTGCTTTGCCAGGGATGTCCTTTACCTATCACCTGTAGGCTTTTAGATACTGGCCATAATATCCACCCCTATAGTGCCTTTTTTAGGCATTGCCAAACAGACAAACCTTCCAACATAACAAAAGATACGTAGGAAAAGATTAAGGTGTTATTGCTTAATGCTAGGAGTCTCACCAAGAAACTACACTCCCTAGAAGCTCTCCTCAACCTGGAGAATGCTGACATCTGTGCAGTTACTGAAACATAGTTTAAAGCAACAGAAAGCATTCCAACAGTGCATGGATATAATGCATTTCATGTGTTCCGACCACCCATAGGACATGAAAAAGCAAAAGGCAGAGTTTTATCTAACTACATAAAGAACAAGTAAACCTCAAGGCTAGTTAAACAATATGACATGCTTGAGCTACTCCATGTCCAACTAATGATGAGAAAAATCCATTACCATATTCTGCTAGCTACAGGTCCCCCACTATGAACAGGAAACCCATAGATCATACCTGAAGTTATTAGAATCACTCACTTTCCTGCCTACTACCATACTCATGGGTGATTTTAAGTACCCCTCCATTAATTGGGAAGCATACACAACCACAAACATGCAGGCTGAAAGATTTCCTGACTTTGTATATTCAAATGTCCTGGAGCACCTAGTTTGTACTTCCACTAGGTGAACAAATATGATAGGTCTGGTACACACATACATATGAGAGAGCACTGCATCCCCCACAATATGATGTCATCACTGGTAAGATCAAATCACAAGGTGGTCTTCCTTGAAATAAATGTAAAACTAGTCCCACGCCAGATGCCAAAAACTTTAATAATTTCTCTGAAGTAAATTACCCCTACCAAGGGATGGCATAGCTTGTTTCCAAGCTTCCCCAAATCCAGAAAACACAGAAACCTATGCAGAGGCATATTGAAAAGCCTATATACATATATATATATATATATATATATATATATATATATATATATATATATATATATATATATATATATATATATATATATATACATATATATATATATATATATATACACACACACATATATATATATATATATATATGTATATGTATAAACAACTGCATAGAAATGTCAGTACCAGACCAAAGTAAATCCAGGTCAAACTGCAAAAACAAGACACCTTGGTTGATCCCTGGTGTTAATAGGTTGTACAACAAAAGAAAGAAAATCCTGTCAAGAAGTAAGAGGGAATGTGCATAACAGAGCAAAAAGTCCCTCATTAGTGTAAACAACTGAATCAAGGAACTAGTGAAGTCTCTGAAAGCAGACTTTGAGGTAAAATTAGTCTCCAAAGCTAACGATAAACCATAAAGCATGTTTCAGTTATGTCTGCAGTTTTAAGGGCAGCACCAAGCAATGCATGGAGTTAGTTGTAGTTTTAGATGGCATTGCCTATACTCACTCAACCAGAGGATAAAACAAATCTGCAGGCCAATACATTCTGCTCAGATTTCACCTCCTCATCACCCCCAGTTCTCCCCAAGAAATACCCTCCACTACTACACCCCTAATTATCACCAAAGAACAGGTTGTCACTGTGCTCTCAAAAGATAAAACACAGCTTCATTGTGGCCTGATAATATAACAGGTTGCCTCATAAATAGCTTAAATTAGGGCTTATTAGGCCCATTAGGATCTCTATTTTACCACAGCCTCCAGACTGGTTTTGTCTGATAAAGTGGAGGACAGCAACAGTTATCAATCGCCATAAACAAGGACCATCTGCTGACCAGGGAAATTACAGTTCCTTAATTGTGACTAGTCTTATACAGTATGTAAGGCCATGGAAAGAATAATCATGAACCTGATAAATAATGATATGTAAAACCTAAAAACACTGGACCCAACCCAATTCGGCTTTTTCAAGGGCAGGTCTTGCCTAATGAATATGGTGGATTTCTTTGAGAAAGTTACTAAAGCCATGGATGAGGGTAAAACAGTGCATACCACCTGCCTTGACTTGGCCAAAGCATTGACACAAGTCCCCACTTGGGTATTATAAATAAACTCACAAACCTGGGCATAAATCCCTACATCACTAGATGGATAGCCAGTTGGCTCATGGATGGAACACACATAGTTAAAGTGGGTGAACCCATATTCAGCAAGAGGACAGTTACTAGGGGTGTGCCATAGGTCTCAGTGTTGGGACCACTCTTGTTTGGAATATACTTCTCTGAAGTCAAGACTAACATGGAAGGCCTCTGTATGACAAAGTTTGATGACGACTGCAAGCTGGAGGTAATCATTGCTTCCCCCAGTGATGCAGATATCCTTGAAGAGGGTCTAGATCAGATAAATGATTGGTGCCAAAACCATGGCCTAAAACCAAAGGTGAAAAAATGCATTATCATGCCCTTTGGGAAGTCAAATACCCCTGAAAATTACAACATCAATAGCACAATCCTAAGAGTAGACTCACAGTTAAGAGCTCTAGGTACACACATAGATAGTAGCCTGCACTTTGACTGCCATGTGCCAACAGTGGTGAGGAAGGCCTTCTTTGTGGCACAACTTATAAATAAATGTATGGTATGTAGATTCAAGGCAATTACATTCTTGCTGTACTCATCTCTTATTAGACCAATAATTGAGTACAATGTGACATTTGGCATCTACTTGACTAAGTACTTACAGCAGCTGGAGTGACTTCACAGGTTCCTCACAAAGGAAATACAAGGTATAAACAACATGTTCTGTGCAGATAAACTAAAATCCCTTTACTCTGTCCCCTACTGACTAGTAAGGGGTGACATATTCCTGACCTACAAGGAACTCACAAATCCAGCCCTGATGGAGCTACTACATATCTACAAGTCAAGCAGCTCAATGGTCATCTAATCTAGGGTTCCAGACTTAGTCAGTGACTCACACAAAACATGCTGGAGAGACAGATGTGTGTCTCAGAGATTGCCCATTCTTTGGCAATGGCTTCCTATTTATGTTAAGCAAAGCCCTCCCACGGTCCTCTTCAAATTCAGTTTGGATCAGTGGATGGAGATTCACAAATTCACACCTGGGGGAGTGTATATGCCCCTTACAGAGATGGGCAATTTGTAACATACTCATTGCATAGACACAAACCTATGTCATCCTCTTGTCTGTAGGAGACATATATTGGGTAAAATTGGGTTATATTGGCTAGGTTTGTAAGGATTTTTAAGCCATTAACCTAGTAATCTCCCATGAACCTATGAACTTATGAACCTACTCTCCTTTTACTACCAACAATCAAACAATGTTCTGAAATCTTTTTATCAAGCCTAACTAATGAATAAAGAAGTACCATTCAAGTCAAAAGATGCCATTATAATCCTGTATTCCACCCCATTTAGGCTATTGCCTGAGTATAATGCCCCTTTTGCTATTTGCATAACCAGGCACATCATGCAGTTAGAAAAACTTCAACATTTCCTCACACAGAAAATATTGTTTTGTGAGCTCCCTAAGCTCAAAAAAAAAAAAAAAAATCAACCCACTCTGTTTTGTGCATATATTACACCTGGGGTGTCCAACAGGTGGCTACGTGCCACAATCCATCATGCAAAAGGACTGTGTCTGGCTTGAATCTTGCTCAGCATAAAAACAGAATCAGCATCAATATTATATTAAAATGAATAGTCAAACTGAGTCCAGCCATGGTAGCTATGTCCTGACACTTTAAATGTGTATTCAGGACTTCCTAGTTAGTCACACATCAGTACATGTGCATGTGAGCTCAAGAAGGTACAGAGTGCAGTACAGTTTGGAGATCTTCTTCTTCCAGTATTGATGTTATTTGAAGCATATGGATTAGTTTTAACTGGTATGGTGTGTGTGTGTGTGTGTGTGTGTGTGTGTGTGTGTGTGTGTGTGTGTGTGTGTGTGTGTGTGTGTGTGTGTGTGTGTGTGCTTGTGTATGTGTGTTTGTGTCTGTGTGTCTGTGTGTATGAATGTGAGATATTCCTACCTCTCATATGCTCCCAATTTTGTCTCATAGTTTTGGCCAGTTCATTATTAAATTTGTGTATTACAAGAAACTGTTGAGGAATTCACTAAATAATGATGGATGGTTTAATTTCAAACTTGCTATCCTTCAGAACATGCATTCAAAGGCAACAAAAAGTTTATTCTAACAATTTTCTAAGTATGTAAGTGTAATATTTCTAGTGTGTTCTTAATTTTTGAGAATTTGTCCCTCCTATCATTTTTGGCATATGTGTGTGACAGAGACTCTCAGATTCCCTAATTTTCCCTTCATATTTTTAGTCTGTTCTCTATGACATTTGTGGTTTCCTGGAAAACTGAGGATTTTGGTCCTTACGTAATAACAAGACATTTTAATTTCAGACTTCACATATTTCACTTGATACATTCAAATGCAAAATGTGTTATTCTAAAAATTTCTTTGTATGTAAGAACAATATATTTTATCTTTCCCTGATTCTGGGAAATGGTTCATCATATTGTTTTTGTTTTTTTTTCCCTGATTCTTGCATTTAGAAGATTGACAGCTGTGAATGGAGTACCTCTCAACTGTTCCTAATTCTGCTGAATGTCCCTGATTTTGTCTCATAGTTTTGGTTTGTTATTTGAAAATGTTATTTTCTGCTGAATCCTTCAGAAAATGAATGCTAATTCAAAACCTGTTATTTTAGCAGCTTTCCAAGTATGTACAAACAATGCTGTATTTGATGTTGTTTGTTTATCTTTCTGTATTTGCAGTACTACTGTGATTTTTGGAGAACAACTTAGAATACATTAATGTGTGGCTACTGTTTGTATGGAACATAGAGGCCTATGATCAGATCTCTGGTCATAACTAAGATGTTATGTGTTCAGGACATGGCTGTCCAGAAATTCATCTAAAGAATGAAGCTCAAGACCTAGTAGTAATTCTTTGTGCTGCATGCCCCCATGTACTACAAAACTTAAAAACATGTTGTGGCATAAAGTGTTTTACAGCTTAAAGCTATGACACTATCCTCTGACACACAGAGTGAACACCAAAGAAGAGCCTGAATACAAGTTCACAAGTACCCTTGAAGCTATGAAGAACATCAAGAAACATTCATATTTAAAAACAAAACCATTTACACTAGTTTAGTAGCTTCCCGTGGCTCGTCTTCTGTGGCTGGTGAGCACTGTTAAGCACAAGAATAATGCTTAACAGTGCTGAGAGGTTGAGTAACAATTACTAACACAGTGGCCCAGTGGGTTACATTGACATCTCACAGCAGTTGGCTTTGGTTGAATTCTTCCTTGTGTCTCCTTCATTGCAGGGTTTGCATGTCCTCCATATCTCTATGTAGATTTATCCAAAGACATGCCACAGCTGAAATGGTGTTCATGCAGTTTGGCCGTAAGTTAAGTGTACATGTATTTGTGCCTATTGTGATTGACCTGGCCTGTTTTATTATATGTGTACAAGTGAGAAAAATCAGTACATGCTGTAATAGACCTGGCTTGTCAGAGCAGTTGGTGAAGTGTCTGTTTATATGTGGGTGTTTAAAATAATATGCCCGTTTTATTTGAGGCCATGCACAATAATGCTGGGTTCAAACATATGTCTTCTGGGTCACAGTTAAAAAAATGTTAGAAAGTCATCATGTTTCTAATATAAGGTATAAAATGCATATCCAGCACTTGAGATCGTCTGGGGGCCGGTCTGTACCAACTGCCCATTCTATATGGATTTTGATACATGCTTAGTAGTGGGCTCTGACGTGAACTCCATTTGGCCTAAAAAGGGCTCTTCTCAGTAATGATCACACTCTAGCTAGTTTGAGTGGGGTTGGAGGTAGTATGGTCATTATTTCTTCAATTTTCATCATAATCAAACCCCAGACATGTACACATAAAGTTGTGTAGTTTTTGTGGGGGTTGGGGATACTGTTGTAATTTTTTTCTTTAACTTTCTTTAAAAATGACAGAGATGTACACAGATGGTCTCTATCACTTGTGTTAGGACTGGGGATAGTATGGTCTTTATTTCTTTAAAATTATTCCTAAAAATTCAGAGATGCAGTGGAAGGTAGCTATAGCTTGTCTATGCATAGTATACTGTAGAAAAAACAAGCTGGAATACATTCCTGCGATTGCCATTTTTTTCCACTTTCTTTGCAATTAAACACCAGATCCATCTGCCTACAGGTGCTATCTTTTGGGGGTAGCAGTAAGGAGATATGATATTTATGTATATCGGATAGCAGTATGTTGCTGTGTTCTCTTTGTTCTTTTCGGCTCATCCAAGTCTGGTATCAAAAGGGAAGACAGAAGATAGTTGTATTTTGGTAGATGAGTGAGGAGACATTCTGTACATAATTAGGACAGTAGCTACTAGAAATAAGATTGTGGCCATTTGTGCTTCCACTATCATCCTAATTTAACTCCAAATAAATATACAGAAAGTCATTTTTTAAGTTGTGGCAGATTGGAGGCATGTCACTATACTCATATATGATGTAAGTATCCTTGCAAATGTTTGCCTTCTTTGTTTATTGTTAACTGTCATTTTTATCAGTTTTGAACATTGAAGCATGGAAACAACTTATTTCTTTCCTGAAAAAAAATGTTTGTTTAGTAATGATTTTTGTTTGGGCCATCACTGTATCATTAGATCAAAAAGCTTTAAAATGCACCTCAGACAATCTGAAATGTATGGTTTCTGGGGGCAGATGAGCATACAGAACCCCAACTTAATTTTGTTATTTTCTTTGCAGTTAGCACTGTGCAGTCTTCATCATTTAAGTTGTGTTGAAAGTCTACAGGAAAAAGTAAAGTCAAAATGTTTCCTTAGTTATTATTTTTATTCAGGCAATCTTTAGATAAGAAAATTAGGAAAGGCTTTAAAATGCATCTCAGAGGATTAAAAAAAAACATGGTTTCTGGAGGTCTAGCAGAGTCCACAGTTTAATGCACTTATTTTCTCCACAGTTATTATTATGTATCCTTGGCCAGCTAGGGTGTATTGAATGGATGCAAGGAAAAGCAGAACTGGAGACTAAATTTCTTCATTTAGTCATTATTTTTGTTCAGGCCATCATGGGATTAAAAGCTTGGTGTGTGTGCATGTGTGTGTGTTTGTGCGTGTGTGCGTGTGTGTGTGTGTGTGTGTGTGTGTGTGTGTGTGTGTGTGTGTGTGTGTGTATGTTTGTGTGTGGGTGTGTTATAATTGCTGTCCATACCCAATTGATTTCATGGTGGGTGTGTTGTTTCATGGTAAAACTGCAATGTCTTTTGCTGCATTGTGACATAGTTATTTACAGTGTTTTGTCTGCAATGATATTCATTTTTTCTTCTTACAATGAAATAGTAATTTAATTGTGTAGTGATATTGTTCAGTTTGTCTTTCAACTGAGATCTTTAGTTTTTTTTTTTGGCCTGTAATTATCTTTCAGTATTTCTTTTTCTTTTTCTCTGGTCATTTGAGGGTTTATCCACACACACACACACACACACACACACACACACACACACACACACACACACACACACACACATATATGTATATATATATATATATATATATATATATATATATATATATATATATATATATATATATATATATCAGGGCGTTGTGGTCCTTGAACTAAAAAAGGTTGGACACCCCTGTTCAACATTTTAACCTCTGCCTGACCTACATGACAACAAGTGATCCTGTCCTGGGTGATCTCTTTCACATAAGAAAAAAACTTGTAGAACTACAACTTCTTGTTTAAGGGATACAGATCTAAACAGTAATATAAAAAGAACCTGTTTATATCTCTTCCAGGGAATAATCTACCTATGGAATAAACTTCCTCTCCATACCAAACAAAACAGTTCATTAACTCTCTTTAAAAACAACGTCAATGAGTAGATGGAGATCCAAAAATTCACTCTAGGTCTGCCCCTCAATCACTTATTGACTGGAGGAACAAGTAGTAGAAATGCAGTGGCTTGGCTGAATATGGTCTTCAGAACCAATTGTCTAATATGTACATATGAACTTGGGAACACATTAAATGCACCCATCATGGCTTCTTTAAGTTACACCTCATGACGATGTCATGATTTCTATGTCAAAATAAGCAAATGTTTATTTTTATGCTTCTCTCCTTCTCTCCTTTATAGGAACACATTACCCATTCTATGCCTTTCCACCAAACAAAAATCTTCCTTTCCTATGAACAATTTCTCTACTTCTAAGTTCCCACTGTGTCTGCAAAAAGCACCTTTTGTTATCTATTTGCAAACCACTTTACACATCTCACACATACTCTCCTCTCCACCAACCATTCTGTAAAGTTCATGTTCCAGGTCTTCTGTCTAATGAGAAAAGGAAGATTAAAAATGCCTACGTCAAAATACATGCTTCACTCTATACTGGAAACAGAAAAAATAAAACAGCAATCTGTGTGTAAAATTGTCCTTTTATACCTGAATGCCTTTTTACTTATCCACTCCCAAGGCTACTTCTTTTTCATCATCTTATCTATCCATACCATCATCATCAATGATACTTTTTCCCATTTTTACATGGTGTCAGGATGTCATGTCAGCTGTCACCATCTCTCTCAATTGAATGCCACTCTCCCACCTTCTATGACAGTCATACCTTACTAACACAGGCCTTCTCTCACAGAATTCATCCATCTCTTTGCTGAATGCCCCCATTTTTCTTGCCTTCTATCTTCACCAGATTATCTTCTGTTTTTTTCATGTGTCCAAACCAGCATATTCAGTTCTATTTGACTTTCCTCGCAATTGGTGCAACTTTGGCTTCTGCTCTGATGTCCTCATTTTATTTCTTCTGTTCTACAGTGTTCATCCTACTACCAGTCTCAGACACTTTATCTTCATCCCTTCTAGCTTCATCAACTACTCAGCCTTTACTGCCTAGGTTTCCTTACCATGTAATAGTACTGGTCACACTGCTGTTTTGTATACCTTACTTATCAGCTTCTTTGGCATTCTTCTGTCATACACTACCCCTAAAACTGTGTCAGTTTCCTGCAACCCCTCTGTTTCCAGCTTTGACCTCCTCATTCATACTTCTCTTCTCCTCCTCAGCCATCTCCTCACATACTTAAAGTTGTTAACCTGTTCCACCATTTCCCTTCTATCTCATTTTTCACCTTACTCTGATTTCCCTCATTTTCTGCTATTATAATTGTCTTAACCCTACTTAGTTTTATCACATCACCTTCAGTTTTGCATTAGATTCCCCTATCCTCTGCTGAAGTGTTTGCTCAGAGTTTGCCTGTAATGCCACATTGTCTGCATATAGCAACATTGGGGATTTGTCCCCTCTGAATTGTTTGCTGCTGTAGTCCATCACCAGCATGAATAAAAGTGGACTTAAAGCTGAACCCTGATGCACACCCACTCCCACTGGCAACCTCTATATGACTCTGAACACTGCTTGTACTTGAGTCATTGAGTCCTGGTACATAGTTTGCACTAATACTATCAGTGTTTCTGAAACTCCAAACCATCACAGGACTGCAGAAATCAGATTTTTGGGACCTTGTTATTTGCTTTGTCCAAGTCTAGGAATGCCCAACTGGACTCTTACATCACCTCTAGCTTCTTCTTAACTATCTGTCTCACTGCAAATATTGAGACAGATGTGCTATATCCTGATCTGCATCAGACATGCTGATATGTCATCCAACATTCTACTGCTCTGCACATCTGTTTATCAATCATCTTCTCCAGAGCTGGAATACGGAGTAACAGAAGTGTGATACCTCTGTACTGCCCACAGTTGTGGATGTCCCCCTTTGTTCTTGTACAATGGCACTAGTAAGCTTATTCTTCAGTCATCATCTGGGATATTCCTTTCTCTCTAAACTGCTATGTGTACCCTTAGGAGCCATTTCTCCCTTACAGTATCTGACATCTTGATCATATCTACTGTGACCTCATCTGCGCCTGCTGCCTTTCCTGATCTCATTTTTTCTTAGTGCTGCTCTTACATCTTCTAGGGTGAGCTCCCCTTCATCTTACATCATAGGCTATGTCTGAGGCAATGCGGCTTTTGTGGGTGGTTCTTCAGAAGCTTCTGGAAATATTCATTCCGTCTGTTTTAATTTCCTGTGGACTGGTGAACAAATTGTTGCTGGTTGTTGCTAGTGTCCCGTATGAAGGGAATCTGACTATCTTCTTTATCTTTCTGTCTTTGCCTTGCAGCCTGATTTTCATTGTGCCATTTATTGATCCACTTTCCAGAAGCTGGTAGAGTGTCTCTGATGCCTTGTTTTTTGCTATTGCAACTCTCCTCATTGCCTCTTTATTAGCCAACCAATATTCCTTCTTAGTCTGGTCTGCCTTTCTATCTACCACTTTTTACTGCAGTCCTACTTTCATTCGTTTGTTAACTTCCTGTTTTTTTGCATTCTATCACCAGCTTTCCTTTTGTAACTTGATTCCATACCTGGCTCAGCCACATATCTGTTCTCTAGTCCTTGCACGTGCTGTTTTGAGGCCCTGATAGCAGTGGCGGCTGGTCACTTCAAATCAAAGGGGGGCTGCAGGAGACAGCTGAATGGGTGGGGTGAATGGGAAGGGGTACGGCCAACTTGAAAGGGGAGGAGCTATGCTCAAAACCGCAAAAACTGGAACTTTAATTAAATATGCTGCCCTGGGTGCCCAACCATAATTATGAGAGTCCAACCAATACAAAATGAAGTGCAGAAGAAAAAAAAATATTTCAATGCATTGGCTGCATGACAGCTTACTTAATATCTAGATGGAAACAAAAAGGTTGTGAGGGAATGAAAAAATAAATTACTTTTTAAATACATTACTGGAATGCCAGTCAAAATCAAGTATAAGAAAAACAAGCAGCACTCAACTCAAACAACTTCTCCTTGTACTGCAGTTCTAATTATAATTTATATTCATTTTTATAAAAGTACCAAGTTACATGCTGAAAGTAGCAATCTCTGTAATACCCCCACTTGTAAAAATGTTTCTTATCCAAAAAAGACCTGCTGCCTGACAACTATTTACTTGTTTCATGGGGAAAACATGATCAAAGTAAAAAATGAAAAGCAAACAAGAAACAAGTTCAAGATACATTGCTTAAAAGATTACTGCACAGGTTATGGACCACACATGATAGATTGGCATTCTGTTTAGTTTACAGGTAAAGCCTGCAAAGATGACTGCAAGTCTCCAACAAATGTAATGAGCTTCTTAAAATAATGTAAACCTGTCCATTACTACAAATATTGTCATATGCATTTCAACACCCAAGGCTTATACGTTATCTAGTTAACTAAGTATTCTCTGCATGGCAAAAACAGAAAGGCTTTCAATGCTGTAGTACCTGTGTCTACCTTGGATGGGGGCATACTCTGCACACTTACACTGCATAACTGCTCCTTGCCTTGTTTGGACACATCCAGAGTCACTACATGGGGGAGTGGGGTGCAACAAGTATGTCACAATTTGAAATGTCTCTGGCTGACTGTGATGGCCCTGATACATTTGTCATGCCTCTCAACCTCAGAGCAAGAAATCTGGACAAAGCCATACATAGAAGTGGGACAAAGGCCCAAAAATAAGGACATGTTTAAATACTGCTCTTATAAACTTAGAAAGATAATACAATACTAGGTCTTGCATTAGTATGAAATTTCTGAAGGGTATGAAATGTGAAACTTAAATGTCTGTCATTATTTTCTAACTTCAGTCTTTAATGATTTGCCACTAATTTGCCAGAAAATCACAATTTTATGAAAAATGGACCAAAAATGTGATGCAAAAATATAAAATAGCCACCCAATACAGCTGGGAACCTGTCAAAGAAGGGACACTTTTTTAAAATATTAATACTGCTAACTTGAGCAGCTGACAAAATAAAAGACTCTACATGCATTTCTGAAATACAAGTAATCTATAACTCTGATTATTACAGTTATTTATTAATTGTAAACCCTCCATGTTTTCTTCCAAAATTGCCATTTTGCAGAGGGATAATTAGGGGAAGAGCAACATTTTGAGCCGAAATTGGGGACAGTTGAGAGGTTTGGATATGCCTAATTCTATAAAGCGATTTATTTGCACGTACTTCTCAACCTGTTAATGCAGGAAATCTGGAAAAGACCAAATATATTGGGGGATCATGCAAACAGTACTAACAATTGCTCTTGTATAAACTGAGACAGTTGAAAGAATAACAAGTCTTGCTTTAGAATGCATTTTTGTGAAGGTTATAAAGTCTGAAACTCAATGTCTGTCATTATTTAGTGACTTAATTCCTAAATGATTTGCCAGAAAACCACACATTTTATGAGGAACAAACTAAAAATAAGAAGCAAAAATCTATTCATTCTGTGAAAATCTAGACAGTTGAGAGGTACAGTTCAGTTGGGGCTATCTTTGAGTTTGCCACCCTTCCCCTTCACAAAATCATGGTCAAATGAAGCCTCCTCCTGCAGCCATTCCAATGTCCCATTACTTGGCTATTTCACCCCATTTACCATAAACACTAACGTGCATACTGCTTTACGTCTATGATGATTTGGACTTCATTTGAAAGTTTTATTTTGCATTTTACAGCACAAACACTAAGACAATTGCTAAACAAAGCAATGCAGTTTCACAATGAAAACAGACTTAGCATTAAAACTTCTCTGCCCTTGAAACTCACATTCATTGAAACAGCATTGAAACCCACATTCAAAGAAAATGCATTTGGCTAATGGCAGATAAAGATTAACTTTGGGCTATTTTCAAATTATAGGCCCCTTGCACACAAAACATACATGTGTTCTGTGATGCACCTTCCTGATTGTATTAAATTATATTCCTTGTATAATACAGTACAGTTGTTAGAGGGTATTTTAAATTTATTGTTTTGAACATTTTTCCAGTAAACAATGAAACAAAATGCATGCACCAATAATGACAAAACTGCCCAACTGAGAACATTTCCATCATAAAAGTCTACTTAGACTTCTACAATCCATCAATATCAGTAAATATGCACAATCTCAGCAGAAGTAAAAGTCATCTAAATAATTTCACATTAAAAAGATCTGTAACTAATGAAGATTTTGTTGCTAGCAAACAGCTTTATATTTCATTGTTTCATCAACAAATAAAATGCCTGTTGCCCTTGAGGAATAAATTGCCTATATTACATTAAAAAAAATGATAAGCTAGTAATATTGCAATAGGGAATGGATGGCAAACTGATAATGGACGGGTTCATTGTTACTAGGTATCTTCGCCAAATAGGACATTCTCAAGACAGCAGTATCCACCCTATTTACAACACAGTACAACATCAGCAATGCATCTAGATATTGTGGGAGTAGAACCCACAGCCTTCTGCATCTAAAATAAGCATGCTACCTGTTGTGCTATTCACAATGCAAGCAGACTCAGCATAAGCAGCATTAAACTTATCTTCCCCTGCAGCTCTCAGCTCCTTGTAAAATCTACTCGACACTCAACTGTATCTCTCAACTTTGCAGCACAAGAAATCTGGAAAAATACAAAATGCATTGGTGGGGGGACAAAAGCCCAAAAACCAGGGACACATTTTAAACATTGCTTGTATAATCTTGGAAAGTTGCTAGAATATAATGCTGTGTTACCATCATACATTTCACTGCCAAAGTCTAGTCCACAGGACCCTGTGGAAAACAGTCAGAGCAACATACCACTATGCCAAATCAGCTGTTTTGCAAAAGAGAGGAAGACTGAAACTTAAATGGCTACCATTTAGTGAATTGAGTTCTCACCAGAGCTGTCAACCTCTTAGCACAAAACACCTGGACAAAGCCAGTAATGGGGGAATACAGCCCTCAAACATATTCAGTGAATTCAGTTCTCACCATAGCTCTCAACCTTAGCACAATAAACCTGGAAGAAGCCAATAATGGGGGAAAACAGTTCCAAAACTAGGGACAAATTTCAAATATTTATTTTATAAACTTAGAAGATTGCTAGAATAAAAGGTGTTGTGTTACTGTGTACTTTCTGAAGAATATGAAGTCTGAAATTCAAATGCCTGTCAATTTTATTTATTTAACATTTGTTAACCAGGAAAGTCTGGCTTGGAACAAAAGTAAATTTTCAGCAGAGGCCCAGGGAGAAATACTGCAGAAACATGTCTTTGTAACATGGGAGGATACCACAGAAAATCCTCACAAACACAGGGTGGACAAGCAGACTCCACACAGAAGGCACCCCCACCAAGAATCAAGCCAGTGAACTTCTAGCTATGAGGTAACAATGCTACCACTGCACCATCAACTATTTAAGGAATCAAATATTCAGAAACCACAGATTTTATGAGGAATAGAACAGAACAGAAATATGAGGCAAAGATCTGCAAAACTTCCACAAATGGTGGTGGGTAGGGAATTCAGGCTGTTGCTACCTGCACCCAAGGTACAGGGCTCAAGCCTGAGGTATTCTCTAACCACCACCAGGTATCCTAAGTTCTCTCTAGCCAACAGTATAAATCAACTGGGGCATTTCACACACACCACTTACCCTAAATAAGTAAATCCTCCCTGTTTTGATCTGGAATGCAAGTAAACTCCATCTTGTCTGCTCGTCTGTGTGTGCCGGAATGCAGAGCTTCAGGTAACTGTTCCCAGTCTTGTTCTGAGACTGCCTGCAGACACTTGCAATCTGATCCCCTTCCAGTCTATGCAGTTAGCACCACATAGACTTCTGGGGTATATGCAGACCGCTGCGTTCTTTCTGAATCCAGACTGGTAAGACAGCAGTCCAAATTCAACTTTGTTAGCACACTTGCGGGCACTTCAGGAGTCTACCATTGTGGTTCACAGCTGGGGGGGGCTGCAGTCCTGCAGTCCGATATCACAAGCCACTACTGCCTGATAGTCTTCTTCAACTCCACCTACTTGCTATTCTTTCTGAGGTAATCAGACCTTGAGTAATTTCCTGAACTCTTGTCTTTTCTCTCTAGTCAACTTCCTGGTCTTCAGTCTATACTCTGTTGACCTTAGAGTCTTTTCTAACAATTGCTTACAGCTGACTGTGGAGACCTGTGGTTTGTGCTGTGGATTTACTGTTTCACATGGGATGACTTTACAATCATTGATTCTAGCCCTAATGCCTTTTGCTTACTAGGAAGAAGTCTATCTGAGTTGCATGTTGGTGCCTCTTGTATGTCATCTTGTAACAGTCTTTCTTGCTGAACCATGTTGTGGCCACAGTCAAGCTATTTGCTAAATGCCCTCTTCTTCTTTAGTCTGATTGCCCCACCCATGTGGATCCAGGCAGCCCTCATATCCGCTTCTGTGTGTCCAAATATGTCCATTCAGGTCCCCATTCATGTTTCCCTGCTTTATCTAGTAGGTCCTACAACTACTGCCTGAATGCACTCTTTTCCTCACCATCACAACCATGCTGTGGGGCACAGACTCATATTATGAATAGTGCCCTGTCCTTACAATAGATTCTCATCGCCAAGGGTCTGTCACTAATTCTGATAACATTCTAATGCCATTCATCACTGCCATCTGATTTCTCTCCCTCACCACAATTCCACAACATTTCTCTTCCCGAGCAGTACATTCTGGATCCCAAGCCAACCGTCTATGTTGCACTACCTTTCCATCTTGGATTCTGGTTACAGAGCATGTCCAACCTCCTCCTTAAAATCACATCATCCACTTCCAAACTGTTCCCTGTTGGTGAACTTTTATTGAGTGCAGAAATCTTAAGTTCATTTTTGGCTTTATGTCCTGATTTCTCTCAACAGAGCTATCCTGTGTAACTGGACACTGGCCAGTCAATAGTTCATTGAACGAGGGCTGATTGGGTTTATGTCAGGGCCACACATGCATCCTTCCCATTGTTAGCATGTGTCATTGGTGTAGGATGCAATAGGTCAGGTCCTCAAGCCACTTAGCACCAGCAAATACCTATTAATCAACATGACCAAGACACATAGACCACACCGTTATGTGGCTAGTTGTGAAAAGCACACAGTCTGGGATCTGTGTTCTCTTCTCTAGAGAATACTGCACAACCTAGTTGATGCCCAAAGTGGATGGTCTACGCAACATCTCGCTATAGGGATCCTTCTAGAGTCTGTGTTGCTGCTATCCACAACTCCATTTTTTGGTGCTTTTGAGGTAGAAACACTCAGCGTTTATCTGGGAGGTTGGGCAAACAGCCCAGAGATACAGGGAGAACATGCAAATTCCATTCAGGCTTTGGACAGAGGGCAGGATCAATTCTTGGACCCTGAGCATGGAAGGTGAAGACCTTAACCATTATGCCAGTTGGTCTCACCTCTAAATATCATCTTCAACATATTCCATTACTAATCTTTCCTCTATGTCCTGTGCTCATTTTTTTGTCATAACATCATTAGCTGGTGCCTTTAATGCTTTGTCTACAGTTCCCCACTGTAACCAATCCCCCTATCTCAGTCCAGTCTTTACTCACACATACTATCCTCCAGCTTACATGGATATGATTAGAGAATTGGTGCTCCACCACCTACAATTAACTTGTCTTTCTGGTCTTCGCAAGACTCTGCATAACCTACTACCTTGATTAAACCCAGCTCCTTGAAATTGTCTACTGCCAACCCAATGGATGTCTACATTTTGAAATGACAGGTCCATCTTCCTCTGTCTTCCTTCCTGTCTAATGTTTTCCTTGCACAACACTGTGGTTCTCTCATTTCAAACCTTCTACCTGATCTGAGCATGATTTTAATATCACCACCAGTTAATTCTCATACCCTTTCTTCCTACACACACACAAACATGTACACAGACACACACACACAGACACACACACACTGTTAGCCCTCTGTAAGCCATTTGCTACTGATCTGAAGGATGTAGTGACAGGTTATTATGTGACACTTGACCTTTCTTCATCTACCAAGAGCACTACAGTTCACTAACCCTTGCTTCAGTGAGGTGTACTTTGCTGGAGAGATCCTCATAGCTAATGTGTTACAGTGTGAGCTCTCCAACAGGTTTTTGAAACCTGGAGATATTTTCCTTGACAATATAGGTATATATGAGAAACTTTGTGGAATCTCAGATGGAATGCAGTAGAAAATGGAAGCTAGATTCAGACATATGACACCTAAGATTCCAGGAATTTGGTCAGACCAGAAAATAGAATCTGAGAAGTGGAAAGGTATAGAACAAGGAAGTTGCATTCAGAAAAAAAAAGAAGAGGAGTTACAAGAGAGACTGATTTTTGTAGCAAACATTCTCTGCAAGTAAATATATTTTTCCTGCATCCACCATAATTCTTATAGGAGGAGATGATCTTTCATGGAATGATCAAGTGGACATCTCCCATTCATGGCAATCTACACTCATCCTCAGTAAGTCATCAATACTATCTTAACTGACTGTGCTCAAAGAAGAGGAGGAGTCACTGTACTTTGAGATCTTCATGGATTGTTAGCTGTTTCATAAAGAATGAGCTTATGAAATCTGTGAAGGTTCCTCATTTTCACTGCATATATGCATAGTCAATTCACTACTCAAAATTATGGGTTTTAGATGGAGATAGGAGACACACACTGTCTATTATACTGAATCTTTTGTCATATAACTCAGCTCTCACTTTAAGATCTGAGTCCAATACAATGTCGGTACTACTTGTGGCTCTGTTATATCTCTTTATGGGTCAACCTCTGAATTTCAAACTTTCACAAGTTATCATTTTTTATGGTTGAGACCATAAGATTGAACTTGTTAAAGTTTGAACCATTTAAATGGAGATTGTAATACAGCACGGAATGGTATATTTACTGTTTTCCTGTCTGTAGAGTTATCTCGGAGTTGGAATATTTATTTAGCAGGTAGTGTGTGGGGTGCTCCCCCTGCAAAAACATAAAGAAAAACATGTTTTTTGTTTTTATTTTGATTTTTAATTAAAATTTTGAACTTTCACATGTTCAATCTTATGGTCTTGACCAAAAGCTATTCAAACTTGTGAAAGTTCTAAATTTAGAAGTAGACCCCTTCTTACAGCCTCTGCCCTACACTTATGAACAAGACCCCAAGATACTTAAATGTATCTGTTTGGGTAGCTGTTCTCCTTATATCTGCAGAGAACAAACCAATGATTTCAAATAGGTAACCTTAAATCCTGACTAGAATGCAATATTCTTTATCCCAACCATTTCCCTTGATAATGGGACAAGCTGCTTCAGTACCTATTCTGAAAATTAAAGTGGTTTAAATAATCTCTAATGTTGAAACATTAGAGCATCATGAACCATGCCCCAATACACTCACACACCAAGACTTCAATTGCAAGATACTTAGGCAGGCCAACTTTATCATACCTCTCTCTCAGTGTAGTCTTTCCTTTGCTCCATCTTCTGGTGGTTTTCTGGGTAGTGTGGTTTACATATCCTCAAAAGGGCACATGTGTGGCAGATGCCTATTCTAAAATACAATTTATGGTATAGAGTGAATGGCAAATAACCCAGGCTCCTACAAAAGTGCATCTTGATATCAGACATAAATCTCCCAGACAAATAAGATCACTCCTTCTGAATTTATAGATGTGAAAAGACAGCATGGGAATATTTTTATAGCTCAGGAAGCATCCCACTTTTTCACAGTTAAATCTATTAAAGCTATTAACTTTTTTGCTTCTCCTACAGATACAAGAAAGAGGAACTCTTTTCATTCTTTATCTCATTTCGTAGGGGAGGATGAAGAAGACATCTCAATCATTTGAATTCTCCTCATAAGTTATGAGACTGATGATGAACAGAAGGAGGAATCCTTTTCATTTGGTTCCACTAAGAAAGATATACCCTTTACAAAACCTTAAACTTTATGAAGGGTTATTTTAAATTTAAATTGCTCACAAATGTAGCTTTCTCTCAATATAAGATACATTTGGATGTTAAAGACAAACAATCATAAACCACTTAGCATACAGCCATTTGCAAGTCATCTGAAATTATTTTTCTATGAATTTAACCTATAAATAGATTCAAAACCTTTAACTTCTAAAACCCTCAGTGTATACTATCTTGGAAGAGTTTTTCTATTCAAATAAAAATCTGATGAAAGAGACAGTAACTACAAAGTTAAAGTACAAAAAGGATTCAGTGCAACTCCAGACTCAGGGTAATTAAGGCAGTTAAAGAAAGAGGAGCCATGTAAGATATGGAAAGAAAGATAATGTAAGTAGCACTTTAACACCTATACCTTTAGAACAGTTACCTACAAAATCCATATTGTATAATATTGATATTTAGAGATGTTTGTCTCATGAAGAAAACTTCTAAATAACACTGCAGCAAGGAAGGGTTGCAGCTGGTTAAGTGGAGATACAGTATAATGCATCAGAGTAGCAGAGACACTATTCTCAGAAGCCATGCATGACAACACATCCCACTCTTCATGAAGAATTTGAGAATTTTGACTTAGTGCCCGACTAAACAAGTCTCCCCCCCCCCCACACACACACACACACAAAACCACAAAAATCCCACAGCAAGTGGAAGAAAAATTTGAAGACTAAACTGCACGTGAGAAATACATTTAACTCCTTTCTTCCTTAATATTTAAGAAATTACACTTTAAATGCTAAGCCATTCCACAGAAAAGAGATGAGCCATCACTATGAAATGTTGACTTCCTGAAAGTTGACACGTCAAAGGAACGGAAAAAAAAATTCTTGAAAACTAAAGTGTGAACAATTCCCTTTTTCTTGTTTTTTTTTGCAGGGGATGTCAAGACCCTGCACCCCCAAATGTATATATACCAATTCCACTGTTGGACATATTCAAAAAAGGGTGAACTCTCACTAGAAAGTGAATTTATGCCAGTTCACAATTAGAAATCACACCAGTGATGATTTCCTATGGAGAAATGCATTCAGTTTTATGCCGCTCGACTTCTTTTTCTGTAAACTACTGACACTCAGGGAATTTCTCCTTGAGATTTTGTAGGGAAGCCACCATCAACTGTTTGTGCTACAGAGGCAGCTAAAGAAGAAGAAAAAAAGAGGTAGAGAGGCAAATAATGACAGGGATAGTAATCCATGTCACAAAAACACTCATTTTATCCTTATGTTGCCTCCTCTTCCCCTAGGGTCAGGTATTTCCCTTTCCATAGCATTACCATTTAAAGTCACCACAGATAAATGCATAAAGAAAGTGGCATCAAAGGGCAACTCTACTGAGTTACCCATTGCTCTCCTTTAAACACACATTTATTTGCTTTAACGAATCAAATGACATTGAGCTTATCAATGACTTAATATGTTACAGACATTTAAGCCAATTAAATAGTACTATCCACAAAGCAAGAAATATGATTTTATTGAAGAATGTTTCCTTATTTGCAAAAAAAAAAGTCTATAATGCTCTATATTAGACCTATCAGATTTAAACATAATCTTCAAGATAAAGCATTCAGGATGCTGCAGCAATTTATTTTATTTCATCCAATGTAGGATGACTTTTTATTGACTGTTGCTTAAGACAGCACTTACCTGCAAACCTGCAAACTCCTATCCCCAAAACATGCAGACAGCCCCTTGGGTTTCAGATAAGGAATTCCTATTATCAGTTGGTTTTCTTGCAATTTGGCCTTTCTGTTGTGCTGATTATGTTTGTAAGATAAATAGTGCTCTTGTTTGCTCAGTTGAGACTGATAGAATCCATATCCCTCCATACTTCAAGGATTTCAAAGTTATATCTACACAAAAATCAAATTTGTACAGAACTTTGGAACTGTAACCAACCTATTACAGCTTCTTCATTCAAACAAGTTTCTTAGAGCTATCCCAGGCACTAAAATCTACATTATTTAATTTCCTCAGGAAAAGGTTCAAGAGATGTCTTTCTTACACAAAGCTCAACAGAGCCATTTGACAACATGGAAAAGAAACGCTTTTGAAATTAAGTCCCACAGTATGTAATGCTCCTCATTAACTTTGTTTTAATATCCTTTGGCTTTTACTGGTTGCATCAAACAAATCTGACCAATCAAAACTCTCAATAGTAAGCAAGCACTGTTTGAATACAAATAATGTTTCCACTAGATTTAAACAGCAACTTAAAGACAAACAAAAAAATCTAACAATTGTGCTGCAGTAGCTCACCAAAAGAAAGACAATGGCATCATTAGTAATTCACTGTTACTGTTAATATTGCTCATGTTGCACTACATTTGTGTGTGTTAATCCAAAGCCTGGTGTCTTACACATATCTAACTTATATATCATCCCATTTTAAATCATTATCCATCTACTCTCAATAAAAAAGAACTGTACTAAGATTTATTAATATTACATATATTGAGCTATTTTTATAGTAATCCTCAGCCAATTAACTCATGCATAAGTAATATATGAAGAATCATGCGCAGGTAAATTTATGAAGAATAATCGGTACTTATGTATTATCGCAACCAGATTTTCTTGCTTGTGAAAGTTGTGCTGTGTCATGGAAAACTGTTGTATTAAGGTGGAAAGGAGAGTGTAAGCAAGTTACGGCTAATGTGCCACACACAGTATGAGGCAGGGAGAGGAATAACTGTAAATTTGTCGACTCCTGCCTCGCTTGTCACACTTTTGCAGTGAACTCCACTCTGCTGCGCCTCAAGACAGATCATGCTTTGCTGATTACAACTGAGGCTAATGCAAGGTAATCAGAAACATTCCCTGTGAATGCGCATGGCCAGTACTCAACTTTTACTTTATTTCTCCGTATGATTTTAACGGGCTATGTAACTGCTATTTGGATCATAAGGAAAACGTGCAAGTTTTAGACGTTTACTTTTTGCATAGAGTATTCCCACTTTTCTGCAGTATCTGAGGGAGAAATTAGGCCAATTGTCTTGACCTCGTATTTTGCATTCCTTTGCAGTATCAACTACATTCCTATGGTGTGTGTTAGGGGAATCAACTAGCATTTCACATTGTTTAGTCATCAGATTTAAACTCGGGTTAGTAAAAAAAAATAGTCATCATTCAGCATGTAAGGAATCATGTTCTTACTATCAGCAGCAACAGCTTGTAAAGGTCCGGCTACTTGTCTATAAATTTGAACTGTTTATAAATGGCCAGAAGCTTCACTAAAGGTATTTAACTGCCTAAAAATACAATTCCAGTACTTCAACAAGCATTACTTATTGTAGATCTTTAATATATTTAATATAGGGTGGTAAAGCATTCAGGATATCCTAAGTACTTCTAGCACACACGTACTAATTGCCCGTTTTTTAGGAGTGAGGTGTGGATTTATAAACATTATCCTATCTTTTCACTTTTCACATGTTACAATATTAAGTTTTTGGGTTCACACATCCCAGCCATATTGGTATGTAAACATACATTTGTTTTTTTTGCCATTTTTATAGAAAAAAACGGACGTACTTTTTTAGACTGCTCACTATAATGTTTGTACATAGTTGTTTGTGTATATATATATATATATATATATATATATATATATATATATATATAACTTTTCCATTGATTTAAGACTTCCTGCTTATTTTTAAGATGCTTTTAAAGAAAATATATATATACACTTTTATATGTTTTTAGAGCGGATTGTATAATTACTTGTAACGTTGTGGCTTTTTGACATTTCACTCTCACTCGCTCTTTAATATATAATTAAGTATTACTAATTAATTGATTTGTTTTTAACCTAATATAAAAAGACTGTTAATTGATTCTTACTTTGTCTGAAGAAGGTGAGGCATAGTCCACACTGAAAGCGCTTACATTAAAACGTTTTTTACTTTTGCCGGCTCTTATTGTGTTTCCAAACGCCTAGTTCTTTACTAGATCTTTCTGAAAACAAAAGCTGCACAACAACTGTTGACAGAATGCAAAAGTTGCAACCGCGAAAATCTTGTTCCGATAATACGTAAGTACAGCATAATCTGTCTATGCATATTGAAAGTGAAATGTTGTACAGGTTGTTAATGTATTGACCTGCTACTCTCTAAATAAACCATGTACTTTCAGCATTCAAATAAAATAAAACCAACTAATATTAAAAAATTCATCAGCCTTATTACAAATATTATGAAGATTTTTCTACAAAAACTTGAGTAGAAAGACAATTAGAAAGCTAAGCCATATTGCTAGACCTTAGTAGCAGAAAATTTGCCACTACTTACAA
>NC_056745.1:1001774349-1001854349 GCF_019279795.1 Protopterus annectens | reverse complement strand
GCAAGTGGGAGATAGAATATATTTAAATGCATAATATAAGTTATATAGCCTTTCATTCATGGGCATTGTGATGGTGTGAGTGAGAGGTAGCTGATTCACGTTACAGTGTATTGACAATGTCAACAATGTATGATAATCAAAGTTGTCAAAGAGTGGAGTGACAACCAAGCATTAATGTATGACCATCTCTGGATCATTGTATGCAAGCCTTCCTTAGTTGGTGTGTCACTTTGAGTAATTTATGATGTGTATACACTTTGTAGTATAAATATAAAACATGCACGTCAAACATATTAAAGGATGCTATTTAAAACCAATCATCAAGTATGTGTCCAAAGGATTCACACCACTGTACATCATTTGTGAGTATAATTTGTTGAAATTAAAATATAATTTACATTATGTGATGTTTATCCATCATCAAAGTGAATTCATCATATCATGACTGCAAGAATCATTTAAAACATTGAACAGTAGTACAATCCACTGACAATCTTTTTTTTTTTATTGCCATTAATTGAACCACTGTCTATCTCATTTGCGTGACTTATGGCAAAGTATTTGCATTTGTGCAATTATTTTTTGAGGTTTTTAACTTAGAACAATAAATTAATAGCAGTTCGTGGTGCTCCATGGCAAGCGTTACTCAAATAAGGAATATACACATATAGACACTTCTGATTCTGAGCCATGTCAAAAATACAGTTGGGTAAGTGAACTTACCATAACAGCAGATTACTGATTCAGTAGTCAAAGCTATATGGGTAATATCTAGTAAGAATGCTTCAGGGCACCTTCCACATGCCCCAACCATTAGTCAGCTTGAGCTGAACTGGCTAAAAAGACAGATTTGGGCATGAAACCCTTTATAGATTTCGTGACAACATAGAGTTGAAATCCAAGCCTTGAAAGGGCAATGCTATGAACAGCAAAAAGTAAAAGTCCACACCTTGGCAAAAACAATGCTTCAAGAAAGAAGAGAGATGGAGGGGTGGAGCACCTAATGAAGCAATGATCAATTGAACATCTACTTTTAGTGTATGTTTACTTACACAACTGCATTGTGTTCTACAATTTGATTACTGCTGCATTACGCTAAGCTATATGGATAGATTACCATAGCTTACAAATTTTGGGAGGTTAAAAGAGAAGAATCCAGGAGCCCCTGGAGAATGGTTCATGCAATGCCTGTTGTAGACCTAGAGGATGAATCAAGCTTAAAGTGCTTAGTAAAAGTGTACACAGAGGACAAAGTTTATGTTTCTAGAATACTTCTATAGCCCAACTCTTTCCAAAAAAGCTATAGATGAAGCCAAAGCCTAGTGGAGTCAACCTTGACCCTGTCAAGTATAGTTTTGTTGAGGTGAGTATAACAAAAGGTAACAGCCTTAAGCAACCATTTGAAAATAGTCTGATTTGACACAGGTTGCCCCTTCTTCTTACTTTTATAAGAAATAAACAATTGATCTGAAGATCTGAAAGATCTAGTTCTATCAAAATACCACCTTAGCTGTCTGTGGACATCCAAGAAATAGACTATCCATTCTCTCTCATCTTTAGGTTCAGGAAAGAAAACAAAGAAATGGATAGTTTAACTTAAAATAAACTGAAATACCACTTTAGGCATAAAAGAAGGATTAGTTCTCAAAGAACCCTGTCCCTGTAGAAAATGAGAGAGGGTTGACTCACCATAAGAGCTTGCAACTCAAATGCACTTCATGCAGTGGTCAGAGCAATCAGTAAAATTGTGTTTCACATTAAGAACCTCAAGTCAACCAGACTATCTGTTCAAATAGTGCAATTGTTAACTTCTCTGACACAAAATTAAGATCCAAAGGAGGTGACCCTAGAGAATGTGGATAACCTCTGGTCCATATTAGCTGCAGGTAGTACACCTGAGGAATCCAGAGTAAAAGATGAGTGGTCTGAGGTATAACTAATGTCCACAGCCGAGTCATCCATTTGTGGGGAAGACAAATTGCTAGCCTGCTGTGGTGGTAAAGGCAGTTTGCTAGACTTTATTTTTTTGTTGGTGATGGAAGGACCAACCATGGGATCCACAGTTTGTTATATGGTCAAGATGCAAATAGCACCTCTTTCCCAGAGAAAACATACAGCAAAAGCTGATAAAAATTTAAAGACTTTAAAAGTCACTTTTTTCATAAAAAAATGTAGTAAAAGTTTCTCCGCATAAAAAATGTTTGTAAATACTTTAAAAAGCTTATAAACTGACAGGAAATAAGAGTGCTCCCATTATAAGTACAATACAGTCTACTGACAGTCAGTTAAAACACAAACTCATAGCTTTAAAATAACTTTCCTGAATAGAAAGTGCTATCAAACAAACATTTTTTTTTCTTTTTCCTTGAAAGGATCTTGGGGGGGGGGGGGATTCAGTAATCCTCCATGTAAGAGTAACTAAGTCTTACATGGAAATGGCAGCCTAAGAGTATGACGTCAGCGCGCCATGCATATTCATGAGGGCGCGCTGACTCAACTCTAAAGCTAACATGGACTGTGTAGGAGTGCAGAGGGCATGTCAGACTGCCGAGCAGTCCAAATATCCACGCCCCTGCAAGTGCCTAAATCTGCAAATATCAGCAGATATGAGCAAGTCCGCTCAAATGTGTATACCCCCAACACTACACTCCCCCACATTTAAAACCCCTGTACAAATGAAATAAAATGTAAAACTATTTTTTTTAATTATTCCCGATATAGCTGCCCGTATTTGCGTATGTGTGCGCGGGTGTGCCCATTGCTTAGCTACAGTTATTAGTTTAGACATCGAAGAGGATAATAAACCACTTATATGCAAATTAAGCCAAATAGCAATAGCGTAGTGGTAGAGCCTTCGCACAAAGAGGAGGCATTCCTGATTCGAGTCCCACCACTCTCCTTTCCATTTTCTGTAGGAAATCTGTGCATAAAAATAATTCCTGACATTTACCTTTTAAATTTTATTAAAATGCATTGAAATGGTCAATGTAGTAGTGAACAATATTTTAAATATATATAAGAAGGTGAAACGGTCATGCATACTAATGAATGCATAAGTAACCTATCTTAAGCAATGTGAAGCACTGCTAAGCAACGTTTACCAGTATTAAGCACATTTAAGAATAATTGCCCATAGCTAAGCACAGCTTTAGCTAGCGCAATGGCCTTGCACGTAGCTGTGCATCGCACCAACAAAACATGTTTGCGCGGAGCTGTGCACCACGCCAACTAGCACAATGTCTGGCAACATAGAGCAACGTTGGGCAAAGTAGAGCAAAGTCAGCTAAACATAGCCACACCTCCTAGCCGGTCAGGCCAGTAGTAAAATAAAAAGCAATGACAGGCTTCGAACCCAGGATACTGTGCACCATAATCACAGTACTGAACCACTAAGCCATGACAGCTTTTGCTGTTCGTGCACGGTCAACATACATATACATATTAATGAAAGTTTACTCAGTGCTAAGCAGGTGTGCACTCAGCTGAGAATTTTCAAAACTGGCCAATCACAAATAAGTGTGGGAAATGAGGCATATTTAAGCCCCATAGGCAGGAATAATCGCCATAACTGGTTGTAGCTCCCATATGTAGTCAGAATGGCCGGTGCTGGAGAGGGCTCTCATTTTCGAGCGCAACGGTGGGGCATTGAGGAGTCAAAACTGATGGTTTGGCTCCTCGTCCATTATCATGATGCAAGACTCCTGCAGGGCAATTTCCAAGGCACGGAGTAAAAAGCAGAAGCTTGAAACCATCTAGCACATGATCTCACCAGTGCCAGAGGCGTCCCTCGGACTGGTGAGCAGGTCAGACACCACCATGCAGACCTGAAGAGATGGAAGCAGAACCAACTGAACCAATGGATATAGGTGGCCCGTGGAAATGACAATGCCCCACTACTGAGTAGGTAGCCATGTAATGGAGTATGTAAGAATTGCTATTGTAGTCTATATAATGGACAAGTATGTCTCAATATCCCTTCATTTACTTCACAGCTGCAGGTGTCCGTGCTGTGAATCAGCAAGCCTATGCAGATAGGCTGCTAAGGCTGCACCACCAGGCAGGTTAGTAATTATTCTGCATGTATTATTATATAAAATAAGTGAGAGAGCCTGAAAAAAAGTGTTGTAGCCCAATAATAAAGGCATAATATGCCCTGAATAATTTCTCTGCATGTACTGTTATATAAAATAAGTGAGATAGCCTGAAAAAGAGTGTTGCAACCCATTAATAAAGGTATAATAAGTCCTGAATAATTTCTCTCCATGTACTGTTATATAAAATAAGTGAGAGATCCTGAAAAAGAGTGTTGTAACCCATTAATAAAGGTATAATACGTCTTGAATAAGTCCTCTGCATGCACTGTAATATCAAATAAATGAGAGAGCCTCCAGAAAAGTGTGTAATGTAATTAATAGAGGTATAATTCCTGGAGTGTGTCTGTGTCACTTACTTCGAAATGTTGTTGAACTCTTGCATTATATAAATAGTACTGTTGTATTAAGCGCTGTCAACCCACACTTGGCCAGGCCCATATAAAGTGGATGAAGGGAGTGCCAGTAGCTGGGAAGCATATATACAGTCCTCAACTGTTGGTTAATGGCTGGAATACATAGGCAAACATAGCACATGGGTAGCTTGTTAATGTGTTCTCCAGAAATGTCAGTGTGCTGCCAGAAATGTAGGGGGCTGTAGAAATATAACTGATAATGTCACCTGAACACATCCAGATATGTAGATATATAAATATAAAAAAACTATGTAAATACGTAGCAGTAACATCTGCATCCTGGACAGTTTGTATGTCACATACAGGTCAGGTATATAAGGAACTAGCCAAACCCATTTCACAACGTAATGGACTTTGCCTAGTGTAATAATACATGTAGGGGATATACACCTGCAGTCAATAGGAATGTAGTATAAACTGTAAGTACATATAAGATGTTAATGGAGGTATCTTTTTACACCCTACTGTATGTGCATAAACAATGCAATTCCACACGTCAATGGGTATGTCTAACCTTAAAACATTTGTTGGGACATATGTCCTATTGGTTTATAAATATCTGCATTTACTTTGATGCATGTGCCCTGTTCAAATACCACAATCTTGGTGGCCTGTTGCCAGCAATCAATCCTGCATGCTGTTGGAATGTACTCTGTTGTTCTATATATGCATGTGTTATGCCTGCTGTTCAACTGTTGGAATTCTGGTGTGTTGGGTTAATGGGAATATTACTGCATGCTGTTACAACTAATTTGGAATGCTGTTGGCTGTTACCAACCCATATTGTCATTAAACCTCATAAACATAGAACGTATGGGAAAGCCGGTCCCAGCAGACCCACCTGTCCCACCTCAGCTGGCGATGGCACCTGGCACCAGCAGGTCCGGTGCCCAGCCTGGGACCTCCTCCTTCATTGACTCTGTGCCATCTTCAGGTGGAAAAACTGCAGGGGATGGGGCTTGTTCCCCTCGTGCAAGCGTGGCTGGAGGAGGGCCACCTATCACCCTCTGAAAGGTTCAGGCTGTGGTGCATAGGGAGATCCAGTGTTCAGTCACTGATCCTCTACGCCAGCTCGAGGCGAGAGTGGTGTGACTCATGGGTGTGTCTGCCCCTCCTATGCAGCCCCCAACACATCCACCCTCTGGGCTGTGAAGGTGTAGTGGTGACTGCCCATGGGTGGGGATCTCAGTTCCACTGTTGCCATCTGTGGGCTCATGGGCTTGCGATTTCCAAACATCCTTGCCCGTCAATGGTGTTCACCCACCCCATGTGTCATATTCCACCCCTGCATGCATCTTGTTTGTCTTGTCTGTTTACCTCCCCAACCTACCTTCTCAAATATACCTACTTCCCCTACCCCACATTCCACTCTTACCTGTAAAAAAAAAAAAAATGGGCAATCTGCTCCCACAAAAAAATTATGCCCCATACATAGTTGCCCATTTTGCACAAATGTCCGCTGGACATAGAAACTGAAATTGCATTGAAAGTACAACATACTTTGTTGTCCCCACCCCTCTCTCAGGGGTGGAAGGTTTCAAATTTCCCTCCAAATTACTAGTATATGCACAGCTGTTGCTGTTAAAGAAATGTTCAGCTATATGCCATTTCCTACACCCGTCCTGCACATCCCGAGCTGTTTTCCCTACTGTCTTACCCTCTTTGTACCCCTTTTTCACCACTTTCCTATCACCCCATTTTCTTTTCTTTCAAAGAAATTAGCGCGGGGTTAGTGGGAGTAAGCACTTTTAAGCAGTAGTTAGCATTTTTGCACGAGTGTGCGCTTAGCTAAGTATTGCTAAGCATCGCGCAAACCTGCTTACAACTGCTTAAAAGTGCCTTAGTCACCCTGCATATGAGGGGCCTTGTTCTGCTCAGCAGCAAAATAAAACACCACTGTCAGTCTCGAAACCCGGACCTTGGAAACACTAGACTGCATGAAGTACCACTAGGCCACAGTAGATATACAGCATGTTGTTGCTGAAATATATATATCATGCATCAGAATGTGTGAATGTCAAGGAAAGATAGGAATGCTATAACACAAAACTGTTCTGTGGAACTTTACCAGCAGTTGTTGTGGAATTGCATTACATGACTGTGATAACAGAACCACACATTCTAGCAGTAAATAATTTTACAGCAGCACTCTACAACCCCCACACAGTATCCCATGCAAATGTACAAATTACCACTGTGTTCAGGGTACAGCAAGGATGTAGGTAGGCATACTCAGTACTGGAATTGTCTAGTTATCATGAGCATCCTGTGATAATCTCAACAAAATAAAAAGCATAAACTGTGCAGAAGTGAGTACATTAATATCCACAGTACAGCAGTTCCCAAACAGTTAATGTGCAAAATAAAAACATCTCAATAACTACGCATGTATGCCAGCTAATTGTATAAGTAGAAAAGAAAATACATACTCCCATGTATCTTGTGTTATCATTTGTAGGGGTGAGTACAATTCTACACTGTCAACTGTGTACTGGAAGTGGCTACATTCAGGTCTGAGTACAACATTCAAATCATTGGCTACACCCCTAGCATCAGTTATGAGAAGTATACCAACCTTTTGACTTACACAACTGTGTCCACAGCAAACAGCCATGGTCCCCACTTTGGAAAGCTGAAAGGGCTACGCCTACCTGACTTAGCAATTTATAGTATTGGGGCTATGACAGTGAGTACTGCAAGTTCCACACAGCAAGCTGCATGCAATTGCCAAATGGTGGCCACCAATTGGTGCAGAGGCCATCACATGCACATGTGCAGATGCCTACAAAAGCAGGCTGCACTTGCTGTCCACACATGCAATCACTTCATTGCAAGTACGAAGGGAGACAGAGAGAGAGAGAGAGAGAGAGAGAGAGAGAGACGCACAGCCACAGCTGACAACAGCAGGAAAACAGATCAACCAGAAATATATATAGCAAAAAAAAAAAAAAGCTAAAAGAATATATTGAAAAAATAAATATTGAAAAAGTTATATTGCAAAAACAATTTATTGAAAAGAAACATATATAGCAAAAAAAATCATCTTGAAAACAAAATATAAAAAAAAAAATATTAAAAAAAAATATATTGCATAGAAAAATAATTTGAAAGAAAAAATATTGCAAAAGCAATAATATATTGAAAAGAAGTATAATCATACTGAAAAAAGTATATCTTGAAGAAAATCATAAGCTATAAAAAGAAAAGCTTTTACAAAGCACATGAAACAGAGGGATACGAACACATACAAAGGTAAGGTATGTAACAGCTATGTATTTACTGGCATGTAGTACATGTTCATGAAGAGAACTCTACATAGTTTGAATCATCCATATGTGGCAGCAGTATGTAACTATGCACAGATGCCCTGCATAATTACTGGCATGGAGACATCGGTGTGAAGCTGTGTGCAGTGGGATATGACTGTGACATATGTAGTTCAGCATTAAATGTCAAACATCTGATCCATGTTATCTGTGTTCTGTACAGTAGTGTGTACAATGTCTGTCTGTGGGAGTAGCGCATACGGTTATATAAACATGGATGTCACAGAGTAACAAATGGATGATAGACATATTAATGTGTAGCTTTGCATTGGCAACAGCTATACCAGGCTAGTATGTTAATCTAGCATTCGCAGCTATATATACACCCTCCAATATTACTGTGTGCTCACATGTGACACCTGTTCATGTTGCAGCAAGGCCCAACAGGTCAGCCGTGAGGTACACAAACTTACAACAGTGTGTACCTTGTGTGTATATGGCACACAGATATGGAGAGATCTGTCTGTGTCAGATAAAAATAGCATCTGTACATGTGCATAGAGCAAGGGACATACCGCAACTGTTTGTGAAGGGTGGACATATATGTTGTTGAAGGTTGTTATGTGTATATGTCTATGTAGGTTGTAGTTTTTGGTAAACAAGACAGCATACAGTGCTGTTATATGACATGTGGTGGTTAAACGCTGTGTGTATGATTCGTCAGGTTTGTAGTGTTGCAGACAGTGAGGTCTGCTAAAGCTACATGGGCTGAGAACACCTTCAATGCATTCCGCACAACACTGTGCAATATAATGACATAACGGTATATCTCACAACCTTTGCATAATTGATATATCCACCATGAAAGGTGGACTGCATATGTGTCAATATGTATATCTACATGTATACCAATAGATGTTTATATGTATGTGTGTGTGTGTGTGTGTGTGTGTATATATATATATATATATATAGAGAGAGAGAGAGAGAGAGAGAGAGAGAGAGAGATAGATATGTATGTGTATATATATATATATATATATATATATATATATATATATATATATATATATATATATATATATATATATATATATATATATATATCTTAGAGAGAGAGAGAGAGACAGGGTCATATTTACTGCAACAGATGCCTGGTGACAAAGCCATAGACCCAAGCTTACTGTTGACATTGCATTGGCATAAATTCTTGCAAAGACTCTGTACCTATGAACTACCACATAGGTGGTAGTCTACTTACCACCGAAGCTGTGATAAGAGACCATGGGACACAGCTGGACAGTAGTCACCCCTTTGATAATCACAGTGCCACACTAGTCATGCCAACTGTCTACGTGGCACACATCATCAAAAAAAGGTGTGTCATCCAGGGAAATATAGGTCAGTGTTCCCTTCTACTCATCACACATAAAGCCCATTATCGAGTACATTGCCCCATGTGGTATGTACCTCCCAAGACATCTACAGCAACTGGAAACGACACAGACATACCTCACAAAGAGTAATACCAGCCTCAAACAGATGTCCTATGTAGACCATTTCACAAACCCACAGCTAGACTGTGTTGCATACTGCCTACACAGAGGTGACCTCTGCCTAACATACTGAGCTATGTCAAACCCAAAGATGTTGGACATGCTCCATGTAGACAGATCACAATCCCTACGAGCTACACGCTCTAGGGACCTAAACCTTGTGACCTCAATAGACAGCACATGCTGGAGGGATAGATTCCTATCTCAGAGACATCACATACTCAGGAACAAACCACCTATCAATAGCAAACAAAGCCCCTAATCAGCTGTCATCAGAACTAATCCTGATGAACGTATGAGAGATAGAAAATACACCCCGAGAATCACCTTTGTGGCTCTGCTTGACAGGGCCACATGAAACGTACTCCCCTGTGTGTCAAAGGCCAGGGAAGCATATGTCTAGACTTCTATACGCCCTAGCGCCAATTGCCTGTTACCTACCTATGAAGTGATACACACACACATGTACTTGTTGCAATAATTGCTATGTGAGGTTGACTGAGTGTGATGGTGAATGTGTTGGTGAATGTGTCAGAGTTCGGTATATGTGTGATAGCTTAGTGGGAAACTGTTTCTGTCATGGTATTATGTGTCCTAGCTGTGATCCTAGCAAAAGATGTGTATACAATTGCTAGGCTGAAGAAGCAGTATGCCATACAGTCTGACATAGTCCCATGTTGTCGACTGTGGTGCCCAGTGTAGGCTAAAGCAGTGCATGTATGCTTATTGAGTGTTACTGCTGGTGAATCCAACACCTGTATGAACTGTAGTACTACCTGAAGCTGTATGCCTAAACAGCACAGTATGGTGTATTGGAACCACTGTTTTGTGTGTTCCCTGTAGTCCTCACAGATTACATACCTCAGGCATAAGGTCTCGTAACTACTGACACACATTACTGTAAGGTACACAGCTAAAGGTCACCTGGGTTGCCATACCTATGTGTCTGGTATGTATGTCTGATGTGTGTGTATGTATGCCTGTACCATGGCCTCGGTCATATGTGTGTTACAGGATAAAACTGCGTATCTAGTAACATGTATAGTCTAGTACAGCAGTATGCCACCTATATTCTCGAATGTGCACATATGTTAGGTAGGGGTCTGCCATTAACGACTAATGTGGTATAGTGGTAATACTGTCACTGGACTTTACAATCATTGCAATGGATTACACTTTTCATGATGCATTAGCATGATATATACCTCCTGTGGCTAGGTTATGCATTGTGTCGCATACAGTGTGCCATGTACTGTTGTATAGTATTACATACTGTTGTAACTTTATTGCTGTGCAAAACGTGGTTTGATATATAGAGTGTGCCAGGCACTGTCAGGCAGTTATGGGTTGAGAACTGATATGTGGTATTGAAAGTGTATATCTTCTGACAGCCAATAGGTTGCTATATATGGCAGTTAATTGATATCTGTACTTTAGAAAGTTACGTGTGCCACATGACTTGCTCACACATCTTGTTTCATTGTCTTCCAGGGTTTTGTCCCACCATCGTAATCCCACCTATAGCACGGCAGAGGAAGAAGTTATCACAGCCAGCCTGGTGCAGCAGTATGCCCTGCTGTTCTCCAGAACCAGGCAGGACCAGTATGAGTGGACTGCACTGTGGCAAGAGCTTGTCCATAGGGTAAATGACATAGGCATGCATAACCAGACATATGAGCAGGTACGCCATCACTGCAGTGATTTAATTAGACATGTCTGGCAGTGTGCATCTGATATCCGCAGACAACAGCTTGCCACAGGTGGGGGGGTTGCCATCCATCCCCCCATCACCAGAGTGGAGGAGCTGCTCCTGAGCCAGGTGGCTCCTGGCCAACAACAACCCCAACAACTAACATGTATCATCATGGAGGCCGGAGCCACCTAGCAAGTTGACATGGAGCATGCAGGTAACATGGCATAGCTGTAGACTACTGTTACCTTTATTGTTAGAGCATGCTTATGTGAGATGTGTAGTGTGTAGTTAGATGATGTGGTGCCTAGTGCTGTGCAATAGTAATAATTAGGAATACAATCTGTAGGCTTGTGACTGTCAACTGTTGTACTACTGTATGAACACAGTAGCAATGCCACAGTTGTTGCCACTGACAAAGTGTCTCATATCCTTGTAGGTCCCCCTGGTGTGACAGCAAGGCAGCAGACCCATGCTGGTGAGTGTGTTCTACCTTTAATATTGCTAATTAAATGTGCATGTCAGAGGTGAGGTGTAGGCCATGTACACATAACACACCTACGCATAATGCATGCTGTGAATGTTTGCTGTGAGACTATGCACATCCCAGTAACGTGGGTAGCTGCCTAAAACACATACAATACACAGAGCCTCCCACACAATTGTGGCAACACTGAAGTGGACATTGGATAGGCAGAGTCGATACACATGCACACAACATACACAACTTTGTCATACGCAGTACATGTTAACATGCTACACATGGCGCATTCAGATGCCTGCTGTAAGGTCACACTACAGTATCCCACACATCATCCACACAGCACACATAATATACCTGAGGGGTAGATGCCTCACATGTGGCTGTGCGACACTCTTCATCACATGACATGTTCATGGTAGGCAATGCCCCCTATTGTGCACCTTACAAACCCATGTAACAACTGGCTGTGAAATGGTGAATGTAGCCATGATATTGCAGTTCCGGTACAGCATGGTATGTGCCGGTCGGGCACACATTAGTAGCCCTGAGTGACCACATGATGCTGCATGATGATGGCTCATGGTAGTACACCCCATCCAGTTACAGTGACCACAGTACTACACATAGCATTACCTGCTATGCACCTCAATTGTGTGTGTGTGCAAACGTAGGCACCTATACACAATATGCATTGCAATCACCATTTGTACAAAGTGACACATACATGTCTTATAATGCTATTGAGTGTATAGGTCACATGACACACACTGTGTCTGTGTGATGTTTAATGTTGCAGTTGTGTTGTAGCATGCCATGTCATGTCTGGCACTGGCATGTCCACAATATGTCCTACACTCACCATAACCAATGGCCATGTTGAGCAATGGTATTCCATCAGGTAAACATGAACCAATCATCCTGTGTGTATACGTAGCATGCATGTGCTAAACCCATGTCCACAGATATCTGCTAAAGACACAGATGCTCTAATCAGAAATGGATATCTATGTGACACACAGATACACATCCAGCCATGGTATGTATACCTGTGAGAGATGGTGCACAGGACATTGCAGAGCTTTTAATACTTGCACAGCAGTGTCGTGTCCATGTACACAGTGCGTTCCAGGGTGAGGCCAATCACTGAACAACAACACACATGCATCAAAGACATGTATAGTGTTATTGGCAAGGGCTGCCAACACCCGCACTGCATGCTGTTGGGAAACACATGTCCTGCATGCTGACACGTGTGATATAACTGTTTGCCTTGTGATACTGTACCCCACCATCACCCGCTATTGAGTATATTCTGGATTGCTGGTGGTGTGTGTGTGTGTGTGTGTGTGTGTGTGTGTGTGTGTGTGTGTGTGTGTGTGTGTGTGTGTGTGTGTGTGTGTGTGTGTGTGTGTGTGTTTTAGTGAGGAGTGCATTTGTGTGCATGTGTGCATGTGTGCATGTGTTCATGTGTGCCGACATCATGTACAGGTCGTAAAGTGTGTTTCCTGTCTTCCTCTCACAGGTGCTGACTTTGGGCTGGTTCACTGCAGCAGGGAAACTGATGTCACTGAGCAAAATAGTGATACTGATGATAGGTGTGTTGAGGCACAGGCATGTTTGCCAGGGTCTGTTGTTGGGCCATCAATCGACAGTACACAACTGTTCACCCCATCCATGCATACAGTCATACTGCCAATACATCCATCACCAATGCTCTTAGCTGAGGGACAGCGTACAGTATCAATTGCACATGCATCCCGACACAGCCGCCACACCCAGGTGTCTGGAAGGGTACCACATAGGCAGATGTCCAGGGGTTCTCGTAGAAGCACTGCTGCTCATCATGCCACTGGCAGACGTGCCACAGGTCTGACAATGTCACTCATGTTCCAGGCTGTCATGGAGGCACAAGCATGTATGGAATGGTACACCAGACAGGGACTAAGGGCACAGAGGGCACATAAAACCACCATCATTGACAGTATCCATGACCTAGCAGGTGCCATCCATAATTACACCAAGGTCACTGATAGATGTTGGGGACAGACATTAGATATCCTCCGCAATGTCATGTCCATGTGTCAGAACAGTGCGGGAGGGTTGAGTCGTCAACGTGGACGTATGCCAGCAACATCAATAGCTGGCAGTCACCGCAGATATCCCTCAAGCCACAGCCACTCCTGTAGTGCCAGTACCAGCCCCAGCAATGTTGGGGGTGGGCTGTCCATAGAACGTCCTAGAAGACCATGTGCACATGGCTCTGGACAGTCCCAGCAGGGACCTGTGTCCAGTGTACATCCATCTACATCTGGGGATAGTACCCAGTCTGGCTTAGTACCTGATAGTGTCAGTAGCACCCCTGCCAGGCACAGGTACCATATCCGTGGCCAGAGATGGTGATCTGTAAAGCCTCGCAGGTACAGTCTGTGGCTGTCCCACAAATACCTGTATATGGCAGCAACATGGTGGAACTGTGTGCATGCAGACACACATACTCCAGACACCTAGGGCTAACACATACCCACACACATTACATCAACATTGGCCCCATACCAGTATTCTTGCCCCTGACACAAACACACACACACACATACATGTCGATTGGATGGCTCACTGTAGGCTCCTGGCAAACCAACAGCACACTCTGTGCATATGATGAAACCTGTGCCACCTCCTGTCATCTGTAACATCGATGCAGGAACAGGCTACCATGGTGCTGATGCACAGGGTGTCTTTATAGCAGTATAGCAATGTTAGCATGTTGTCAGCAGTAGAGTGTAATGATATGCTTGAAGGTGTAGCTGAGCAGGCATGATGCATTAAAGCTATGATTGTCATTGTAGTGTTGTTTACACCAGTGTTAGTTCCAATTGTGTATTGTCCAGCCATGTGCCACTTGGCTGATGTGTGCAGTATTGGCAGCATGTGTTACAGAGTGGGCAGTATGTGTGGAATGTGCGTAGCACAGATTTGCAGGTGTACAGTTGTGAACATGGTGGAGGTGCACTGTCTGCATGTACATGCATAGTGGACACATGGGCAGGGTGACATGCTCTGTATTACACAGTAACACTCCATAGTTTCTATTGGTGGCCAGTATGCATTGTACTACACACATTTCGTAACCTGACTACACATGTGTGTATGACATGGTTTGACACTGTGCTGTGGGTGATACTGTTACTATCTGTCATTGTTTTGTATTCTGGTAGTATACATCACTTCAACAGCCTGACCATAACCAATCATTAGATGATGTCTTGACAACTGACACACAGATGTAGGACACACTGCAACATTTGAATCCTTCAGGTACTATACCATGCCAGTAACCACTGGTATTCACCTGCACCCATTACTGACACCACTCCTGTTTGGCATATAGCTCTCTTAAGTACAAGCAATCACAGTAGGGATATGTCCGTCCACGTCTGGTAATGCATACTGTGGCCTATAATGCATTCTTCAGATGACACACACATCCTCCACAAGGGTATCATACAGACAGATGCCTGTTGTCAAACCCATGCTGTAAAGCTATAAGCCAAACTAAGCATAGTCATCCACCTTTACAGAACATATTATCCCCACAGTACCACATAGGTAGTAGCCACCAACATGATGAACAGGTACCAATGTGTACATGCAACCAAGTGTTACGTCATCTCTCCTTTGTTAATCACATTTCCAAAGGTATTTTGAAATCCCTTTGTGGATCACATAAGCAATAAGGGGTCTGCATGCATATCCACAAAGGTTGTTGTACACCTGTGATGAATAGTCATCATTGACAGACTTTGCTGCGTTTGAACAGGTCTGACATATACCTTGGCCATAAACCCTCACTCACACATTCCAATAGGAACCGTAATGAGTTTGTGTGACATGGATGACCTAGGCCAGGGATCACTGCAGTGGCTGGCCTTGTCACAAGCATACAGATGTGACCTAAGGTCTGGGAAGCAGCAGCACAGTCTGGCAAAGATGACAGCTGTGTTCTTGGAGAAAGCAGGGTTCCCACACATGCAATAATTGAGGTAGCATGCACGTATATGTATTTGCCACACAGCTAGCTCACATGTGCAATGCATACTGATATGTCATACAGTAGTAAAAGCAAAACCCACAACACATTGACCAACACTGTCAGACGCATGCAGCACACAAACTCACCAAGTGCAGGATTCAAACCCCTACCTAACTCCTTCATGATACTAGAGTAGTACACATTTACATGACAAGCTATACACATTACTGGGAATCATTTTTTTCCACAGGTATATTTGTAGGATGGTGACATCATCAGACTTGACAAAGGTTAGTTTTCCATTTTTAAGGCGTTTTACTCTTCTCCTAAAAGGTTGCTCCTTCCCAATGAGACCACACACAGTTATTAACTACTTCATGATACTAGAGAAGTACGCATTAACACAACATGCTATACACATTACTAAGAGTTCTCTTTTCCACAGGTATACTTGCAGGATGGTGACATCATACATGACAAAGATTAGTTTGCCACTTTTAAGGTGTTTTACTACTCTCCAAAAAGGTTGCTCCTTCCCAAGGAAACCACACACACAGTTGTCAAGTGTAGGATGCAAACCCGTACTTGATTACTTCATGATACTAGAGAAGTACACATTAACAGGATGTGCTATACACATTAGTGGGATTTCTCTTTTCAACAGGTGTATTTGTAGGATGGTGACATCATCAAACTAGACAAAGATTAGTTTACCACTTTTAAGGTGTTGTACTACTCTCCAAAATGGTTGCTTTTTCCCAAGGAGACCACACATAAACTTGTTAAGTGCAGGATTCAAACCCCTACCTAACTAGTTTATGATACTATAGGAGCACGCATTTACACGCTGTGCTATACACATTACTGTGTGCTATCCTTTCCACAGGTATATTTGTAGGATGGTGACATCATCAGACTATAGAAAGCGGGTCACATTAGGTGACATTAGATGGGCTACATTGAAGGAATGTCTAAACACTTTGGCCATGTGATCATCAAAGGGGAGTTTACTATCTACCTGTGTCCCCAGGGCCATAATGAGCTTCTCCGTACATACTGGATTACCACCTATGTGGTAATTTGTGTGCACTTTGTCTTACCCAAAGGGGATGACTATGCATTCTTTGCCATTCAGCTTGAGGGCATTGCTTTGACACTAGGTATTTGTCTCTGTAAGACACTTCTGGAGGATGTCTGTGTCAGCCGTACAGTCGATTATGGACCACAGTTACCATTCATCTGCAAACCTGTTCAGCCATACACCTCCCGTGCTTGCCTGTACCTCTGAGCAGTATCTACTGAACAGGTGGGGTCCCAGGACCAAGACCTGTGGGTTGCCATTTGTGACTGGCTTAGAGCTGGACATGGCACCCGCAACTCTGAACATGTTTGTTTGATCTGTGAGCCACTTGGCCACCCATCCTGTGACATAGCTGTTAATGTTCAAGCTGGTACGCTTGTCCATGATGACATAGTAGGGAATGGTGTAGTAAGCCCTTAGTGAGGTCCAGGTGGGCTGTGTGGACTACTTTCTCCTCCATCTATGTCCTTGGTAACTGTTTTAAATAAGTCAACTAGGTTTGGGAGCCAGGATCTGCCTTTAACAAGGCAAAGTTGTGTAGAGTCCAGTGTCTGGATGTCTCCAATGTCTCAGTTTATGGGTTCCATGACAATTTGCTCAATAGCTCTGTAGACCCGGCTGAGTAGACAAATTGGGCAATGGTTTCCAGGTTCTGTTTTGGCACACCCTTTGTGGAGCTGGATGACTGTTAGTGTATGCCATTCTTTGGGTACATAGCCTGTGGTACGCTTGAGTCTGGACAGTGAATGTAGGTGAGGGTGTAGTTCCTTATGGGCTTAGTGTAAGACACAGCCTGGGACACCATCCAGTCACACTGATGCTATGTTCTTAGCTTTGGTTATGGCTGTCTTTAACTGCATGTCCATGACGTCTGGGTCTCTGCATCCTTCTGTGATGGACACAGGCCCTTTTGGGGGTGATGGGGGGGAGTTTACACTGAACTTGTCCCCCTGGATGTGGGCAATGAAAGTTGGTTTGGTGTATTTCTTTCCTTTTTTCAGTAGCTGACAGCATATTTGGAAGTTGACACCTACATGTCTGGTATAGCTACCAAAGGCTTTGTGGTTGTTATTCTTACATTCCTTGGCTATTTGTCTTTAGAAACTGTCCTTGGATTATTTTATGAGCGATCATTGTTTCTTCCTGATAATGATCAGTGATGCTTTTCCTTCAGTGAAGTTGGATCTATCATATGTTTGTTTCCTCCTTCTGTTCTCTAGCTTATTTATGGACAACAACCACCTGATTGTTGTCCTATTTTTGGAGGAGTGCATCTTGGTTTTATTTGTGATGTCTCATTCCATGCATCCCTGTAGATGCTCATAGGATGCACTTGTAAATGATTCTGCAGATTGTATACCATTATACTATAGCAAGAGGTCTTCAGAACGTTCCACTTTGGTCTTGGGAAGTGTGCAGTTTGCTTTTGCAAATGTCTTCACAGTGGTTTCATTGACTGGGTGGGGGGGGGATGTGGATGTCCAGTGTGATTACTTAATGATCTGATATTACCAGCGAGGGGTTTATCTCTGTTGTGGAACACTGGTACCCCATGTTGGTGATGATCATGTCCAGTATGTTGTCACCTCTAGTGAGCGTGGTGACCAGTGGTTCCAGGGTGTTACAGTTTTTTAACTCTAGGAAACATTGAGCAAAGGATGTTGTACACGAGTAATTCACCCACTCAATGTTTGGGTAGTTGTAATCTCCTCATATAATGGTGTTTGATAGGACCTTTATATCTGCCACTGTTCTCCGGAATACTGAGTGAGGTTCCTGAGACAAGGTACATGACCTGTAGCAGGCAACAATCTGATGAGCAGCTTTGCCCAATGTTAGTTGCACTTGCATGGTCTCCAAGGCCTCATGTTGTGCCACTAACCTGGAGGTGTGGATATCCATAAGGTAAATGGGTACACCCCTTCCTTTTGTATTTCACTCGTGGTTTTGGGTCCAAAGGTCAGAGGGATTGTGAGTGTTTTACATGGAGCATATCCAACAGCTATGTGTCTGACATAGCTTTGTATGTTAGGCAGTGAACACCTCTGAGTAGGTGATATGCAAGGGAGTACGGATGGAGCATTTTGCAATGGTCTGTGTATGGCATGTATTTCAGGCCACTAATGCTCTTTGTGAGGTATTGCTGCTGGCTTTCCAGTTGTTGTAGTTGTCTTCTGAGGTACATAGTAACAGTGCCATTGTACTCTATTATAGTTCTAGAGAGTGGTGAGTAGAGGGGAACAATGTTCTCTTCTATTCTGCATGAGACACATTTTGTGATGAGGTGTGCCACATAGGAGGGTTTCCTGACTACTGTGGGAATGTGATTATCACAGTTGTATCCACTGTCCACCTGTGACCCAGGGTCTCTTGTCACACTTTCAGTGTGAAGTATACTACCACCTATGTTGTAGTTCTTGGCTACAGAGTTTTTAACAAAGGGAATGATAATGCACCTTTTGGCATTGAGCTACAGCCCATGGCTTTGACAACAGCCATCTGTCTCAGTGAGGCCCTTTTGTGGGATGTCCACATCTTTAGTGTTTACAATTATGGCTCCTAGTTTGCAGTCCTCTGGAAACTTCAGTAGCCACAGACCTTCCATGTTAATGTTTACTTCAGGGAAGTAGATACTACACAGCCTGGGAAGTTATCTAGTCCCATGGCTGCTGTGATATTGGATTTGGAGAGTGTTTTTTACCTGTGCAGCCATGATGACAGCAACTTTGCAGTCTTCCATTATAGAGATGTGCTCTTTCATGGGTGAGGGGGGGATAAAGTTAACACTGATCCTGTCTGCCAGGATGTTGGCAATATCAATTGGTTCTGTACATTTAGTGCCATTGAGCTGTAACTCAGAACAGATATGAGTGTAGCCATGACATGGACCTGTCTGTTGGGCAGAGATCTCCTGAGTAGACAGTATGCAACAGAGTACAGATTGGGTTACATTCAGTCTTGTTGCATGGGGCAACTATTTGATGCCAGTAATCCTCTTGTTAGGGTACTTCATTGGTCTTTCTAGCTGCTGAACGTGCCTAGTCAGATTCATCGCAAGTGTGTTGTGGTACTCTCTGACAGGTCTGATGACTGCTGAGTAGTGGCAACCTCCTTTGACCTACATGCACAGACCTTGGCAGTTTGTGTGAACACATAGCATGATTTTCCAACCACTTTGTGAAGGTGTTTCCTGGAAGTAGAGAAGACTATCCACATTTGTCCATAGATCCCTTATTATCACATCCGTATTTAGCCTAAGTGTGTGAGCATGCCCAGTATGACCTTTCAGTATGTTCCTGCCTGACATTTGCTTCATTTCTTTAAGTGTGTGAGCATGCCCAGTATGACCTTTCAGTGTGATGCTGAATGAAATCCACTACATTTGTTGGAGTGTGTGAGCACGCACAGTATACACATTTATACTATATGTGTATGGTAAATCAAGTTGTATTTTTACAGCAGGGCTCACCTTTGTGTCATAGATCAACAGGGATCATGCTTTGCCTGCAGGGCTCCCATGAGACACTTTGCATAGACTTATCAACATTTCTACATACGGGGGGGCAGCTATTCTTTGTACATTTCCACCCGTGGGCACACCGGATTGTTAGTGTGGGTGTACATAGGATGTGGATTTCACCTGACACATACACATTTGCTATGCCTGCACTGCTATGTACAGGACACCATTTCAGTCTGTACTGTTGCCTATCATACTGGCTTAAGGCATACTACTGTACTACAGATCTTAGCGTCCAATATCACGTATATTAGCTTGCGACTTCATAGCCTACACAACCCACATCACATCACCTGGCCTGATGTTCTCTGTCTGCATAGGCATGTGGGGGAGGTTACCCATTTGCCTCTTTAGTGGCATGATACAGCATTTCTTTGTGTTTGCATTAGTGTACAATTGTCCTGCTGTGTCTGTGCCACTGACATGCTATCATGGATTAGTGGTTCCGTACTGTGATTATAGTGCACAGTATCCTGGGTTCAAGCCCTGTCACTGCTTTTTATTTTCATGCTGGCCAGACCAGACTACTTAAGGAACAGTAAAGCAGATATGAGCATGTTTAAATGACTTTGCTCAACTTTCCCTGACCTTGCCCAACATTGCACGAGCAATTTTGTCTACATATACTAGATATTGGTAAAAGCTGCTTAGCACTGCTTTATATTGCTTAAAACATGGCAATCATGCCTCAGGTGGTGCTGCAGGGCTGCCTATGTTGGATGCACATACTACACTCCCTATACATGTTTGGAAATAGGTAGTGTCAAGTTAGACATCCCTTTTATTTTATGTGTGAGTCAGAGAGAGGTATCATTTCCAGGGTTCCTACTGAGCCAGTGTATGTTGCTATGTGTTGCCTCTTTGCCAAGGCCAAGGCATACTGGGCACACCTCCTTCTGCCTACTGGGGCAGGCTCAGGTTGTTCCTCCTCTGAGTCACGATGTGCCTGTGCAGGCCTTGGCAATGGTGGGGGGCTGTTTGGCCCTGCCCCATGCTGTTCCTGCTGCAGCTGTTTTCGCAGGATCATATTGTGTAGCATGGCACATACCATGACAATTTGGGTACATGTAGTTGGTGAGTACTGCAAGGCTCCACCAGATGTGTCCAGGCACCGGAACCGTGACTTGAGCATCCCAAACACATGCTCGATTACATTTCATGTTTGTGCGTGTGCCTTATTATGGAGTTCTTGTTCAGGTGTGTGTGCATTTCTGATGAGTGTCATCAGCCACAGCTCCAGTGCGTATCCAGCATCCCCCACTAGGTGACCATCAGGGATGCCCCCATTGGCAAATGTCTGGTACAGATGCCAGATATGGGAATCGTGGTAGCTTCCAGGGCAGCCAGCACACACATTCAGTATTATGCCCTGGGCATCACACATGACCTGACAGTTGATGGAGTGGAAGACCTTGCAGTTGATGTAGGCCCTACCCTGCTCACCAGCTGATGCTTTGATGTGTATGTGCATGCAGTCAATTGCACCCACTACCTCAGGGTATTCCACTATTTGCTGGAAGAGATGCATATTGCTGGCTAATACCTCACGGGAATTGGGGAAATATACATGATCACCCACATGTGCTGACATGGCATTCAGGAACTGGTGCAGTACCCTGGATGCTGATGCCTGTGAAATCCCCATCATATCACCAGTTGGTCTCTGGAAGGTACCTGTTGCTAGTATTCTTAGGCCAACACATACATTGGTTTCCACTGGGATGGGTTCCCCTCTGTTGGTTCTGTGTGTAAGGCGTGACCTGCACAGCTCAACAATTTGCTGCAGGAGCTCTCTGTCCACTCTATAGCGCTCCACTATCTCCAGCTCATGTAGCCCCTGGTAGGTTACCCTGGGTCTGTACACTCTTCTCCATCTCCTCACTGTGGGTTGCTCAGCAGCATTCGCAATGGCACCACCCTCAGCATCTTGCACATGTTGCCTTATAACAGCAATGGCAGCCCTTAACATTTTTATGTCTCATTTTAAGCTTTTTAAGTTTTCACTTCTCTTTGTTGACTGCAGTATTGCAGTATTTATGAGAAAAAAATGGGGAATGTTGTTTGCAGAGTTTTAAGTGCTGGGCTGGGCTGGGCTAGTGCACTGCCTTGGTTAACTTCCTTCTTTTCCTTCCTTTTCCCTTTCTGTTTTCACAGGGGGCAGCAGCACGCAAACAAGCGCAAACATATGCACATGTGCACACACAGACTTACACAGGCTTAGACGGGTGCACACACGTGCACACAGTCTTACACAAGCTTACACAGGCTTAGGCGGGTGCACATTCATGTATACAGGCTTAGACAGCCTTACACATGCTTACACGCATGCACACGTGTGCACACAGTATAAGCAGCTTTGTAAGAAACTTTAGTGTTAGCCACGGCATACACCTCCGGTTTCTGGGTTTCAGTTTAGACAACTGTAGACACGCCTCTTCTAGTCCTGAGTAACTCACAGCAAACACATGCCACTCTGCTCCAATAAGCTTACAGTCTTTTTGATACATACCCCGTCATGATGTCACCCATCTTCTACTCTGTTACTCCCCTAATCCTACTCTTACACTCTAGGGACATGGTTCACATAGCATGAAAAATTGGGATTCACTATCCTTATACTCACTTGCATAGGATTGCCTACTAATGCTTGGTTACATCTCTCAGACTGAGCTTCCCCCCTTAGCAACCACTACTCAGTAGCCATGTTGTCTTCAGCCTGCCATTCACTTGCATGGCAGATGAATATGTTGAATAAAATCCCTATATGAGGCTTTTATTTTTTGTTTTTCTGGTTTTTAGTGTGGCTGCGCTACTCTTAAACATCGGAGATCGAGGAAAAAATTATTTTTTATTATTTTGCAACAGATAAAAATGCCAATGGCTGTATATTTGGCCATTGGTATGCTTCCTCAACTGGATGTATCCTTTATTTGGAGCTGTCATGGCTCCGTTTTGCTATTTGCAGAACGGTACTCAGTTGCCAACCGAGTACATTTCTGCAAATAACACTACTCTTACTCAGACAGGTTAGTGTTTCCCGGATCACAAATTTACCTTATTTGCATAGCTTTCAGCAGCAAATGAGGTAATTTGCATAAACTAACACTGTCCGTGCAAGAGTCGTTTTAGGAGCTCTCTTGCACGCCCCTGCTGGCTGTTCCTGGATCACTCGGCAGACATGTTGGCAGGCTGGAGTCTTACTCTACTCTTAGACTCCATGCAAGCCTTCATGAATCTGGCCCCTTATCTCCCCAGCAAATGAACAGCACAAGCCAATCCACTATCCTTGAAAGCCTCAGAGCAGCATACTTTTCAGTGACAGTAAAGGTATGAAGGTCATGGCACACGGAAGGTGCACTGAACCTTTGGAAACTGGCTGGCTGTTATATCCTTGCAGGCTATAACTCATACAACTTAGGTGACTGCAGCAGTGATCAGTATGAAGAACATCATATATGTGTCATGTTAATGTTTTCTTTGATTTAGTTTAGATATGTGTCAGAATCATTGAAGTAAGTATTTATTATATAGGCAATACAGGTCTATACTTACATGGCATCATATATGCTGATTGTCCACATTTGAAGCATGTTATATATTATGCAGTTGTATTTCTTTCTATCATATCATTGACTATCAAAGTCTCTACACAATATCATTTATCTACATGTCAGACTTAAAATTCTTTAGAAAATACATAGTAACACTAAAACTTTAATTGTAACACCTTCTGCTGTGTCGTAATCTCAGAATTGTCATCATAGCAATTCTGCCATGCTACATACAATAAAGTGTTTTCAATAGGGAACAAGCATTATAGATCAGCAGAACCATGAATAAAACATAAGCAGATAAATAGTGGGTTAATAGTATATTTAGCTAACTATTCCATACATAGCATTAATGGGAAAATACAATAAATGGTGAATGACATACAAGTAGATTTAAAAACCTTTACAATAAGCAAAATGCAGTCTACAGACTTGAATTTTAAGCACAACACAGAGGAAATCATACTTCACATAGTAAAATTCAGAAATGTAAAGGGTCAATGACAAAATATTAAAGCAAGAGAGATGCTGGCATCAGGCTTCATCACAGTAATGAGAATTATAACATACCAGAAGATAGGCATTACATTTTGGAGCCTATTAAATGTAAAATATCTTTATAGTGTTATGTCTATATTTCTATAGTGCAGCAGGGGTAAGCATATCTGCATGCTTCTAAAGGTAAAATCATCAGATTTTGCCATAGAATATGAAATACCATTTCCTGAATTTGCTATTAGTGAAAAACAAATCTGGAATGGGATCCAAATGTGGCAAGCACAACACAACTGGTTTTATTTACTAGATTTGCTGTTATGTTTGATGTCAAGAATTGTACAAATGTTTAGTACAAAAATGAAAGGGTTTATTTTATGGGCCATTTCTGACCATGTGTGTTGTGTTTGATTCTATTTTTGACCACTTTAAATTTGTGAAAAAGGGTTGATAGACCAGTGGTGAAAAGATCAGAGGATAGTGCAAGATGGTGGTAGAAAAATGGCACAGCTATCCACCACTTCACAAGATAAATGTATACTTGTAACAATAATGAGATGCATTTGGATAAAAATTACATTGGGGTGGGTGGCAACAGCTGAATAATGTTATATGGCCAATTGGACCAAATTAAGTGGGTCAAGCAGAAACATAGGTGAAGTGGAGAACTGTATACTGGGTGAAAATTTTTTTGTCGGGCAGGTGCCCATTTGTTTGTAGAAAGAACAAGGTTGTGGAAGGTGGTTAGGAATAAGAGGATTACATAAGTACATAGGTAATTAGGTAGCAGATGCAGGCACATAGAACATGCAAGCCTGAAAGGGATTGTGATGGACACAATAGGTTGGGGGAATACCATGATGGGGATAGGTTGGCAATATCAAGGTGCATCCATTTCCATCATAAGTACAGAGAGAATCCAGTACTCATGCTCACAACTGCCATCACTGTCTCCTGTCACAGATACCTGGGTCAGTCCTGGACAGGGCATCAACTTAACTATTCGATGCAGGACTTTCTCAATTCTGCCAATTTGAGTACCAAGGCCCCTTCTCCATAATGTCCTCCTCCAGCCCTGTCATCTATTGATAGATGGTGAGATTGCTACCTTCACTAGTACTACTCCTGGTGAATACCACTGCAACAGCCCCCAGGACAGCATTACTTAATGCAGCTGGAACATGTAATGCTAAAGTTGTGAAGGCAATGAACAGATGTACTGGGTGTCTGTGTTGCCTGTGGTAATGTCATTGCAGCCACCTGCACAGGCATAGCTGTCCAATCTCCAGTGTTCGATCTAACACCACATACTAAAAGTAATTTTTTTTACATCATAAATATTTCCAATAAAGGCAAACAGTAATAATAAATAAAAAAATATGTAGAGTGGGGAAAGAAAACATATAAAATATCATATATTTAATGTAATTTTAATAATTTGAAATATAACCACACTGATACATACAAATGGTAAATTTTGGCATATCCAGATATGAAGGTGAAGTCATAAATGTATAATACAAAATGGCAGTCTCTGTGATGTTATAGACATTATTCAAATAGCTAGGTGAGTATGGCATATATAATGCATGAATCCTAATTAATGACATCCATTTACAAAGATGTAAACTTTAATACTATTTAATGATTGCAGAAAATAGATTTTATATAATATTATATAGTAATAGCTGATTGCCACTGCTTGGAATTGAACCCACACACATATAACTTGATTTACGCATTGCCTAATACAATGATCATGAACTATTGCCGTAGACATGTGTATTTCATATATAGTTGACATATACCTATTCAGTTTGTGTGTCTCAAACTCATATGGACTGATGCCCTGATATCTGTAAAATTAACTACATTTCTAATGTATTATGATTTTGCTTGCATTCATACCTCAGACATATTTACCTTGTGCCTCTTGGAGGTGTGCCAGTCTTTCCTGGCACCCCATACTATTTCACAGCTATTTCTTTAGCAGTTGCACAGATCACTAAATAAAAAACAAATAAGCATATTGAAAAAGTCAGTGTTGTGCCAATCCATGGTGTTGTATTAGCAGTTGATGGGTCACTATAACTATGCAAATCAAGGATGTTCACAAATTCTGTCTCCCACCAGCTGATATGGTCCTATTTGCATGCCTTCATGTCACTTTATTGGTGACAGTATTGATCACCAGTGCGTGGAATGTCTACGGGTTCCAGCCTCAGCCATGTACTGTGACCTACTATAGTCCTCCTGCAGAAGCCAGCAACTGTAGTGTTTTATAAGCAGTAACACAATGATCTTGTAGTCCTCTTGACACCATCTTTGGGCTATAAATGAAGTACCACCCTCACTGTCAACTGCCATGCCTTCTGAAGGATATCTGGAAATGTGGCAGGGAATTGGCACCAAGTTGAGATCTCAAATGTACCAGCGTGTATGTGATGGCAGACAGCCTTGCAAAGTACATTTTTGTAATATAAAGCACACAAATTGCTTGGCAGAAAAAACTGGATCTGATTGCTTCAAACTATACTGCAAGTGTGAAATATGGCAGTGATATTTGGCCATATAAGATATTTAGCATATTTGTAGATGTTCTGCTGTAAAATCATCAAATGTTTTTTTTGCTGATGGTATCTAAATTACTTTTCAGAGGATATATTGTCACCTCTGGCCATGCTCTCTGATATTATGGATGGCAATCATTTATAGACTCTTGTGACACACTGATATGACATGACATTTTCTATGATGTTGGTAATAATCAGTGTTGGTAATAGACAGATTTATATAAATCAGAATATAATGACTTGGTGAGAGATATATTTTACAAACTGTGTCTGATAGCATGTGAGAACTGGACCCAGGAATAAAACGAAGAAGGAACTGCTAAGTGCTGTTTATTAGTTATAAATGCCATAGGAAAACTAACATTTTTAACTTGTAAGTTAAGGTGTAACAATTTCAACATAACTAGAGATCTAATTATGACAACAGCAACAACAGCAGCAGGATGAAGATATAATAATTATGACAAGTCTGTAATTTGTTTGACTTTGAGTTATGCCATCTGACTTTTATTTAGAAGCTACTATTTATTGTTGTAAAATCATTTCCTTGGCATTAATTTGAATGAGTTCAGTAAACTATGTTGAGGAATGGGTGATATGTACTTTACACGACATACTGTCTTACACACTTAATAATGATACTTGTGATGAGTGACACATTATTACAGTAACTACTAATAAAGTTATACTTATGCAAGTGGAATTTAAATTAACTGTATTCATTGTTATGCTTAGCAGACTTCAGAGTATAGTTAACTTATTTAGCATTCATTACACAGAGTTGGGTTGCAACTTTTATGTTGTAATTTAACAGTAGTACATTATGTACAATTAATGATAAAGGGTCTGTAACAATACTTATTCCACCCCCTGTAATCTGCATTTGAACCCCGCATTAACTATGTTGATACTCACAACTTAACTGCATTAATGAATAAAAATTACTATGGCGTGGAAATCACTGTCACGCCAATGTTTCCTGGGATTCCAACTCAGCCAAACCGCTATTTAACGATTTTATTTCTGTCAAACCGATACCAGCAGTTTGACACGATTTTAGTAATTTTTTTAGCAACATTTTTAGTAATACATATTTGTAACATTTACATTTAATATTTGTATTCATATATTTTTTATGTTTTTTCAATTTAATAGGATATGTATTGAAAGTTCATTAGATAGCAATAGTTGTATTGAATTAATAAGAGTGTGAAAAAAAATATATATATATTTTAGTAGAATGTAATAAGCACAGGCTCTGGTTTTTAATATTAACCACTTGGAATAATATAGAATGAAATTATGATTATATTTAAACATTTACATCTGAAATATATGACTAGTAAACAAGTAGGGAAAACGAAATGAAACATTTCAAACACATTTTAAATATCACATTTTGTTTAGGATGTTAATGTAGCTTTAAGTAGTTTTGAATATTTTTGGCGCCAATTTATGTATATAATGAATGAGGAATTTGAAAACATTGTTCTGATTAAGCACACTATTTGTGTGTGAAAGCGCTTAACCTTGTTACTATTCTGTTAATAAAGTGGAAGTTTTTAAAACAGTTCGGAGACTTTTCTATTTATACCTGCTTCAAAATAGCGGTTTGGCTGAGTTGGAATCCCAGGAAACATTGGTGTGACAGCGATTTCCACGCCATAGTAATTTTTAACTGCATTAATAATTTCAGATACACACAGTACTGTCCAGAATGCTGACTGTAGCCAATCACATTACTGATAGCATTCCAAATTAAATTTTTGAATTCTGGCCTTCAGAAGTGAACTGTTATGCATTTTCTGTGACTGCTGAGAGTCAAAAATGCACATTGACAAGCATCACACAAAGGCAGATTAAAAAAAAAACTAAGCAGTGTGCTGATTTATTCAGATGTTGACCTTTTAAAATATCCAGTGTTGAACCCAGTACCTATGGCATTACTCAGAAACAGTCACTCTTTTGAACAATGAGTTGAATTTCAGTTACACATCATCATACCTTCATGTAATTACAGTTATTGAGAAAGAGGCCACATAAGACCTTACATGTTGCACATGTAAGATTCACAGCTCTTTTAGGAAATCTCTTACTTTCATGATTATTGGTTCTGACATATTTACAATGGTTTTGATTAAGTATCTGTATTCCAACAATTATTTTGCTGATTTTAATTCCTCACATGCTAGTCCATTTCATATTTGTTACATCATGCCTATAAAAATGATATTAGTATTATCAATAGTTCAGGTTGCAGGAGACACAAACATCTCTTTATCTGCTTATAACTTCAAAATAGAAAAGCTGGAGACAAACTATATATTGTTGTTGCCGTTAATCATGTCTTACCACATTAACATGTTGAGCTACAGACAGATTTATATAGCAGGTATCTTTTTGGCACTCAATACTGTACAGAGTACTGGCTAAAGTGCAACTGTGCCAGTGTCATTTGTATTGCTGATGTATTCCAAATTAAATTTTTGAATGGTTGCCTTTGGAAGTGAACTGACGTTTACTGCTATTAACCACTGACAGTCAACGACATACAATGCCAAGCATTGTGCAAAGAATGAAGACAACAAAAAAAGTAAAATGTCTTTGTGTGATGATTCCTCAGCTCTGTGGTCTCATACCATTAAAATATTAAAATCTGGACATTAAGGATCCCTACTTTCACATGGCATTGCCCTGTCTAGATCTGAAACCTGAAACCATGTCATTAGCATGAAACATTAATAAAATGATCAGTCATTGCCACATCAACAGAGATGTGACGTAGAGAAAGTACAGCTTGCATTCTCAAGCTTTGAAATTCTAACATTTTACACTTAAGGGACAATATTCTCATTACTGCACACATGGTCTTTGTTGTTTCACAGCAGATGCCTGGTTGCATGGGATATTTCCCCAGTTAAACTAATGAAGCATTTCACAGTACAAAGAAATATTTGCAATACAAGAGTTTGTTCTTCCCCTTCCTTTGAGAGCATTACTCACTTTTGATGCATTTTTAAAATGAATGCATTATAAACTGTAGCTAATTTCAACTTTTTTGTTTGTATATTTAAGTTTTATGTACTTGATATAACTTACAAACATGTTTTGGTCAGGGGCACAGCTACCTATTAAGCATATATTCATAAAGGTGGTATAAAGAATGTAAACATTGCTTGTAAGCCTATTGTCTCTGACTTTCTGTAAGTGCAAATTGAAATAGCGTGCTGTAAACACTTAATTAGTCATACAGTAGTGCTAATGAGTTACACTTGCAAGCCATTAGCTAATCCCTGTTCTAGATACTCACTTTTATACTGCTAGGCTGTGTGCATGACATTGTGTAGGTCCTCACGCCATGCCCAACACATTGGACAGATTGAGTGATTCAGGAATAATAATGAGCAGACACCCGATTTACATTTTCAATTTGTCCTGAGGGGTTATTAATCTCCATTATATAAGCACGACATGGTGGTGCTGCGGTAGCATTGTTGCCTCACAGTAAGATGTCCTGTTCAATTCTCAGCTAAAGCATCTTCTGTGTGGAGACATGCGTGAATGGGCGTACCTTTATAGAAGGTTGTGCGTCAGGGCCAGCAACTCGGCACGTAAAAATCTACTGCCAATCATTAGCAGACGGGAGCTCCACTGTGGCGACCCCTAACCGGGAAAATCCGAAAGACACAACTTATAAGCACAACCTGGGGATAAGGAATTTGCATCAGCATAGGGAAGACTGTCTGTATTCACCAACTTAAGATACTGCTATTTGAATGAGTTAAAGTGTTACAATTGTGTTATCGCTGGTGAACTTTATTACAAATAATGTCAAGGTATATTATGTTAATGACAAATATTTACACAAACAAGATGTCTGTTGTTTTCTTAGAAAATTAACTTATGTTTGAACTTTGCTCAGTTTTGTTTTTATCCTGTTTTGAGTGCTGTATTCTTGACATTTATGTTTACTGTGGGTAGGCAGGAGGAATGGTTATTTTGCAGGGGGTCTTTGATTTTTATTACACAAATGAGTGTTGTATTCAATCAACAAATTTCTTTTTGCAAGGAAGCTTTAACTGTTACTTTTAAAAATGATCACTGGCTTGTATTACATACAAAACAGTTAAATGTCTGTGCACCTTCATCATCCCTGGTTATACTGGCACTAATATAGTGGTACGAATGTGTGCCATAACTCTCTGCTACTCAAAACATACCCTCAGATTCACTGTCCTTCCATGCAGAACTAGCTGAGTTCTGCACGGAAGTGGCCGTTTAAGAGCAGGATGGCAGCGCGCCATGCATATTATTGAAGGCGCACTGCCTGAGCTCCTAAACAGACACTGAGCATGTATGAGTGCAGGGTGTGTCTGAGAGCAGAGCTCTCAGAATATACATGCCCCTGTAATGAAGAACAGCAGTGTATGAATAAGAATGAGCGAGACCGCTCATAGGTATTTACATACCCCCCAGCAACATTCCCCCAAGGTTACAAGAGCAATAGTTAAAACATTAAATAAGAAGTGCTTTTTTTATAAAACAGATTAAATTTAACCATAGGTGTGCAGGTTTGCCCATCTCTTAGCTACGGTTAATGCAACTTAAATGGCACATGAGGATAAAAAGCAAGATATATGGAAATTAAGTATTACAGCAATAGTGTAGTAGGCAAAATATTCGCCTTGCAAGCAGTCATTCCCGGTTCAAGTCCCACTCCTGTACAATCCATTTTCCATGTCAAATCACTTTATGATCAATTGATTTTGTTGCATAACTTATTACATAACATATATCTGTGAACTGGAGTACTGCATTAAATGCAGATGTGAGGTGTCATTGTCATAATGTTGTAAAGTCCACAGATAATTGCAAGTGCCCCATACAGTATATGTACACATGAATCAGGGATACAAATGGAAGTTAAATTTGTAATGAATGATAAATCCATACAGTTTCCAAATCCACAACCTTTCCAAGAACCATTAGACATTACTGTATAAATTAGTGCAGTGGTAAGTGGGAGTATGCAGTAGTAAGTAAGAGTAAACATATTTAAGCAGAAGTAAGTGGGTTTAAGCCCATTTGCGAGGGGGGTAAGCAATGCACACACAGGTTAAGCAATATTGAAGCTAACACTCTGTAAGTATATTTAACTGGAGGTTAGCATTGCTTACCTTCACGCAAACCCACGCATACCCGCTTACAATTGCTTAAAAGTGACTTAATCAATCTGTATGCATCAGCTACTGTTCTGGCCAGAAACAAAATAAACAGCTTTTGCAAGTCTTACACCCAAGAAGCTGTACACTATAGTCACAGTAGTTAACCACTAAGCCATCACAGCAATACATAAGATTGAGGTATCACCAAACAGATCCTCACTACAGAAATACAAACTGAACATGTGAAAGGAATCTATATACAGAGCATAAATATGTGAACTGGAGTACTGCATTAAGGCCAGATGTGAGGTGTCATTGTAATAAAGTATTGAAATCCCCTAATAAACATAAGGTCCCCATACAATATACGTACAAATGAATCATGGATACCGAACACATATATAACATGTAATGAATAATAAATCAATGCCACAATGCAAATATAATTAAATATTAAGCAATGGTAAGAATTGCACAGCCCAGTTTAGTAGGTGTAAGCAATGTGTAGGCCAGCTAACTCAGTCTGCCCATTGGTATACCCCTTTAAGCAATGCCAGCCTTAGGTATGCAGGTTTGCCCATAGCTTAGCATTTTCAGAACCGTCTAATCATGGTAAAGTGCAGGAAATCAGCCCTATTTAAACCCAGCAGGTTGGAATACATCTCATAACTCGTTGTAGCTTCCCCTTGTAAGCACTATGTCTGGAATGGGAGAGGTTGTGCGCTTTTGGGCACAGCACTGGAGCATCCAGGAGTCCAGAGTTATGGCAGGACTCCTTGTGACAGACCATGACCAGAAACTTCTGCAGGGCCAGTACCAGGGTTCCCAATACAAAGTGGAAGCCTGCCACTGTCTCACCTGTGACCTTACCAGTTCCACTGGCATACCCTGATCTGGTGAGCAGGTCAGGCATTACTATGCCGACCTGAAGCGGAGAAAGGGGGATCTCTTGGATCAGTAGATCCAAGAGGCTAGGAGAACAGAGGATGTCCCAGCTGTGTGTAGGTATCAGTCCACTACCTGTTTAATAATTGCCAGCTCATGTATATTATGGATAAGTATGGCTAAATATTCCTCTTATGTCTTTCACAGCAGCAGGTGAGCGGGCTGTGAACCAGGAAGCACATGGCTGTAGACTGCAGTGGTAGCGACATGAAGCAGGTTAGTAATACTCTTGCATGTACTGTCATAGTAAATAAATCTAAAAGTAGTAGTTACTTAATTGCCTGTATAAAACCTGTATTGTTTAAGGCATGTACTGCATACACCAGAGAATAGGGCAGGGAGAGTCTCATATAGGTTGTATGTAAATAAAAGCATAATAGCCTGACAATAAAGGTCTAACTGCTGGACTGCATGTGTTTACTCTGGTATCATATGGTGATGTAGAGTTGCAATCACTTAATAGTAATGTTGTATTAAGCACTGTTACCCACACTGTGCTACATAAACACAATGTGTAGGAATGTCTGTCTATGACTGCTGTAATCCCAAGAGGTCATATGGTACAACTGAGAGAGACTTAGAAAACAGGGAAAAGTTGAACAACAAAATCCAAATAGCGTACTCAGCTGCAACATGAACTGTTGTATTTTTAGCACACACAGCCATGGTTCGAATCCTGTGATTGGTAGTAGGCTGTATGCAGAATCATACTCCACAACTGCACAGATATGTTCAGAATGTCCAGCAAATTGGCCCATATCTGCTGCCTATCACCCTGTCCACCTGGCAAATCAGTAAGATGGTCCCAGATGTTTAGGCAGCAAACAAGACATACAACTGATTTTCAGACATCTATAACAACAAAACTGTCACTCTAGCAACACCCCCAAAATGTTATGAGAGTAAGTAGCCAAGTATGTCCCATCACTATGCCCATGTTGTCAAGCTGTGACCAGACTGTGTACAGTAACAGAGTGAGACATATGTGCATAATACTAATGTGGAAACTGGTAATTTGTGTGGCAACATGCAGGTAGTGCTAACAAACAGGTCTGTCAGATATGAACACTGTGCCTATAAATAAAAGATTGATATCCTGTACTGGTACTGTTTACTCTGGTATTGTATGGCATTGTTAGTGTTGCAGCTGCTCAGAATAATAAGGTATTACTCATCACTGTCACCAACACTGTACTACATAATACAACTGTCTAGTAAATCCCATATAAGAGTGTTGTAATTACAAGGTCAGAATCTAAAACCACAGGAGAATTATAGACAGATATCAGACAAGAGATACACATCAATACCTATATAGCACACCTAGCTGTAGTGGACAGTGTTTTATTTTTAGCAGACACAGCCATGGTTTGAATCCTGGTTGTGGTAGTAAGCTGTATGCAGAATCATACCCCGCAAGTGTACAGAATGTCCAGTTACTAGGCCCATATCTGCTGGCTGTTACCCTGTCCCCCTGCCATATCATTGTGCTAATTTATGACATGTAGGCAGCATTTTGTTTCATATAACTGACTGTCAGACCTGTAAATATTTGTCAAATAAAACAATCCTGTCATTGTACAAGTCACAAAAGGTTTAAGAGGGCAATAGTCAAAATATGTCCCGATTCACCTGCATGTGGTGAAGACATGCCCAGAGTGTGTGCAAAAAGAGATGGACAGATATGTGCATAACATCAACCCTGAATCTGGGAGTATGTGTAGAAACAGTTAGGTAGTGTTAACAAACAATACCACCACAGGTATACCAGGTAAGAGGTGTAAACTGCAGGTAAAACCAGTTAATGTATATAGTTGTCGACAGCCATTCCACTGTTCAAACTAAGGCAATAGGGTAGTATACTAATACCTGTAAGGTACAGATTACAGCACTGACTAGGAAAGTAATGTGAACTACAGGAATATACTAGTTGTTAATTGACATCTTTCTCTCCCCCACACCATATCTGCAACAATAAGCTAAATACACAACTCAACTGGTATGTGCTGACCTAACTCTACTGTTGGAACATGTGCCATATTGTTTGATAATTATTTAAATTTGTTTCTATGCATGTGCTATGTTGAAATACTCCCACATTGGTGGCATGCTGCCATCAATGTACCTGCATGCTTTTGTAATGACCACTGTGATCCTATATATGCATGTGTTCTGTTTGCTATGCAACTGTCCATATCTGGTGTTCGGGTTAATGGGAATATCTATGCATGCTGTTATACCTAATCTTGGAATGTGTTGACTATAACTAAACTACATATGTTGATAAAATTTAAACACCATAGCACGTTTGGGAAGGCCGGTCCCAGCAGACCTACCTGTCCCACCTCAGCTGGCTGTGGCACTGGGCACCAACACATCTGGGGCCTAACCCAGGACCTCCTCGAACATTGGTCCTGCACCACCATCGGGTGGAACTGCCTCAGAGGATGGGGCTCACACCCCCCTGGGAGTAGGCATGGACAGGAACCTGTCACCCATCACCAGGTCTGGGTCACGCTGCATAGTGAGCTCCGCAGGGAGGTCAGAGATCTGCTATGCCAGATTGAGCGCCTTGTGTCACAACTAGAGGGTCAGCCTGTCCCTCTTATTCAGCCCCCAGCACAGCCACCTTTGGGGCTGTGAAGGTGCACTGGTGACTGCCCATGGGTGGGGACCTCAGTCTCACTGTTTCCACAAGGGGGCTCATGGGCTTCTGATTTCCCAACACCCCTCCCCATCAAGGTGTTTACCCCCCACATGTGTCATATACCGCCCCTCTATGTGTCTTGTTTGTCTTGTCTGTTAAATTACCCAACCTACCTCCCCAAATATACCTACTATCCCTCCCTAACATCCCACTCTCACCTAAAAAAAAGGGCAATCTGTTCCTAAAAAAAAATCTCGCCCCATACACAGCTGTCCATTTCACACATGTCCACTGGACACATGTAATCTGGTCTAATTGGCTTAACAACATATTATTGTTGTCCTCACCCCTCTCTCAGGGGTATGAGTGTCCAAATCTATCTCCAAATTCAGTGTATATACACAGCTGTTTCTGTAGAAGAAATGGGCAGCTTTGGACCTTCCCTACACCCTTCCTGCACATCCCCAGCTATTTTTTTTACTGTCTTTCCCTCTTTGTGCCCCTTGTTTATCACTTCCCTGTCAACCCTTTTTCATTTCATTTAAAGAAATTAGCATGGGGTAAGCGGGAGTAAGCACTTTTAAGCAGCAGTAAGATGGTTTAAGCCTGTTTGCATGGGGGTAAGCAATGCCTACACAAGTTAAGAAATGTCGAAGCTGAGTATAAGAAACTATAACTGGAAGTTAGCAGTGCTTACCTCCGTGTAAACCCGCGCAAACCGACTTACAACTGCTTGAAAGTTCCTTAATCACTCTATATCCAATGGCCCTTGTTCTGCCCAGCAACAAAATAAACAGCCACTGAAAGGCTCGAACCAATGACCCTGCAACACCATAGCCAAAGTGATTTACCACTAAGCCATGTCAGATATACATAACCCTGATGTTCTCACAAATATATCCAGCACAGTCATTCAGCAGTACAGGAAATGTATTTAAACATGTAGATCTATATATTTATTTATGTATTAATTTATTTTACATGTGTTAACCATGTTAGTCTGACTGAGCTTTTGGCTCATTTTTGGCAGAGACCCAGAGAGAAAAGCTATCAGGTTACAATAGCATGTGTGTAGATACATAATTCTATCTAAATAGTTATATAAATATCTATCTATCTATATATATATATATATATATATATATATATATATATATATATATATATATATATATATATATATATATGTATATATATATATATATATATATATATATATATATATATATATATATATATTATATATATGTATATACAGAGATATATAGCTATATATATAAAAGAGAACATAACAGATACATTTATGACCAGAGGCACTGTTAATGGGGGTGAGAGGACCCAAGCTACATGTGTCTTCTATGTATTGATATTATCCCACACAGCCAAACAGGTCTGCCCTGCAATACAGTACCAACTGTTGCAAGTCACATAACCAGGACTCAACACAACATGGGCACAAGTTGGTAACAGTAATCCATCCCACCTATATGATGTCAGGCTGGTATCAATAACATATCATGCCGTACAGTCTGGCTACCATAGGAATGTATAATATGGAAACAATAAACATTCCTAAGACACATACACACACACACACACACACACACACACACACACACACACACACACAGATATGCATATATATATATATATATATATATATATATATATATATATATATATATATTTATTTATGTAACTACACATACACACACACAGATATGTATAGGAAGATATATATTTAGAGGGTGCATGCCATATGGAACAGCCAGTATTCCTACATTTGCCACCTTACTAAATGGACACTTTATGAGTCACCCATACAAGACAATTGTTGCCTGAAACATATAACAACAGAGAGGTCAAAGAATATAACACCACACACAGGCTTGCATACATGAGAAAACTTTATTTGCGTACTATTACAGTTGTATATGCCATGTCATATAGCTGTTTAGACTTTGGAATACATATAAACAGACTAATGCAACTCTCAAACAGATCAACTAATACAGTATTCCGGAAAGCATAACATATGTTGCCGTCTAGGTCAAGGCCTTCAAGTGGTACAACAGTAAAGACAGACTGGGCCACAGGATAACAATCAATCAACAGTAAGTAATGCAGATGTATATTCCAGCAGCCTCTATCTATACTCTGTATGCAATCCCTAGAGGGAAAGGACTTCAGTTGACACAATGGGATGTTTCTGTTACACAACAAGGCATAACTGAAACCATCACAATCACACTGACAAACAGAACAGTATGTATGGCAGGAAGCAGTAGGCCTGCATTTTCCCAAGGTGAATTGTATGGTAATGTACATCCAGAAACCTTAAGTCAGCTTACTCCTGATATCTCTCACATGTTGTAACAGCCTAGGTTAGTTATGGTGCTCCCCCCCCCTCATAGACTGACATATAGGGGCATATACCACTGTTACACACACTGACCTCTGGACTGCAGAAGGGCATTCATGTAATGTGCAGATGAAGCCCACACATATATGGACCCAACCCCACAATATGTGTGGGGGCCACGACAGCAGTGGAATGATGGCAAGAATGGCAGCATGACATACTCACAGGCCGCTGCATAGCAACCCCTGACAGCATGCCATATGGACAAAAACTGGTATGTAGGTGGAGGACAGAGGCTAGCACATAGGCCCGTATGTGAGATAGTGTTGTCATACACTAAGCAAGTTGCTGGTGTTACAGGATAGTCTGCAACATATCCTTAGTCAAGAATATGACGTCAAAAATACAAATGGATGTATCCATGTACTGATAACACTCAACACACACACTGTTAGCGATATATCTGACACAAGACCTGTGTGGTGGACAGACAAAACATAACAGGCACACCTCTGGCCATCAAGTGGATAGGCCCACAGTTGTCAGCTATGCAGACAGACTGCATTCCATGTAAAACTAATATGTACACACAGACCCTGTAACACTGGTGCTATACAGTGCATACAACAACACTACTCACACTCTGTCTGTGGTTCTGAAACCTCATACAAATATGTAGCTGGTATGAGTGTGCAAGTTGTCTTGTAAGAGGTATTGCTACCTACTGTCTGTAACACTGCTGCTCACACAGAGGAAGGATGTCCACCATACAGGAAAGGTAAAGGGACCATGGCCACATGATGTAGGGATTTATAGTAGTGGGTTGCCATGACCTACTAAAGCCATGCTGCAATCTATTCCAAGCAGCTCAATCCATTTACTGGAGAGAGAGAGAGAGAGAGAGAGAGAGAGAGAAAGAAAAACCAGATCAGAAACCAAAACCAAAACAGAAACAAATAAAGCAGGCTAAGGCCATAGCCAAGGAAAAACAAAACTTCTACAAGGAAACCATCTACAACAGACCTCATTCCCACAGCAGGTATGTGAAACATATATGCATGTAACTGACTGTAGTACTTGGTCTATAATACTGGGATAGATGATGTGGAATGATATATATGTGCCATTAGGAGTTGCTGTAATGATGTTCAGCTGAACAACTGCTATGGCCAATAGAGTCTGTCCTGTGTTTAGTGGGCCATACCTGTCAATTGTGCAGAGCAGCACTGACTGACAAGATGTACTCCAACATAGTGTGTGTTGTGTAATGAAAAGGATGTATATTAATGTGGCCAATAGCTGGTGGTGGAAGTAATGCCATAATGATGGACATATGGGTTCCAGAGCCCACCACTTGCAGGACACTCAGGTTATCTTATATTGTAGCATGCTGAAATGCCATAGGTATGTAATAGGCTTACCTGCAATTTGGCCTTATATATACCCCCCTAATGTTAGGCTGTGTTCATATGTGGCACCTGTCTGTGTTGTAGCAAGGCAGAACAGTGCAGCTGTGCAGGAAGGAGAGTTAGAGATTGTGGACCTGATGTCTGAATGTACCCCATATATAGGTACGGATATGTGTACACAAACACACACACACACACACACACACACACACACACACACACACACACACACACACACACACACATATACACACACACACACACACACACACACACACACACACACATATATATATATATATATATATATATATATATATATATATATATATATATATATATAAACACATATATACAATCTACACACGCATGCATATATATATTTGTGTGTGTGTGTGTGTGTGTGTGTGTGTGTGTGTGTGTGTATGTCTACATATATACAAACACACACACTTGTATGTAAATACATGTCCCCTATATTGCTACCACAGTACTGCATGCTATGTGTGAGGGAACATCACATATAGCAATACACACAGATATATACAGCTGTAAGTGTATGCAACATGGATGGGTATGTCACATGTGAACCCCTTGTTGGGGCCACATTGCCCTTGTCTGTGAAGTAGGGAATGGGAATATGGGGAAGGATATCAGGTATATTTGTAGATGTGATTCAGGTTGGTAGATATAGAGAACAGCCTACAGGGGTGGTATATGACACATGTGGTGGGTAAACACCCTGGATGGTGTGTGTGGTCTGCAATGTGGAAGCTCCATGAGCCCCCGTATGGACACAATGGGAAAAAGGCCTCCACCCATTGCTATTCACAACAGCAGTTCTGCAGCCTTGAAGGTGCCTGGTGTGGACGCTGAGCAGTAGGAGCATGTGGACCCTGTGATTGTACACTGGGTGCCTCAAGGTGCTGTACCACATCCCATAAGTTTCTGTGGAGACCCCTATTGAACAGACCCTGGACCTGACCTCAGGTGACAGGATCATGTTTGTGTGTGCCACTGGGGGGGGGGGGGTAATATCCTCTGAGATGGTTCCACTTGAAGGTAGTGCTAGACCAGTAGATGAGGAGGCCCAGGGTGGGTCTCACATGTGATGTGGCCTGGTAACATGGCCAGATGAGGTAGAAGAGGTGATTCTGCTGGCAACTATTCCCTAAACATACTATTGTGTCACTGTTATAGAACATATGTGGGTAGAAATAGTTCACACAATCCCAGAACATGTCCAACAGCATGCATAGATATTCCCAATAACTCAGAATGACAAATGTACAGCAATCACATAGCAAGCATACCACATGCATATATGGAACCATAGTGGCCCTGACAATGGCATGCAGGTGAAATAGTCTGTAACAGGCCAGAAATTATAGTGTCCAGACAGGGAACATGGCTACAAACACATAGCACAAACTGTGGTACAATACAATATATGTCCCAAAGGTAGGTAAGCTGTAGCCATACATATTGAGTTGTGTGAATAGTTTGTTGTCACTGATATGGTGGGGGCATGACAGAGATGTGTATTAAGAACTATGGAAACCTTGCTGTATGAGTTACTCAGACCTGTTTCCATCTTTATGTCTTTCAGGCAAGATTTCCCACGGCCGTTTTCCAGGGTTTTCAGCGGAGGAAAATGAGGTCATTTTGAACCACCTTATACAGCACTATCTGGTTCTGTTCAGCAGGACCACCCATGAGCAGCAGGAGCAGACCATCTTGTGGAACAATCAGTCCACAGGATCAAAGATATCGGCCTGCAGAACCACAGTTTCGAACAGGTCCGGCATCATTGTACTGATCTGCTTCACAATGACCATTGGCGTGCTGCTGCAGTCCAAGGGGATCACCTTGCAATGGGGAGGGTCATGCCATCCATACCACCGACACGTGTTGAGGAGCTCCTCACCAGCCTTGTGGCACCTGCTCAGCCACACACCCAACAACTGGCAGAGACCATTGTGGAGGTGGGTGCTACCCAAACACTGGCTGAGAAGTATGCAGGTAAGGCCACATGGCACATCATTAGACCACTGTTGTGTATGCATCTGCATTTGTACAGGTAGATCATGCATATGTGAGATGCCATATATATAGTCTGTTGCTGCATAGTAGTAATAAACAGATTTGCATAAGTGGTAGTATTGTGGACTTGTACTGTTGATGTACTGTAATGCTGCACCAGCCCTATAGCAATGCTACAGCTGTGGCGACTGACATCACATCTCTCACACTCTTATGTAAGTCCCTCTGGTATACCACCAAGGCAGCAGCCTGCAGCTGGTGAGTATTGTTTATGTAGATGCTTGCCAACACACCTGGCATGTAATGACTATGGTATATTCCATGCAAACATCTAACACACGTACCCATAATCCATGCCATACATGTTCACGTATTCTTGCTGTTAAATACATTTCATCACAGTGGTATCCATGATGGGGTATCTGAAGGGTATGTCAGACACCTGCAAGATAACTAACATCCTCTCATTGCAAAATGTATCCTTAGGGATGAACATAATGGTGGGACACATGGCCTACAGTAGGGACATGTGTGAAACATCAACCTTATACAGTGCTACAACAGTGTATATACCTGTATTACAATGACAACTGTTATAAATCTACACTATGGCATAACATAATACTGTGGTCCAAATTTTTAGCTGGGACTAGGCTGTTACACGTGGTGTTCAGTGTTTAGGACACTGCAAAATGACACACATGTGTAGGCCATACTTGTCAAGCATCTGCAAAAAGGCTGAAGGTGGGGAGGGTGTGTCATCATGACACATCAGTGAACTGCAGCAGGGATCCGAAAGATGTTAAGAATGGCTGTATCTGCACACAGTCAGGTTCAGGAACTGTGGCAGACGTAACTCTAACTCCACAGCAATAGTGATGGCAGTGTGTGAACTCCAAGGGATGTGCATGAGTAGACCTTGCAATCATGCAGAGTTGGGGGACATGTGTAGGGCAGACTGAGCATATACTAACAAATGCAGATGACCCATGCTAGTATACGCCTGCCAGGAATAGTAACTGCTGTAGTACACATAACAATAGGTGCAACAAACCATCAGGATAAGGGTGTGCACACATATGCACCCACAGAGTGCATGCATCGTGGTCAGCATCTGCACACCTAATACATTTCTTAGACACTGCATGTGAATGTACAGGACATATGTCACATATCATGCTCATGTACTGTTTAATGTATGTGGTGATGTGGTCCCATAGCATATCAAGGAAGAGTGCGTCATATCAATAAGGGTGTGTAAATTCCCCATAGCCACTGTAAGGTTGATGGTTGTCAGTGTAATAGTATCATATTGGTCATACATGCACCACTGATGTTGAGATCTGTAAACCAGACATCAGGCATTCATAAATGACATCTGTCCACATATCATCCCAGGTATGTGTCGCTCAAACACATAAGGACCGTGCGCATTAGAGCTGACATAACTGACATAGTAATACACATTCAGCAATAGTTTATACACTTGTGAGGTTTCATGCACAGTACATGGCAGGGTGCAGAACAGATGCACAGCAATACTATGTACATGGGTGAAGTGTTTTCCAGGGGAAGGGACATCACCTACTTACACAGTCCATGCATCACACACATGTATAATGCTGCTAGCATGGATTGACTATAGCTGCACTGCATGCTGTTGAGTACCATATGTACCATAAATAATGTACCTTAAAGCCATAGTTGAAGGGAAGGTAGTCCACACAGCCTACCTGGACCTCACAAAAGCCATCAACACAATACCCCACTCGGGCATCATAAATAAGCTCACCAGCTTAAATATCAACCCCTATGTCACAAGATGGGTTGCAAACTGGCTCAGGGATAGAACCCACATGGTCAGAATAGCAGGTGCCATGTCAGACTCTAAACCAGTTACAAGTGGCATCCCACAAGGCTCAGTCCTGGAACCTCTCTTATTTGGCATGTATTTCTCAAAGGTACAGGCTAACACGGGTGGACTATGGCTGACCAGATTTGCAGATGACTCAAAACTGGGTGCCATAATCGACTCTCCGGCTGACACAAGCATCCTCCAAAAGGGTCTCACAGAGATGGATAACTGGTGGCAAAGCCATTGCCTAAAGCTAAATGCCAAAAAGTGCATAGTCATCCCCTTTGGGAAAAACAAAGTGCCCACAAATTACGTAAGAAGTAATTAGGGACTTGGGGACCCAAGTAGATAGCAATCTCTCCTTTGACAATCACGTTGCCAAAGTGGTTAGAAAGGCCTTCTATACAGCCCACCTTATCATGAAAGGGTTCTCATCTACATCAAGAGATGTCATTGTGCCCCTCTACTCATCATTTATCAGGCCCATAATTGAATACAATGCCCTATTTGGGATGTACCTTACCCGACACCTGCAGCAACTGGAAAGACCCCAAAAGTATCTCACCAAGAGGATCAAGGGGCTCAAACAGATGTCCTATGCAGTTCGGCTAAAGAAACTCCAGCTCTACTCAGTTGCGTACCACCTACTCAGAGGTGATCTGTGTCTGACGTATAAGGCCATGTCCAACCCAGAATTAATGGACATGCTTCACCTCAGGAAATGCAAATCCCTTAGAGATACACACTCCAGGGACTTGAACCTCAGCACAGAAATAAATAGGACATGCTGGAGGGACAGATTCATATCCCAGAGACTCCCCTCACTCTGGAACAAAATCCCAATCCATGTTATGCAGAGCCCCTCACTGACCCTCTTCAAGAGAAATCTTGAAAAATGGATGGGAGATTGTAAGTTTACCCCTGGGATCTCTTCTGTGTCCCTGCTTGACAGAGGTACAGTAAACTAACCTTAAAAGGGCTACCTTCTGTGACCTACTATACAAAGGCACAGTCAACAAATCTAAAAGGGTGGCAAACGCCAAACACACTCTGGCTAGGTTTAGAAATGCCCTAGGGCAGATAGCCTAATATCAACCTATGAACCTATGAACCTATGCATGTTGACAGATGGGTAATGGGAGGACTGTGTGTACTATCTTTGTGCAACCTCACCTGTAGGTATGTGTGTGTGTGTGGGGGGGGGTTATTTAGTCAGTAAGTGCAATCTGGTAGAGTGGAGGGGGTTGATGCATGTGTGTGTGCATGTGTGTGTGTTTGTGTGGGTGTCCATGTATGCACATGTGTGATTGTGGGGTTGTTCATACAGTAGTACTTCCCTTTGGGATCGTGCAGTACATGGACATGGACTGACACATGAGACACCAGGGATACTTGTCTGATATGTAATCACAGGACAGCTGATAGTATAATAAGATCTGTAGCATGGAAAATGCATTGGGAAGGAAAGTAGACACCAGGTATACCCTTAATATTGCTATCAGCAGAAAGGTGAATGAATACCCACGTATGCAGCACTACAGATGCATTGGGGAATTACTAGACAACACTAGGGAGTGTATCCATATATTACTGTTGTCCACATAATAAGTTGATTGAGCAGCAGATCTGGCATGTACTGAACAATAGTTACATATGACACTCTAATACGTGACATTATGGAGCAAATGCAATAGTCCCTAACATATATGGGCCATGCTCACAACATCCGGACATACCCAGGGTGAATACTGGATGACAGCAGTAAGGCCATGTAAAACCTACTCCACTCAAGTCAAGGAGGTAATGGATTAACAGGTCTTGTGTTGTGATCAGTCGTCTAGGCATTTAGAGGAATGATACATTAATGAGTGGCATAAATGAGTGTATGTTACCAAGTGTGATGCAGGATGGGGAACTTATGTAAATAAAGATGGGACTGTCTGTAACATCAGGGACAGGTAGGTATTAAGGTGGAATGTCTGTGTTTTTTCCCCCACAGGTGGCTAGGTGGGTCAGGGTCACTCCTGCATGCAATTTGATATTGGTGTGCATACACACACCAAAGATGATTATAGTACTGTTGAGGCACAGGAGGGGCTGTCAGAGGCTGAAACTGCACCATCATTCGACATCCCCCTCTTAGCCACCCCAACCCCGCACACAGTTACAGTGCTTATACATATTCCATCACCAGTGGCCATAGTAGAGGGACAGTTGGCAGTTGGTGGCAGTGCACAGGAGAGTGTGGTATCTATGCCTATTGTGTCTGGTCAAAGCAGGCATAGCCAGATGTCTGGCAGGGCACCACATAGGCAGAGGTACCTGGGTACTCTGGGTAGGGCCACTGGTCATCATGCCGCTGGCAGAAGCACCATAACTGGTACCACCAGGTGCATGTTTCATACTGTCATGGGGGTGCAGGCACTTGTAGAACTGTACATCAGACAGGGCCTGAGGCTGCAGAGGGCTGCTCTCTCATCTGCAAGCAACAACTTCCATGAACTTTCTGGTGCTCTCTGTGATTATACCGAGGTCATGGATAGATGGTTAAGTGAGATGGTGGGCCTATTGACCGTGGTTTGCCCGTGCTTGAACATGTGGTGGGAGTTCGGCAACGGCCGCCTGGATGTAGGACAGCAACACTGACAGCTGGTGGTCAATGTAGACATGCTAGGATGCCAAGGTGCTCATGTAGTGGCAGTACCAGCCCCAGCACTGCAGGGGAGCACTGTCCACACCACAGCAGGCCACGTGCACATGGCCAGGGTCAGTCCCAGGAGAAACTTGGTTCTAATGGACATCTGTCATCATCAGGGGAAAGTAGCACATTGAGGCCTGTACCTGGACATGACCCTGGAACCCTTGGCAGGCACAGTCCACGTGTCTGTGGCCAGAGTTGGTGAACTGCACACCCTGCCAGGTATGGTCTGCAGCTGTCCATGAAACACCTGTATAGGGCAGCCACATAGCAGAACTGTGTGCATGCATACCCACCCACTATATGAACACATCTAGGTCAACCCCATACCTAAACACACCACATCACTAAGCCCATTTCAACTAAATACACCCCTCACCCACGCACATGGGGTTAAAAGTATGGCCCACCCTTGGTCTCTGGCAAACCAACAACACACACTATGCATATGATGATACCTGTGCCACATCCTTGCCATCCATAACATCGATGCAGGGACAAGCTAATATGGTTCTTATGCACACGGTGACTGTACTAGAGTGCACCAATGTACTGCTGTGTAACATGTTGTCAGGAGTAATGTTTAATGCATACATGTCAGGTAGTGTAGCTGTCCAGCCATTATGCATTATAGCTGTTAGTACCACTGAGTGATTGTGGTCTCCATAATGTTATCCATTTGTGTTGTAGATGTACATGTGTCAGCAGTAGGGTGGTCTGGAGTCATATTCCACAAGGGGTATGGCACTGTGGTGACACCATAGCAGTGACATATCCTGGGTCTGTTGAACACATGTCACAGGTTTGTATAACAGTTATTGCCTGTGCCACATAGACAGGTGACCCTATGGGACATGTATAATCAGCAACCTGATGTAGATCCATCCACATACATGCACACTCTTACTCGGCAACACTGGGACTAGACCCCTACCTAGGTATATAGTGCTACTGAAGTGTGTGGCTTTCATTGCACACACCACACAGCATTTAGGGTGAGGTGTGTTTCAGGTTACATGTTACATGCAGAACATCCCCAGACATGTACAGTATGGTACTGGGGGATATAATGGTTGTACATGGACAATACATAGTGTGACATGCCATCATATACACATTAACAGACACATAACAGGCAGACACACATCCAAGAGACCTGGGCCTATCGGTGCTAACTTATCATTGTGTCCAATGTGTTACAGGTAGGCTGCACACAGCACATGAGTAACTGGGCTGGATTGTGGTATCAATTACCTGCATGGTTGATGGTGACAGTGGTCACCATACAGTGGTACATGGGACATATACCTGGTGTACCATGGTGTAATGACAGTGTACACAGCACCCACATCCCACAGTGGATACTGTACTCACTGGAACTCATGATGACACTCTGACATACCCACCATCACACATTGCCCACAACTGTGATACAACCCATTGTATATCCCAACATTGGTACTACAGGGATATGCATGTAATGCACATGCCACAGGCATAACAGGGTGTCACATTGCCATGCCTCACCTATGAGCAGCAATAACACTATCCATACTACTGTGTGGCAATGGGTATTGTAATAGGAGTATGTGGCCTTGGAATCCTGTACCCGACAGATATACAGACATGCACAGATACACACAATTGCCAGAGCTCAATGGGTTTCCCATGCCTATCGACCCATTTGTGCAAAAGTATTGTGCTGGTACTGCAAGGCTCATGTAGCCATTAGGGAGTGGAGCATAACAGGGTACATGTAATGTCTAATACAGCAGCAGTAACTTCTTATTATGGCAATGGGTGTTGCGGTGGTTGTGAAGGCCCTCATGGTATTCCCAACTACAGGTGTACTAACACACAGACACTGCTATCCTCGTAATGCACACATACACATGTCAGTACTGGGGTACATCACTGCAGGTTGTCATAGGTGTGTACCTGGCTATTGTCCATAGAGAGATGGGTAGTGTAGGGAATGTGTGTACAGTGGTATCATGCCACCTGCCATGTTCCAGCAGGAAATCTAGTGACAGACACCACTGTGGTGACCCTCAGGGTGAGAGTGACATGTATCAGCGAATCCTCTGGGTGCCTTCTGCAAATGTCCACTGAGGTGATCCAGTTGACATGTATGCAACATGTATTACAACACATGGTTGGTGTCTGTGATGGAGACCTGTACCCAAGCATGTTTTGTTGACTGTGGTAGTGTAGTGGAGGTACCCATCGCATGTGGAGCGTAAAGGGTGCTGTCTCCTATATGTGCCAGTTATAACACAGCTGGGCAAACATATCAGTGTCAATCAAGCTGGATACCTGCCATCTGCGCATCTGTATAGGGACTGACATACATCATAATGGCAAATAGCTATGCAGTAGGATGAATGTGTCTTCAGATAGACATCTAACACCAATATGTATTCAATTAAAACATGTTGGAAGCCCTCACTGACATGTACTGTACAGACAGTAGTCTACAGTTACTTTCCACATGTCAGATCATTATCCAGTATGGGATATATACTGTGACACAGCTAACACACCAGGAACACAACAGTGAGGCCTCAGAGTCCAGCTATACCTGCAGGTGTGCTTGTTGTCAGTACTACATTTAGCAATCTACTCTTGCCTGGGAAAGCACAGTCAACGGTAGTACCACCATGATACACTACATGCCAGTTTGACAGCACATAACCTAGGTTACTACCCTTGTATGTAACACATTCACATGGATAACTGTGCTGTACAGGTCTTATACACTTGATGTCCCAGACATGACACTCACACCCCTTGCTACTGTAATGAAACACATAGACACATGTATTGTACATGGCATTACATACACTTATTAAAGATGTCATTACCCTGCTATGTTATCAGACTGGGATGTGAGCACTGGTTACCAGGGCTGAGCCATACTTAGCAGGTGTCAGCATTGCTATAATATAAAAGCTAAGCAGATCTGCACACTGGAAAGCAAAGTCTACACGGTGTAAGTCCCCATACGTTTAACTATAGCTTAGCACCGCTTAGCTTGGCACAAACCCACTTAAAGCTGCTCAAAACTGCCTTAACCACTCTGTATCTAACATCTCTTTTTCTGCCCTGCAACAAAATCTACAGCCTTTCCAAGTCTTAAACCCAGGACTTTGTACACTATAGTCACAACAGTTAACCACTATGCCATGACAGCTGTGAAGACAGCTGTTGTTTTTCCAATATATCTGTCCCTACACATATTGAATAGTATTGAACAATCGCTTTGACTTCCACAATTGTATAGTACTTGTTATTGATATTACTCTTGCATCACATAGGTTGTTATATCTAAATATACACATATCAGATACAGACAGTGAGTTACATCTGGGAAGCTATACACAACTGTGATGTTTACACATGACAGGAATATGGATATATACATATACATATGTCTACATGTACATACTTATGTATATTCATACATATGTATGTCTACACATCTGTATAGTGCATCATATATATGGCCATTTTTAGATATCTCTGTATATATATATATATATATATATATATATATATATATATATATGTATATGCACATCCTATTTATGTCGATATATATGTAGATATCTATAACTATATGTGCATACATATCTAATCAGATATACCTATTTATGTTGATATATATGTAGATATCCATAATTACATGTGCACACATATCTATATATCTGTATATGTGTAGACATATATTGCTGTGTATATGCATATATTTGAGTTTGTATATGTATGTATATATATATATATATATATATATATATATATATATATATATATATATATATATTCATGTATGTATGTAGATATGTATATGTGTATATATCTATATAGATACATATATGTATACCATATGTCCAGAACATGGAGTGGAGTCCTAACTCAACACCAATTGTCCCAACCTCTTAGTGCAAGGGGGTGTCATGTATGTATTGCAAGTATATATGTAGACTGCTGCTACTGTAACAGAGATTATCTTAACAGGCATGTTGTGTGTGGGAGGTCACATCTGCTTTTGACATGTATGCCACTGGCTACTGACAGACATCATAAGGACATCATAGTACAGTACCACTGCTAGCACAGTAATAATCCTGTGGACTACAGCACAGATTTGACCAATATATGTGGATAGTCTGGCACTCTGTGGTCAGTCCAGAGGTGTACACAGATCCCCTTCATGCAAGACATGTGGACCATGCCTCACAATGTGGATGTTAACAGCCATGTACATGGGTATATCACATAAATACTGGACTACATATGCCCACACAGTTTATGCATTCACACACACCAGTCTGTCCTGACACATAATACCTGGTGGTGCAGAGGTCACATGGCCACATACTTCCCAGTAGTTAGTGACAGAATCCACTGCTTTGTCAGAAATACACAAAAGTTATGGTGGCCTGGCAGCAGTATGTCTTGCAAATAACTGGACATAACAGCACACTGGATAATTACACTAAGCTGCTAGGCATGTCACAATGCACTGTGCAAACTACAGGCAGACTGCCACAACACTGGACTACATTTTGTATGGGGGAATACACATGTACCTGCAAATATAGCAGGCTCTACATGCATGTCACAGCACAGAATAACAGGCACCTATGAGAAAGTGCATACCCACAACCAATGTCAACAAAGCCACAGCCACATATGGTATGCAAGCTTAATATGACACCATATGGACTGTCTGATAAACACCATCCTCATATGTGCCACTCACACACTAACCCTACATACACTGGGTCATGACACAGTGTGGTCTGTTGCCTGTCTGTGTTATGGGACACCTGTGTGTCTGGCCCTACAGACATGTGAGCCGATAGGGTAGCATATACTGGAGCAACATGTAACATCAGATAGAACAGGACCAAGAACAATGGTATCTACCACAGTCTGTGCACAGCCCAAGGTACATATGGGCAATATACATACTGTCAACAATCACCATAAGTACACAGACACCAGTACTGTACACACAACCACAGAATGCCCAGGTTATGTCCTCAGATATAACCCCTACTATACATAACATTACTAGCAGTCTGATATCTGACTGGCTTGTTATCAGGTATGATGTCAATATATAATGGTGTACAGTACATATGCACCTCTTACTGCATGACATATGTACAAAGGTTGACAAACTTGTGGTTGGAGCCTCAAACACTGGGCCAATATTGGCATGTTGCTATGATAACCTCATACATTTACTGTCGTACCAGGGTTTGTTATGATATATGTACTATGAGGGATATGAAGTCAGTAACTCTCATGGCTGTCACCATGTACTGACTGCAATCCTCAGACTATGCTTCTGCAGTTCTAAGATAGGTGTTCTGTGAGTAGCACAAGAAACATAAGGCTTTGCACATTGCCCAGTTTGCAGATAACCCTACCTGTGGGAGTTTCCTCAAACACATAACACTGTCATGACAGGTATTAAATCATGTAGACCAGCCATATCCACATACGCCCTGATAAACTGATATGATTCCAAATGCAGAAGAGCAACACTTACATTCTGTAGCCATGTCTGGCACATCCCCTATTGTCTGTTGGCCTTAGATGTAAATTCCAATAGCATCTGTGTTGCTGTTTGCCAAACACCAACATGAGGTCCTGCTCACAGTGAATGAAAAGTCCCAACACCCACATGATGTTCCTATATATTGGAGTGTTTTTCCATGCAATTGGCTATAGGAATGTTACCATAGCTGTTCCACATGCAATCAACTAGAGGGGGACTGCACTTCATGCAGAGGCCATCAGCTGATCATGAGCATCACTTACAAAACACAAACTACTGCCTAAGCAAAGCAGGTGTACTTCTCCACATCCACTAGAGAGGGAGTGAGCAAGACAGACAGAGACAAAGTAAGCCAGCGAGGTGGTGGGTGAGTTAAACCTAAGCACGTTTGTGTCAGACACCTACCAGTACAGGGTTTTAGACCCCTAACTGACTATGCATTGCTATCACATGTCTATGTAGTTATTGCATGCACCACATAGCTAACATGTTGGGGAACTGTCCAAAGGTATATCTGATGGTGAGTGACATCTGCAACAGTGATATAGGAGGGATAAGGTGGGTGTAGTACACATGCCTGTCCACATGAACAGTTGTCAATATCAACACAGCCACTCTTTCTCAGGGACTCACACACATTGACACAGTTGACAGGGTCAGGAATAGACTTCCTAGCTAGCTAGTTTGCCACAATAGAGTAATGCACAGATATCACATGCACCACAGGGGTTATCCGGATGATATATGAGCAAAGGGTATGTGAAGGTGTCTGACATCAAATGGCATGCTTCAGTAGGCCAATGGGAGTTGTAGTGAGTGTGAATGTGGTCAAAAGCTTCATACTCCACACACACACAGACACAGGGTGTCAGTACTGACATGCATGGGTGCAATGCTTCACAGGTGTGTAGTGGTTGACTCTGCCAGAAGGCTGTACAAGGCTAGGTGAAGGGTATACCTTGGCACCAGGCCACATGACAATGGTCTGCAGTGTGGCTCAGGGGTGTAGTGTCTGGCTTGGCCCACACAGGTCAGTAATGTATTCACCATCCAGTCACCTGGGTTACTATTGTGTGTGGCCAGTGCTGTGCAATGCTTGCCATGTATATGTTTTATAGTCCATGACATCGATAGTGTCTGGGATGTGCACATGTCCCTCATGTATGTTCAGTGACATGTGGAACTGTAGCTGGGGTGCTTGGCCCATGTTGTGTACACACATTGTTATCTTCAGATGTGCCAGTCCTGGCCTCATGTGGCAGGAACTGGTAATAGATACAAGGTTGACCCTGCACCTACATTGAAAGGCATGATACAGGTATTCCCCAGTGTCAGTGGCATCTGTCCTTACAGGGCATGTGTTTAAGGCATGGTATGTCCTTTGTGGGTCACATTTGATGGCACCACAGTTGTTGCAGGCGTCCAGTGGGGAACATAGTGTAGGTGTACTGTCTGCAATTATGTGCCTATTGTAGTGATGGGACAACGTGCCATGCCCTCTGTAGTTCACTGCAATCAAACCATGCTTACTATCTGTGGGCAATATGCAGGGTACTACCAACAAAGTGGTTGTTGCCTAGGCAAGTGTGCTTGTGTATGAGACATGGGTTGAGACTGTTCTCTGGGTAATACAAGGGTTGCTTAATTTGTTCGCCAGGCCTTGATGTCACATGTAGGGGTATGGATTGACAGCTCAGCCTCTTGGCTATTTGACATCTGTTATCCTTGTAAAGTGGACATTGTGACATATACTAGGCTCACCATATACGAAATTTGCAAAACTTGCTATACAATGAGTCCAGTTGTTACACACTCACTGCCACCTCCCCACAGAATATGAATGACAAACACAGACACACACACACACCCACATACACTCACACATACACTCACATACACACACACACACACACACACACACACACACACACACACACACACACACACACACACACACACACATAGTTTCCATGTCTGGGATAAGAACTCTTACCTAATTAGTTCATCACTCTACAAAATTATGCTGTTGCAGGATGCACCACAGAGATTACGTGACTGCTCTTTCCCCAAAAGGTGTATTTCAATGGGAATGACATCAGCAGGCTTGCCAAAGAAGGACAATGGAGGTTACAGTGACTGTGAATGGCCTGAAAAAAACATTGCTCCCTACACAGACACACACATACTTGCCATGTCTGGGAAGAGAACTCTTACTTAACTAGTCTATCACACTACAGCATCACGCAGTCATAGGACACGCCACGCAGATCATTGGACTACTCTTTCTCAAAAGGTGTATTTCACTTGGAATGACATCAGCAGGCTTGTCAAAGGAGAGCGATGGGATTGTAGTGACTGTGAATGGCCTCAAAAGCATTGTTCACTACACAAACAAACACACACACAAACATCCACACTTGCCATGTCTGGGAATAGAACCCTTATTGAACTACTATATGACACTACATAATTAAGCTACTCTAGGATGCACCACAGAGATTACTGGGCTATACCTTCCCCAAAGGTTTATTTCAAGGTGTGTGACATCAGCAGGCATGCCAAAGTAGGGCATTTGAAATTGTAGTGAGTGTGACTAGCCTAAAAAGCTTTGTTCTCTACACACACAAACACCATGTCTGGGATTAGAACTCCTACCTAACTATTCGATTATACTACACCATTACACAGTTATAGGAAGCACCACAGAGATTAATGGTCTAACTTTTCCCCAAAGGTGTATTTCAAAGTGAATGACATCATCAGGCTTGCCAAAGTAGGGCATTTGAATTGTAGTGAGTGTGACTAGCCTAAAAAAACATTGATTCATACACAGATAAACACACAGTTACCACATCTGGAATTAGAACTCCTACCTAACTTGCTTATCACACTACAGCATTACACAGTTATAGGATGCACCACAGAGATCACTGGGCTATTCTTTCCCAAAAGGTGTATTTCAAAGTGACTGACATCAGCAGGTTTGCCATAGTAGGGCAATGAGTTGGCCAGTGTGTGGGCATGGACCATAACTCATTCATCTAGTGGTAGACAAACCACACTCAAGCACACACAGGTTTATATTCTACAGGTACGTCTATACAGCTGCTAGATGACTACTGCCTTGTACAGTCATGTTGCACAGTTAGCACTAGCACCACAGAGTCTATAATTCTGAGGGATTCAAGAGTCAAATGTCTATGGTAAGTAACACTTACACATCATGTGGTTGTAGCCATTTGGCTGTGTGCTGGGTGGGACAGGTCTCATGATGGAAGGCTCTTTGTCACTGTCACTCTCTTCCACACATCTATGTATGTGTACTTGTGGCAAATTATAGTGTGTTGTCCTTGGATATATGTGTGTATTCCTATCCAATGTGTGTGCAAAGCATGACTGGTGCATACTGAGGAGTGTATGCACTAACATCTGCAACTGTCAGATATGTATAGTCCACTGTTGTTGCAGGACATGGGCTTCATTTCTTTGTGTGAGCATGCCCAGTATGACCTTTCCGTATTTTGTTGTCTAACATTGCCTTCATTTATCTAAGTGTGGGAGCATGCCCAGTATGCCCTTCTGTATTGCATGTGTAGATCCATTCCAGGTAGAGTGTACTCCAGTGCAGAATATAGTGTTCTACACCTACATCTAGCAAACTGTTTCTGCAGGATATCTGTAGATCAGTTGACAATATGGGGTCATACTGGGCAAGGGATAGTGGGTACTGTAGGTAATTCTGTCTGTGCTGCTTTTGCTACATGGTCCTGGTGTTAGCAGAGATATTCAGACATGTGTACTATTATACACTGTGATGTTTTATGTCATCAAGTACTGTCAGGTAGACATTTTTGCTCACAGTGATGTCCTGGAGAACACAGAGTGAATGCAGCTGTGTCCAGTATTGTGATCAAACACCTACATATTCCTGCAAACTAATGCCATTCTGGAGGGGGAGCTGCAGACCCTTGCTGCTGGGTCTGTGTAACTGGTTCAGCACCTTGGTACAGTGGTGGCAGAGGATCCCATACTTGTGCATCCATCGATGTGACAGTATGGCCTTATCTTGCTGTGACAAGACCTCACAGTTGTACAGATTCACACAGGTTACCCAGAGGCAGGGGTCATAAGTCAGGACATTACCTCTATTGTGGTTTATGAGCAGGTTTGTAGCCACCCATTCTTGTGTTTTCAGCCAGGAATAGTATGTGCACATGGCTATGTTTCATACTTCGCACATTCCATGTTGCCCATGCTCCCACCCACCCCCTCTATTATTCTATCCTCCTCCATACATTATGCAAACATTCTCTGATACTTTCCCTATAGTTATCACCTAAACACAGCAGTGTATTGGTATTGGTCCACAGTTCATGCAGTAGGACATGGTGGACACGTTACTGTGGTTTGTCCACATAGACTTGCCTATGGGTTCTGTGGACTGTGTTATGTTGTTATTTTATTTTATTTTATTTTATTTTACATTTGTTAACCGGGAGAGTCCGACTGGATACATGTCCATTTTCAGCGGAGGCCCGGGGAGAAAAGCTCCAAGTACATAACAGACATATGAACATTGTTAATGCAAAAAAAGGAAGATAGTTGAGTTCTAAATAGAATATAAAGATACATCACATCTTGGGAAAAAAAAAAAAAAATTATTTGGGAGTCCATGACATAACATACATTGGCAATACAAACTGGTCAGGTTGGCCCCCCTGTTGTAGAAGGAAGTAGCAGTCCACAAAAACAACAAAAATTGATTGGCCAAAGAAGAGCCATAAAGAAGACAGAGTGGACTATTGAGGATTAGAAAGAAATTATGTATTGTCACTATTATACAAAAAACCCAGAATTTCCAGACGCAAGATATACAAAATGATTAAGAGAGAAATTAGATGACATAAAAATACTTCCAAAGGAAAAACTGTTACACGCTTGAAATAAAAATTGCTTTCGTTAATACAACAGATTTTCGAAAAACAGTATATAGATCAAGCAACTTTGATCTCTTTGGAAAAAGAAGCCTCTGAAGAAGTGAGAAAATATAAACAACAAAACCTAGAGATATTTGAAAAATGTGAAAAAGAAATATGGACATGGGAAAGAAAGAGAGATTTGATATGGTGCAATATTTATGCAAAGGAGAAAGCCAAGTTAACTAATATGAAGAAGGCAGTCTCAATGATATTCGAAAAAAACACAGGCAAAGGCATTCAGATATGGAAAATGTCACAACAAAAAGACTAAAAGCACAAAGATTCAATATAGAAAAGATGATTAGTAAAGCAAAAGTTAAAGAAATAGAAGTTGAAGTTATGGAGTGCCTGCAAAGTGAAGGATTTAATGTAGAAGGTCTAAAACAGATTACATTACAGCAGGATGGAGTGAGTCCTCAGAATAAGGAAAAACAAGATCAGGAGACATGTGAAGAAGAAATATGGAGAGGGGAAAGGAAAAGAGATCTAATATGGTATAATATTTATGCAAAGGAGAAAGCTAAACTAACTAATACAAAAAGAGCAGCACCAAAGATATTTGAAGAAAAATATAGGCAAAGGAATCCAGATATGGAAAACTACACAATACAAAAATAAGAAGACTAAGAGGAAAATAAGAAAAAGAGACGAGTAATGGAGAAATCAAAGAAATAGAAATGGAGGTAATGGAACAACTGCAAAGAGAAGGATTCAGTGTAGAAAATCAAATGCAGAAAGCACCCCAACAGGATAGAGCAATGGATATCCAAATTAAGAGGAAACCAGTGGAACAGGAAGTAACTGGTCAGGGCCATATCAAGATATTTTGGAGCCTTCCACAGGAAACCAGTATAAACATTAACTTGAAGCTAGATAGCAAGGAAAAGAACAGGAAACTGTGGAAAATCCGACGCAGTCAATGTTGATGAGAGATAGGCCAGTGAGTTCCCATATGACAGAACAACAGATGACACAGGATGAAATTGAAGACAATGTGCCACAGGAAGGTGCTATAGAACTTTTTTTAGAATGCCCACAGGAAATGGAAAACAAGGGATGTGCCTTCAGTATGGAAGAATAGGAGTTAAGATAAGAGTTGCTTGATTTAATAGATAAAGCTAGATATATCGAGATCAATGAGAGAAATAGGCTGCAGAAGGTTAATAAAACCCCAAAAGTCAGAAGCTTGATAAAACAAATGAACACAGTAATTAGGACTGTCTATAGAGACCCATACAATATAACAGAAGTAAGCAGACTATATTACTGTGCTGCTAAATTAATAACTGATAAAGTTCTACCACAGGAACATAGGGTAGTGATGGAAAAGAGGGGGTGAAAGCGAATACCATCACGGAAATATTGACTAGAGAAAACTATAAAGCAGTTAAGGTGAGAAGTATAATTGTTAGAAGATTATAGAAGAGGGAACAGATCAACAAAAATATTAAGAAAGATAGATGTGATAAAAGCAATTTGCAGTATTAGAACAGACCAAGATCTGTTATGCACTATTGGAGATAAACTAAAAAATTCAAAACAGGTGGAAAGACTTAGAAGATACAAAGATAAATATAAGGGAAAAGCACAAAATAAACAATTTTCTGATGACCCAAACAAGTTTTATAGAGAATTGGGAAATAAGATAAAAGGAATTGATAGACCACCAAAAAAGAGGAAGTAGATACATTTTGAAGAAGTATCTATGAAGATCCTGTGGAACATAACAAAGATGCTAAATGATTAGAAGAAGTAAAGGAAAGAATAAGAAGTTTAAAGGTACAGGATATGAAATGGAATGAAATAACAGCCAGAGAGATTGAAATAAAGTTGAAAAAAGCCTCTTACTGGAAAACCCCAGGCCCAGATGCAGTACCTAACTTTTGGCTTAAAGTATTAACTTTGTTGCACGAGGATTTAGCCATGAGTAAGAACTATTTATATGTGCACCCCGGACATACATTGCACTGGTTAACAACAGGAAAAACAATGCTCTTACTTAAGAGTGAACCTGCAAGTTACCCTAAAAATTATAGACCAATAACGTATCTTCTGACGATGTACAAAATATACATGGGAATTGATGCCTACAGAGTTTATAGACATTTAGAAGAAAACTCAATTATGGCAGTAGAACAAAAAGGCAATAAAAGAAAGTCATATGGAACACAGGGCCATTTGTTGTTAAACAAAGTTATAGTGGAGAATTGTAAGAAGGGGAAGAATCTAAGAATGGCATGGATTGACTACAAAAAAGCATTCGATAGTATCCCACATTCATGGATAAAAGAGTGCTTAAAAATGTATAAGATACACCCTACACTGATTGACTACATTACAGTAACCGTGAAACAGTGGCAGACCACTTTGCAATTAAGCCATGATAACGGACAGATTATTATCCCAGGGATAAAGGTTCCCTATTAGCAGACTGTAGACACTTTCTTTTGAATGCATCTTGGTCAAACTTAAAAGACTGAAACAGCAAAATATAGAAGCGGCTTTTAAGCAAATTCTTTCCCTGGGAAATAATTTGCTTGTCCACTTCTTTTTTTTTGCTGTTTTTGGCACTGTAGTGCAGTCTTGGAGTTGATATATTGAAGTAGGTGGGTGTGGGGTGCAAAGCCCCCCACTCAATGTAATGTTTAAAGTGTTTTCTTCTTTTTATTTTTTTGTTCGAACAGTGATTTTTTTTCCAAGGGAAAAAAAATCACTGTTCTGACATTTCGACAATGTAAGCTTTTGCTTACATAGGGTCAATTAATCACCATTCACTTTTTTAAGCATTTAGTGATCTAATATAGACCCAGGATAAAAATTCAAAGGGGGATATTCCAGGGTGACTCTCTCTCACCCTTGCTATTCTGCCTTGCCATTAACCCATTAAGCTGTTTACTTAACAGCTTAGGCCATATATATAATTTGGCTTCTAGAAAACAATAAAGTCTAATGACTTCACATCTTCTCTTTGTCAATGATTTAGAATTGTATAGCTCATCAGATGAGAAACTAAAAGCACAGCTGCAGGTTGTCAAACTTTTTCAGATGATATTGGAATATCATTTGGCCTTGATAAATGTGCAAAAGCAACCTTTAAAAAAGGAAATTTGCAGCACCAAGAAAACATCAGTTTGGGACAAGAATGTGATATAAAAGAACTTGAGCAAGAGGGGGTGTATAAATACTTGGGAATTGATGAAGGATCAGCAATAAAACATGAATAAATGCAAATGAAGCTTAGTAAGGAGTACTTTAGAAGACTTAAATTAATCCTGAAAACAGCATTGACACCTAGGAACAAGATCGAAGCTATAAGTCAATTTGCTCTTCCTGTCCTAACTTATAGTTTTGGTGTGATTGACTGACCCCAAAAAGTGTTGGTTAGATTTAATATTAAAACAAGAAGGATGCTTCATGCTCACCAAATGATTTATAAAAATCAGTGTATACCAAGATTATATATTCCCCGTTCTGAATGAGAGATGGGCCTCCTTGAAATTGATTACATGTATAGATCTGCAATCATGGGACTCCACACATATTTACTGACCTCACAAGATCCAAATGTGAAAGTTTTGAAACATGAGGAGAACAAATCTAAGATGACATCTCTGCTTAATTTAGCAGAAGCATATCAACATCAAGCAGGAATGGAACTCAAACCAGAAGTGATAAAAACCAGGCAGCAACTGAATGTGCTAAAAAACAAAAGAAAGAATATAAGGTGAAGGACCAGGTGAGAAAGCAAGAAATGTGGAAAAAACATAAATATAGTTTCAAGTATAGAAAACTTCTGGAAGAGCCTCATATTGGTCAAGAACAAACACTGGAATGGTTAATGAAAGGTGAATTTACATCAAGAAATGAAAGGTTAATATTGGCAGCCCAAGATAGTGGGCTACGTACACATTGGTTTACTAAGTCTATTGAACATGTGGGAGAAACAGACATATGTAGCTTTTGTGGAACCAAATTGGAAACAGTCACATCCCTTATCACTGGTTGCAACTCTACTGGCAGAGGGACTGTATACTGAAAGGCATAATAATGTGGTGAGATTGTTACACTGTAGATTGTGCAAACATTATTGTATCAAAGTGGCTGAAAAACACTGGAAACATGAGCCACAGAGAATCATAGAAAATGATGAAGTTTATATCACATGGGATCACCCAATACCAACAGCCCAAAAGATAGATGCTAGAAAACCGGATATAGTGGTCCAAGAAAAGAAGACAAAAGTAGCATTGATCATTGAAATCACAACACCTAGTGACTACAGTGTCTTGCGTACAGTGAGACACAAAGTCATAAAATACCTTGATCTGCAGGCAGAAACGAGAGCCATGTGGAAGAAAGATACCCACACAGTTCCAATAGTAGTAGGAGCAACTGGTCTTACAAAAAAGAATGTACAATTGTATTTAGATATGTTACCAATTCATGTAACACCATACGGATTGCTGAAGGAGTCATTACTGGGCACAGGGCAGGGCCACACAGCCCCCCACCATTGCCAAGGCCTCCACAGGCACAAAGTGACTTGGAGGAGGAACAACCTGAGCCTGCCCCAGTAGACAGAAAGAAGCATGTCCCATATGCCCTGGCCTTGGCAAAGAGACAACGCATAGCACATACACTGACCCAGGAGGGACACAGGGAATAACACCTCTCTCTGACTCTCACATACAGTAAAAGGGATGTCAAACATTACACTACCTGTGCTCACCCATGTGTAGGGAGTGTACTATGTGCATCCAACATAGGCAGCCCTGCAGCACCACCCTTAACACTGGGACACCCACAAGGTAAGTGACTCACACATGCCAGTCAGGGGTGTTCACATACCCAACAACAGTCACGGCCAGCAGGACAGGTGTAGACAAGCACAAATAAAGGCTGTGCTATGGCCTCTGAATGAGGCCTATGGGTAACCTCCCCCCCCAGGCCTACATAGACAGACTACAGCAGGTCAGGCAGTGGGATGTCAGTTCTGAAGGGTAGGAAGTCAGAAACTAATATGTAGGTAAATAAAAGCTAAGATCTCTAGTACACTGGTATGCCTCTAGTCAGCATGATAGGTAAGACTACAGAATGAAATGGAGTACCTGACATACCAATACAGTCATAGCAAATGTGTACAAATGTCAGGTGTGCCCTCCCATCCTACATAGACATGTAGTAACAGTCAGGTGTGCCCCCCAATCTTGTGTAGAAATGTAGAAATAGTAAGGTGTGCCCGCATCCTATGTAGAAATGTAGTAACTGTCAAGTATGCCCCCCCAAATCCAGTGTAGAAATGTTGAAATAGTCAGGTGTGCCCCCCCCCCCGATCCTGTGTAAAAATGTAGAAATAGTCAGGTTTGCCTCCTATCCAATGTAGAATGTAGTAACAGTCAATGCCATATGATCGACAGATACCCTGCAGAAACAGTACAACACATAGGTCAGCACGGCAGTACAGACTACTGGACTTGATCCACACATTCACTACAGACGGGCATACTGGGCTTGCTCACACACTTAGAGAAATGAAGGCAATGTCCGTCAACAACATATTGAAAGGTCATACTGTGCATGCTCACACACTTAAACACATGAAGGCCATGTCTGCAAACACCAGTGGACCAGACATATCTGGCATTTGAAGATGTTAGTGCAGACACTCCTCAGTATGCACCACACATGCTTTGCACACACAGTGGACAGGAATACAGACATATATCTAAAAACAACACACTATAATAAGCCAAAGGTAGATGTACATAGATGTGTGGAAGAGAATAAATGTGACAAGGAACCATCCAGGCCTGTCCCACCCAGCACACAGTCAAAGGGCCACAACCATGTGAGGTTCAGATGTCACTCATTGTAGATACTAGCCACCGGTATCTGTCAGCATTACAGACTATGTGGTGCATGTGCTAGTTGTGCAACATGACTGTACAAGGAAGTAGTCATCTAACAGCTGTATACACATACCTGTGGAATATGACCCTGTATGTGCCCATATGTGTTGTCTTAGCCTCTAGATGAAAGGGTTATGGCCCATGCATACAAACTGCCCTCCCCATAGCCCTACTATGACAAGCCTGATGAGGTCATCCACTGTGAAATGCACCTTTGGGAGATTTGTAGCCTAGTAATCTCTGTGGTGCGTCCCATAACTGCGTACTGCTGTAGTGTGATAAACTATTTAGGTAGGAGATCCAATTCTAGACGTGGCAAGTGTTTGTGTGTATGTCTGTTTGACTCTGTCTGTGTAGACAGAAATGGTTTTCTGGGTAGTCACACTGCCTACAATTCAAATGTTCTACTTTGGCAAGGCTGCTGATGTCATCCACCTAGAAAGACACCTCTGGGAAGTCTGTAGTCCAGTATACTCCTTAGCATGTCCTATAACTGCATACTGTTGTAGTGTAATAAACTAGGTAGGTAGGAGCTCTAGTCCCAGACTTGGCAAGTGTTTGTGGGTGAGTCTATCTGTGTAGAGAACAACGCCTTTTAGGGTAGTCACATTCCCTACAATCCAAATGCTCTACTTTGGCAAGACTGCTGATGTCATCCACCTAGAAATACACCTCTGGGAAGGTTGTAGCCCAGTAATCTCCTTAGCATGTCCTATAACTGCGTACTGCTGTAGTGTGATAGAATAGTTAGGTAGAAGTTCTAATCCCAGATGTGGCAATTTTGTGTGTGTGTTTGTGTGTGTCTGTGTGTGTGTGTGTGTGTGTGTGTGTGTGTGTGTGTGTGTGTGTCAAAAACAATGCCTTTTGGGCTAGTCACACTCAGTACAATTCAAATGCCCTACTTTGGCAATCCTGCTGATGTCATTCACTGTGAAATACACCTTTGGAGAAGAAGAACTCGAATAATCTCAGTGGTGCGTCCTATAACAGCATCATGCTGTAGAGTGGTATAGATTTTTAGTAGGGGTTCTATCCCCACACATGGCACTGGTGAATGTTTTGTGTGTGTTGATATGTTTGTGTAGGGAGCAATGCATTTTAGGCTAGTCACGCTCACTACAATTCAAATGTCCTACTTTGGCAATCCTGCTGATGTCATTCACTGTGACTTACACCTTTGGGGAAAGAGAGCTTCAGTAATCTCTCTGGTGCATCCTATAACAGCCTCATGCTGTAGTGTGATACTGAACTTTGTTAAGGGTTCTATCCCCACACATGGCTCTGGTGGATGTTTTGTGTGTGTTACTATGTTTGTGTAGGGAGCAATACCTTTTAGGCTAGTCACACTCACTACAATTCAAATGCCCTACTTTGGCAATCCTGCTGATGTCATTCACTGTGAAAAACACCTTTGGGGAAGGAGAACTCAAGTAATCTCTGAGGTGTGTCCTATAACAGCATCATGCTGTAGTGTGATATGGAACTCTATTAGGGGTTCTATCCCCACACATGGTACTGGTGCATGTTTTTTGTGTGTTTCTATGTTTGTGTAGGGAGCAATGCATTTTAGGCTAGTCACATTCACTACAATTCAAATGCCCTACTTATGCAATCCTGCTGATGTCATTCACTGTGAAATACACGTTTGTGTAAAAATAATCCTAGTAATTTCTGTGGCACATCCTATAACAGTGTAGTACTATAGTGTAATATACTATTTAGTTAGGAGTTCTAATCCCAGACATGACAGGTGTATGTGTCTGTATTTGTCATTCGTATCCTGTGGGGCAGTGGTTGTGAGTGTATAACAGTTGGACTCAATGTGGAGAGGACTTTGCAAACTTCTTATATGGTGGGCCAAGTATATATCACAATGTCAAATGTACAGGGATAACAGATGTGAAATAGCCAAGAGGCTGGAGTGCAAATACATACCCCTGAATGTGACATCAATGCCAGCTGAACAACGTTCACAAGCCTTGTATTACCCAGGGTACAAACTCAACCAATGTCTCATACACACACACACACACACACACACACACACACACACACACACACACACACACACACACACACACACACACACACACTTGCCTAGGCAACAGCCACTATGTTGGTAGTACCCTGCATATTGCGCCCTGACAGTAATCACTGTGTGATTGCAGTGGGCTACAGAGGGCATGCCACCCTGTCCATCAGTCCAATAGGCATGTACATGTCGACAGTGCACCTCCCTCATGCTCCCCACTGGACACCTGCAACACCCATGGTACCATCAAATATGACCCACAAAGAACATAACATGACTGAAACACAAGCCCTGTCTGGACAGATGCCACTGACACCAAGGAATACCAGTATCATGCTATAAATGTAGGTGCAGGGCCAAACTGCTGTCCATGAACAGTTCCCATCACATGAGGCCAGGACTGGCACATCTAATGATAATGATCTGTGTACACAACATAGGCCAGACACCCCAGGTACAGTTCCATATGTCACTGTACATGCATGTGGGAAGTGTGCACATCCCAGACACAGTCCATATCATGGACTAAGGAACACATACATGGCAAGCATTGCACAGTGTTGGCCACATGCAATAGTCACCCAGGTGACTGGGTGGTGAATACAATACCTACCTGTGTGGGCAACTCCAGACACTACAACCCTGAGCCACAATGCAGACCATTGTCATGTGGCCTGATGCCAGGATATACCCATCACCTAGCCTTGTACAGCCATCTGGCATCGTCAGCCACAACACACCCATGAAGCAGTGCAGACATGCATGTCAGTACTGGCACCCATATCTGTGTGGGTGGTGTATGATGCATATGACCACATTCACACTCACTACAATCCCCATTGGCATACTGAATCATGCTGCCTGATGTCAGACACCTCAACATACCCTTTACACATATAACCTCCGTATGACCCCTGTGGTGCATGTGATACCTGCACAGTATGTGTTGTGGCAATCCCACTAGTGATGAGTTGTATTCCTGGCCCTGCCAAGTGTGGCAATGTGTGTGCATCCCTATGAGAGTGTGGCTGTGTTGACACTGACACCTGTTCATGCGGGCAGGCATGGGTAATACACCTACCACATAGCTGCCATATCCATGTTGCAGATGTCACTCACCATCACATATACATTCTGAGGACTCCCCACCATGTAACCTATGTGGTGCATCCAGTAATTGCATGGACATGTGGTAGCATTGCATAGTCACCAGTGGTTTGATACCCTATACTGGTAGGTGTGTGACACAAACATAGTTTTACTCTCCCATGCCTCCCTGGCTTTTCTGTGCCTCTGTCTACCTCTCTTACTCCCTCTCTGGTGTATGTGGATACTTACAGTTGCTTTGCTTAGGCAGCAGCATGTGTATTTTAAGTGATGCTCAGGATCAGCTGATGGTCTCTGCATGAATTGCAGCCCTCCTCTAGCTGATTGCATGTGGAACAGCTGAGGTAACATTCACATAGCCAATTGCATGGAAACACACACCAATATCTAGGAACATCATGTTGCTGTTGGGCCTTTCATTCACTGTGAGCAGGAACTCAATCTGTTGTTTGGCAAACAGCATCTCAGATGGATTGGGGTGTACCCTCTAACAACATACACTGTGGAGACAGGCCAACACACAGGAGGTGGATGTGCCTGACCTGACTACAGACTGTAAGTGCAGCTGTACTGCATTTGGAGTAATGTTGGTTTAACAGGGTGTGTGTAGATATGGCTGTCCTAGATGTTTACATACCTGCCATGTCAGTGCTATGTTAATGAGGGAACACCCATCTCTAGGGCAATCTGCAGACTGGCCAGTGTGTGATGCCTTTGTTTCAGGTGTTACCCACTGAGCACCTATCTGTGAAATGCAGAAGGCAGTGTGAGGATTGCAGTCTGTAGATGGTGACAGCCGTGAGAGTTACTGACTTCAAATCCCTCATAGGACATATGGTGCAACAAACCCTGTTACAACAGTAAATGTATGGGGTTATCACAGCAACATGTTAATAGGTCACTGGTGTCATTTGTTTTACCATTTAGTCCTGAATGTGCCCATATCATTTCAATTATAAAGAAAAACTGGAACCTGTTTAGTAACAACTTAGAATTACGCACTTTGTTAGGTCCATTTCCCTCCTTTACATTTAAGAGAGGCATGAATTTGAAAAACTTTATAGAAATGAAACAACATAAGGTTATTAAGTATCCTGGGATGAGCAAATGTGAATCTTGCAACTTCTGTAAGCATATGAATATAGGATATTCATTCAACATTAGGGAAAACAACTATAAGACCTTGTCAGGCAAGTACAAGTGTAACACAAGTTAAGTAGTATACCTCACCCAATGTAATCTGTGGTCCGCATTTTACGTTGGAAGAACGGATCGTAGACTGCTGGAGTGAGTGTATGAGCACCTTTATTGTATCAGGAAAGGCAAGGTCGAAAATGCATTAGCTGCCACATTAAAATGAAGCCCACACATAACTTTAACTTCAGAGTGATAGATCATGTAGCTGTAGATATAAGGGGAGGCCCGAGATCTTTACAATTAGAAAAAAGAGAATTGATGGGGCAGATTTGCTTGGATGCTTGCCATTTTCCTGCTATTAATGACAGATGCTCCATTCAATGCCTATTGAAACTGAAACGTCTAAACAGATAATATACATTTTTTCTAGTGTTGTCTTCATGCAATCTGTTCTGAGTTGTGGTATTTGAGTATTGTCAACTTTACAATTGTAGATATTGGTGTCAGTTTATCAACTATGGTTGACTTACTATGTACAGTTGCACAATTTATATATACCTTTATAAAAGTTGTGGGTTTGAATAATATGAGTTTTGAATCCCAAGTATTTAAAAACTCACTTTAGGTCCGTGATAATTGTTAATTCTTTGATTTCTGTTTTTAAAGCATATATTATGTTAGGTTTGATGTTCTATTTTTCCTATTTTTCAATGGGTAGTTGCCATATCATGGCAGCAGATGCGGTTGTTGATTTTAGCACCAGTAATGAACTAGCTGTTCTTAAGGCATGGATTTTAACTTAGTTTTACAAGTTTGAAATTCAGTTACATGGTTAATTGTTTTTTGTATTGGATAATTGATTAATTAGGAGGTGAAAGGAAGTGTGTTCCTGTATACACACACATATATATATATATATATATATATATATATATATATATATAGAGAGAGAGAGAGAGAGATAGATATATACACATATATGTGTGTGTGTGTGTAAATTGTTTTTGTGCCTGCTGGTACTTGTCTGAAGAAGTCTGGTCATTGCACCAGACGAAAAGTGCTTTACTTTACTTTCCAGTGTGGCATTGTGTTTTGTTCTTGTCCCTATTAAAGAGCTGAATAGCTGAACATTCCTGGATGTTTACAGTGCTTTTGTCCTGCATTTTTGTTTTTCTATCAGTTTGTGGTGTTGGTTTGACTTTCTACTGTTTGTCAGTGTGCTTGTCATGGTGTCAGTTGTGCCTTGTTATGTAACACTTGCATCCCAGTGTGTCAGCTGAGTACTTTACCCCCTAGGGATTGTCTACAGAGTGTAGTTTGAGGCTGCTGAACTATACACCTGCATTACTTACTGTTGATTGTTTGGTATCCTGTGGCCCAGTCTGTCTTTACTATTGTACTACTTGATGGCCTTGGCCCTGACAGCAAAATTTGTTAACATTTCTGGACTACTGTATCACTATACCTGTTTCACAGTTGCATTACTCAGTTTATATGGATGTCCGTGTCTAAACAGCTATATGAAATGGCATATTCAACTATTATAGTACACAAATAAAGCTTTCCCATGTATGCACACCTGCATGCGGTGTTATAGCATTTGATATCTCTGTAGGTATATGTTGCAGGCAATGAATATCATTTGTATGGGTGGCTCATACAGTCTCCAGTTGGTAAGGTGGTAACTGTAGGAAGAGTGGTTTTTCCATATTGTGTGCAAGTACTGCATATGTAATGTAATGTACATATCACTGCGTGTGTATATGTAGTTACATATATATCCATATATATGTATACATATATATGTATATCTGTATCTGCATATATGTGTCTGGGTATATGTATCCTAGGGAAGCCCATGCCATGTCTGGTCCTGGTTATGGGATCTGCAACACTTGGCAGTGTATTGCAGGGGGGACATGTTTAGCTGTTAGGGTTTATACCTGTTCGTTCAAGACATATATTGTCTGGGCCCTCTCAACCCCATTAACGTTGCATGTGGACATATATATTTTTATTTCCCCATTGTTATCTACTGATGTATGTCTATACATATATATATATATATATATATATATATATATATATATATATATATATATCTGCTGACATATATATATATATAACCTGCCTTATATATTTAGACATGTAGATGTAGACATACATTTTTATAGGCATTTGCATGTACATATGTTCATATATATTTTTATATATATATATATATATATATATATATATATATATATATATATATATATATATATATATATTTATATACATGTATAGATATGTTGTATCTGTTTAGATATTAACATATTTACACACACACATACATATAAATGTTGGAATATATTCTCTGTACTGTTGAATTACTGGGCTGGATAATATGCATTTGAAAACATCAGGGTTATATATATATCTGATATGGCTTAGTGGTAAATCACTTTGGCTATGGTATGCAGGGTCCTGGATTCAAGACTTGCAGAGGCTGTTTATTTTGTTGCTGGGCACAACATGGGCCATTGGATACAGAGTGATTAAGGCACTTTAAAGCAGTTGTAAGTGGGTTTACGCAGGTTTGCGTGGATGTAAACACTGCTAACTTCCAGTTACAGTTTCTTATACTCTGTTAGCTTCTGAATTGCTTATCCTGTGAAGGCATTGATTACCCCCATGCACACAGGCTTAAACCCACTTACTGCTACGTAAAAGTGCTTACTCCCGCTTGCCCTCATGCTAATTTCTTTAAAAGATAGAAAAAGGGGTTGATAGGAAAGTGGTGAAATAAGAGGCACAAAGAGGGAAAGACAGTAGGGAAAATAGCCAGGGATGGTGTGGAAGGGTGTAGGGAAATTCCAAAGCTGCCCGTTTCTTCTACAGCAACAGCTGTGCATATATACTAAATTTGGAGGTAGACTTGGACACTCAAACCCTGGGAGTGGGTGAAGATAACAATAATACATTGTGATGCCAATTAAACCAGATTACACGTGTCCAATGGACATGTGCAAAATGGACAGCTATGTATGAGGCAAGATTTTTTTGTGGGAACTGATTGACTTTTTTTCTTTTTTCAGGTGAAATTGGGATGTTTGGGAGGGGTAGTAGGTATATTTGGGGAGGTAGGTTGGGTAGGCTGACAGACAAGACAAACAAGAGACATACAGGGGCAGTATATGACACATGTGGGGAGTAAACACCTTGATGAGGAGGGGTGTTGGGATATCGGAAACCCACAAGCCCCCTAGTGCTAACAGTGGGACTGAGATCCCCACCTAAGAGCAATCACCACTGCACCTTCACAGCCCCAAAGATGGCTGTGCTGGGGGCTGAGTCGCTGAGCCAGGCTGACTCTCTAATCATGACATGTGGCCCTCGAGCTGGTGTAGAAGATCACCAAACTGCTGGTAATCTCTCTACACACCATGGCTCCGACCTGGCGATGGGTGACACGTGCCTGTCCAACGCCCACTCCCAGGGGGGGCAAGCCCCATCCCCTGAGGTGGTTCCACCTAAAGGTGCTGCAGGAACAATGGACAGGGTGGTCCCGGTTTGGTCCCCAGACATGCTGGTGCCCGGTGCCATGGCCAGCTGAGGTGGGACAGGTGGGTCCACTGGGATCGGCCTTCCCAAGTGTGCTATAGTGTTTGGATTTCATCATCATATGTGGGTTAGTAATAGTCAACACATTCCAGGGTTAGGTATAACAGCATGCATAGATATTTCCATTAACCCAGTCACCAGATACGGAAGAGTTGTATGGCAACCAGAACACATGCATATATGGGACCACAGTGGTAATAAGAACAACATGCAGTTACATTGATGGCACTAGGCCACCAATGTTGGAATAATTCAATATAGCACATGCATGGGAACCTTTAATATATTTATCAAACAACTGCACATTATCATAGTCATTACATACCAGTTGGGGTGGGTATGTTGATTATTGTTCGAGATATGGTGGGGGAGAGAAAGATGACAATTAACAACTAGTATATTCCTGTAGTTCACATTGCTTTTCTAGTCAGTGCTGTTATCTGTACCTTACAAGTCTTACTACACTACCCTATAGCCTTAGTTTGGTCACTGATATTGCTGTCATCATCATTACATATGAACCGGTTTTACCTGCAGTATACACCTCTTACGTGGTGGTATACCTGTGGAGGGACTGTTTGTTAACACTAACTAATTGCTTCTACACATACTCCTGGATTTCGGGTTGATATTTTGCACATAGCTATCCAACTCTTTCTGCACAGACTCTGGCCATGTGTTGACCCCATGCTGGTGTGTCAGGACAAATCTAGAATATTGCCCTCTTCCACCTTTAGTGACCTGACACACACATATACATGCTTTCCTACACAGTTATATTATGTAGCACAGTGTGGGTGACAGTGACCAGTGATACTTTATTATTCAGAGAAATTGCAACACTCACATTTCCATTCAATACCAGAGTGAACAGTAGCAGTACAGGTTATAATGGTCTGTATTCCTCAGCACAGTGTTCATATCCAACGTACCTGTGGGAGCAATGTTTGTTAGCACTACCTGACTGTTGTCACACAAAGTTCCAGATTACATATTAGTATTATGCACATACATCTCACTCTGTTAATGTACACATTCTGGTCACAGCTTGAGAACATGGGAGTATAGATAGGACATACTTGAAATATTACTCTTCTAACAGATTTGGGGGTTGCTACAGTGACAGGTGTATTCTCATAGATGTTTGACAATCACTTGTATTCCCTGTTTGCTGGCTAAACATCTGAGATCCTCCCACAGACTTACCAGGGGGACAGGGGGACAGACAGCAGATATGGGCATGTACACTGGACATTCTGGCCTCATCTGTACAGTTGTTGGGTATGATTCTGCATGCAGCCTAATTCCACTCCCAGGATTCAGACCATGGCTGTGTCTGCTACAACCTAAACACTGTCCATCACAGTTGTGTCTGCTATATAGATATTGCAGAATATTTCTTATCTGCTTTCTCTCTTATTAATCCCCTGTGCTTTTGCTTTCTGACCTTGTATTACAACACTCTTATACAGATTTCCTAGACAATTATATGTTGTAGGACAGTGTGGGCAACAGTGATGTCTAATACCTCATTACTCAGAGCAACTGCATATCATTCTTGTATTTCTGAGCACAGTGTTGGAAAATGAGAGACCTGTGGGAGGAGTGTTTATTAGCACTACCTGAATGTTCACACACACAGTACCAGATTCCACATTTCTATTATGCACATACATCTCACTCTGTTACTGTACACACTCTGACCACAGCTTGACAAGTTGGGGTGTAAATGGGACTTATGTGGCTTCTTACTCACATAAGGTATTGGGGAGTTGCTAGTTTGCCAGCTTTGTTCTCATAGATTTGTGTCAGTCCGCTGTATTTCCTGTTTGCTGCCTATATGTCTGGGATCATCCCACTGATTTCCCAGGGGGACAGGTTGATAGGCAACAGATATGAGCCACTTTACTGGACATTCTGGACATATCTGTACATTTGTGGGGTATGATTCTGTATGCAGACTACTTCCACTGGCATGATTTGAACCATGGCTGTGTGTGCTAAAAAAACAACAGTTCATGTTTCAGTTGCATGTGCTATTCAGTTGCTGTTGTCTGCATTTTCCCTGTTTACTGTCTATGTGTCTCTCAGTTGTACTAAATGGCCTCTGGGGATTACACCTGTCATATACAGGCATTCCTACACATTCAATTTATGGTGCATGGTGTGGGTAACAGAGTGCTTACAACAACAGTACTATTACATGATTGCAAATCTACATTACCATATGATACCAGAATATACACATGCAGGCCAGCAGTTAGACCTGTTTTTTAGGCTATTATAATTTTATTGACATACAAACAATATGAGACTCTTCCTGCCATATTCTTTAGTGTATGCAGTACTTGCCTTGAACAATACAGGTTTGATACAGGCAATTAATTTTCTACTACTTTTAGTTTTATTTCCTATGACAGTAAATGTGTGAGTAATACTGACCTGCCTCGCATCGCAACCTCACCAAGGGACTAATGTGGGCCTTTTGGTTCATGGCCCACTCCATTGCAGCTGTGAGGGACATAAGAGAAATATGCAGCAGTCTCTGATCATGGTCTTTGACAAGGAGTCCTGCCATGACCTTGGACTCCAGGATGCACCAGCATTACACCCGAAAGTGCACACCTTCTCCCCTTACTGCCATAGTGCCTGCAAGGGGAAGCTACAACCAATTATGAGATGTATTCCCGCCTCTTGGGTTTAAGTAGTGCCAATTTCCCACACTCTTCCGTGATTGGCCAGTTTTGAAAAGGTTAAGCTATGGGCAAACCTGTTTAACTATGGATGGCATTGTTTAAAGTGGTATACCACTGGGCACATTGAGTTAGCTGCCCTACCATTCCTAAGCTGCCCTGTGCAATGCTTAGGGTTGCTTACATTAGACTTTGCATTATATTTCCTTTTTGACATTGAGTTATTGTTCATTACATCTTATATGTATGCATGGTGTGCATGATTAATGTGTATGCACACTCTATGGGGTCCTTGTACTTTATTGAGGACTTCAACACTCTATTATAATTACACCTCACTTCTGGGCTTACTGCTGTACTCCAGTTCACATATTTATATTATGTAGAAGTTATGGAACATATGACTGTATACTGATTCCTTTCACAGGTTCAGTTTTGTTTTACTATGGTGAGGACTTGTTTGCTGATATCTCACTTTTTTTACTTCTGTGACGGCTTGGTGGTTAACTACTGTGACCCTAGTGTATAGGGTCCTGGATTTGAGACCTGCCTTGCTGTTTATTTTGTTATTGGACAGAACAAGGGTCACTGGATACAGAGTGATTAAGGCAGTTTTGAGCATTTGTAAATGGGGTTTGCATGATGGTAAGCACTGCTAACCTGCCATTACATCTGCTTACTGAGAGTTAGCTTTACCATTGCTTAGCCAGTGTAGGCATTGCTTACCACCACACAAACGGGCTTAAGCCTACTTACTATTGCTTAAATATGCTTACCATTGCTTATTTGTGCTTAAACCTGCTTACTAGTGCTTATTCATTATGACACTGACACCTCACATGTGCATTTACTGCAGCTCATGAAAATATGTTATTCAGTTGGTTATGCAACATAAATATTACTCATAATGTGCTTTGCCATGGAAAATGGAATGTGTTGCAGTGGGATTTGAACCAGAAATGTCTGGTAGTAAGGAAAATGCTTTGCCTACTACACTATTGCTATGCTGCGTCATTTGCATATATCTTCCTTGTTATCCTCTTCAGCCATTTAAGCTGCATCAACCGTAGCTAAGCAATGGGCACACCCACGCACCTACGGTTAGCTTTAATCATATTTAAAAAAAAAATAAAGGGTTTCTTCATTTTATTTATATATACTGTTGCTCTTGTTCATAAGGGTGACTGTTGGTGGGGATATGCAGTCACCTATGAGCGGTCTCACTCATTTCATACTGCTTTCTGCTGTTCTTCATTGCTGGGGCATGTATATTCTGAGAAATCTGCTCTCAGACACACCCTCTGTACTCTTACATGCTCCATGTAAGCCTAGGAGCTCAGGAAGTGTACCTCATTACTATGCATGGCACACTGCCATCCTGCTCCTAAATGGCTGCCTCCGTGCAGGACTAAGCTAGTCCTGCATGGAGGAATAGTAAATACAGGGAAGTGTTATAACACAGTAGTGGAGAGATACTGAGTGTGACCCTGATAGAGAACCACCTCTCACTGAGACAAAGTAGTTCTTGTCGACTATAAGGGATCCAGGCTGCTCAGTAAAGTTGTCCAGTGCCATGTTGGATATTGGTACAGAGATCGATGACAACCAAAGGGAGTCTACTACTGATGCTTCAGGTATGACATTTATATATAAGTATATATGCGTGTGTGTGTGTGTGTGTGTGTGTGTGTGTGTGTGTGTGTGTGTGTGTGTGTGTATATATATATATATATATATATATATATATATATATATATATATATATATACATATTTATATATATATATATATATATGTATATATATATATATATATATATATATATATATATATATATATATATATATATATATATATATATATATATATATATATATATATATATATATATGCAGAGAGCGAGAGAAAGAGTGATAACAGAGATATATTTTAAAAAAATTGTTTTTACTGTTGTAAATATGCCCACGGAACCTGCAAGCCTTGCACGGCATGCAGGATTAGTGCAGGAGCTCCAGCAAGCAATATGTCTGCCGTGCAATCCAGGAATAACCTGTAGGGGCGTGCATGAGCGCTCCTGCACTAGTCCTGCATGGACTCAGCCACTGTATGCAAATTACCCCATTTGCAGGAGAAATCCATGCAAATGAGGTGAATTTGCGATCCAGAAAACTGCAAACCGGCCATGCAGAACTAGTGTAATCTGCAGAAATGTACTCCACCAGTAACAGAAATTACAAAATGGAGCCATTATAGCTCCAAACAAAGGGTGGCTATCATGTAGAAAGCATGTCAATGGCCAAGTATTATTCCATTGGCATGGAAAGCACTTGGAAAAAAAAAATCAACTTTTATTTTTTATAGCCAATCTCAGCTATTTAAACTTAGGGCAGTGGCACGCAAATGGGATCCAGGGAAAATAAGAAAATAAGCCTACAGTAAGCATTCTAACTAAAATCACTATTCTGACATTATACTCAATGGCAGGCAGTAGACAACAAGGCAAGTAAATAGTGGTCGCTAAGGGAGGCAGCTCAGTGTGAGACATGTAACTATGCATTAGCAGGAAATCCTATGCAAATGAGGGGAATGATAGTGAATCCCAGATTTCCCCTGCATGCTCGTCAGCTCCCAACAGTGTAGGAGCAGAAATAGCTTGGTGTAAGCCTAGGAGTTAGCTGATATCATAGGGGGGGGGGTGTCAGGCATAGTGTAAGTGGATTGGAGTCCTGTGGCTAAGGTTTGATCCTAGCTTAGGCAAGGGGGTATCTCTGAGGCTACCTAGCTCTCTTTACATTGCCTAAGTGGGTGTGCGTGCCGCGCACCAGGTTTTAAAGAAAAAAAAAAGTAAACCAGGAAATAGCAGCTCTGTGCACATTTGAACACTGTGTTTGTGCAGCACACCCCCCGGCTTAAACATGTAGTAAATGGGAAGGGAAAACAGCAGTAGGAAGGTAATCTAGGAGAACTAGCATAGCTGGCAGCTGAAATGTATCAGAATCAGCCAATTACACAAGCAGCAGACCAGCCCAGCCCAGAACACTACTATAAGCTATGCAAACACCCTCCCCTTTGGTTTTTCCCATAGTCTGCACCACGGGTGTATACAAGCAGGGAACTGTTAACTAACAAAACAACAAAATGATAGGGGCTGCAGTAGGCATCATACAACATGGGGAAGAGGCTGAGGGTGGTGAGGATGTGAATGCTGTTGACCAACCCACAGTGAGGAGATGGGGAAGAGTGTACAGACCCAGGGTAACCTACCAGGGGCTACATGAGCTGGAGAAAGTGAAGGTGGACAGGGACTTCCTACAGCAAATTGCTGAGCTGTGCCGGCCAAGCCTGACACACCGAACTAACAGTGGAGAACTCATCCCAGTGGATACCAAGGTATGTGTTGGCCTAGGAATACTAGCCACAGGTACCTCCCAAAGCTCAACTGGGGATATCATGGGGATCTCACAGGCATCAGCATCCAGAGTATTCCACCAGTTCCTGGATGCCATGTCAGCACATGCCGGTGAGCACGTATATTTCTTCAACACCCGTGAGGTTTGGCCAGCAATATGCATCTCTTCCACCAAATAGCAGAATACCCTGTGGTAGTGGGTGCTATAGAGTGCATGCACATATACATCAAAGCACCACCCGGTGATCAGGCTAGGGTCTACATCAACCACAAGGGCTTCCCCTCCATCAACTGCCAGGTTGTGTGTGATGCCCAGGGCATTATAATGAATGTGTGTGCTGCCTACCCTGGAAGCTATCACACTTCCCACATCTGGCATCTAATGCAACTGTACCAGAGATTTGCCAGTGGGTACATCCCTTATGGCTACCTAGTGGGGGATGCTGGTTATGCACTGGAGCCATGGCTGATGACACCCATCAGTAATGCACACACACCCGAACAAGAACACCATAATGAGTTTGGGATGCTCAAGTCATGGTTCCAGTGCCTGGACACATCCGGTGGAGCCTTGCAATACTCACCAGCTACATGTACTCAAATTGTTATGGTATGTGCCATGCTACACAATATGATCCTGCGGAAACAGCTGCAGCAGGAATAGCATGGGGCAGGGCCACACAGCTACCCACCAATGCCTAGGCCTGCACAGTCACAGAGTGACTTGAAGGAGGAACAACCCGAGCGTGCCCCAGTAGGCAGATGGCAGCATGCCCAGTATGCCCTGGCCTTGGCAAAGAGGCAACGCATAGTGCATACACTAACACAGTAGGGACCCAGGGAATGACACCTCTCTCTGAATCTCACATACAGTAAAAGGGATGCCAAACATGACACTACCTGTGCTAAACCATGTATAAAAGAGTGTACTATGTGCATCCGACATAGGCAGCCCTCGAACATCATCCTCAGTACTGGCACACCCACAAGGTAAGTCAATCAACCTACCAATATCCGAATGGAGTAGAATGTGTCATTACCTGTATCTATGGTATGGATGTGAGCATGCAAGGGAATCAGGTGGCTGAATGGTATGCCAGCAGATAGTAGACACCCAGAGTGGCACCATGAGTCACCATAGTAGCCAGTACTACACAGGGTGACAAAACCCACTGCATAAAATGTGCTAGGCGACATGTGTGTCCATATGACTCACACATGCCAGTCCGGGAGGTTCACATACCCAACAACACTCTCAGCCATCAGGACAGGTGTAGACAAACACAAACAGAGGCTGTGCTATGGCCTCTGAATGATGCCTATGGGTAACCACCCCCCCAGGCCTACACAGATAGACTACAGCAAGTTAGGCAGCAGGATGTTAGTTCTGAAGGGTGGGAAGTCAGACACTAATATGTATGTCAACCAAAGATAAGACCTGTAGTACACTGATATTCCTCTAGTCAGCATGATAGGTTACAATACAGAATGAAATGGAGTACCTGACATACCAGTACAGTCATTGCAAATGTGTACAAGTGTCAGGTGTGCCCCCATCCTATGTAGATATGTAGAAACAGACTGGTGTGCCCCCAATCCTGTGTAGAAATGTAGAAACAGTCAGGTGTGTCCCCCCCAATCCTGTGTAGAAATGTAGAAACAGTCAGGTGTGTCCCCCCACAATCTATGTAGAAATGTAGTAACAGTCAGGTGTGGCCCTCCCCACTCCTATGTACACATGTAGAAACAGTCAGGTGTGCCCCTTCCCCTAATCCAGCGTACAAATGTAGTAACAGTCAAGTGTGCCCCCCAATCCTGTGTAGAAATGTAGAAACAGTCAGGTGTGCCCCCCCCACTCCTATGTAGACATGTAGAAACAGTCAGGTGTGCCCCTTCCCCCAATCCAGCATACAAATGTAGTAACCGTCAGGTGTGCCCTCTCCCAACCACTGTGTAGAAATGTAGAAACAGACAAGTGTGCCCCCTCCCCCAATCCTACATAGACACGTAGTAACTGTCAGATGTGCCCCCCTCCCCCAATCCTGTGTAGGAATGTGCTCACAGTTAGGTGTGCTCCCCCCAACCCAGCCTAGACATGTAGTAACAGTCAGGTGTGCCCCCCCCAAAGCTATTTAGAAATGTAGTAATGGTCTGGTGTGCCCCTCAAATCTGATGTACACACATTGTAACAGTCATGTGTGCCCCCCCCCCACAAACCTATGTAGAAATGTAGTAGCAAGTATGTGTAGGTATAATACCAGTGGAGCACAGATGCCCAGAGGTGGCCAAGGTAGCAGGATAGGTTGTAGCATTTGCACAATATGCAGGTCTGTGTGTGTTAGGCTGGTGTGTGTTTCATATTGTGTGAGAGTGGTCAGTATGTATGCATGTTGAGGTAAGACCTGGTGGCCATTGACCACTACTGCTGATGATAGGGACAAGCCCTCACAACTGCAGTGCCAAAGACAATTCCCACCAGTATAACACTTGCTAGCAGTAAGCCATTGTAAATGTATGGTGGTAATATGTGTCACCATCTGAAAGACTGACATGGCATGGCTGTTGGGATAGATATACAAGCAGTACACAGGGGAAAGTACCCCAGACATACAATATATATTGCGTCACTGTGAAATGGAGATACCCTTGGAACTGTATATACAGGTATGCATCAAATTAACTGGTCCTGTAGTAGGGGATACTGGTGATGTCTGCCCGAACACTTACTGAATACAAAGGAGGTAGGGTTGATGTATCGGGAAACAACTGAGGTACTTGCACATGCCAGCATAACTGGAATGCCCCATGCATATCTGTGTGTCAGATGCAAGTAGTGCCCATAGCACACATCCACCCAGATCATGCAAACACCACTCACAGATACCTCTATGGTCATATCTGTGCTGTGGGGAATGGGTACAATATGACCCCACCTGTATATACCAATAGTGGAAGAATGCCGCATGCAGTGCAGGTGTCCCACGGAGGTGTGTCCCTAGCTGTAGGTAGCACCCTGCCAACATCCACACCACCTGATCAAGTCTGATAGAAAGTATTGGCATGAACACCTATCACACCTACCCTGTCATGCCAGGGCAATATACTATATGGTGGTCTGAGACAGTAGGGCTGACAGAATGCAATGGCCTGCCACATCTGGCCTGCAGCAACACCTAATGGTCCACAGGCCCCTGCCAAAGTCCTGTGTCTCACATGTACTGCCAATGTTATGTCATGGACACTCAAATAACATAACACACTCCGCACAAGCCATATGCAAGGCCATGTGGACAAACCACAGTAACATGCCCACCATGTCCCACTGCATGAACTGTGGGCCAACACTAACACACACCTGTGATGGAGTGATACCCTTAGGGACAGTATCAGAGAATGTATGCATAATGTATGGAAGAGGTTTGAATAATGGGGGGGTGGGATAATGGGCAGCATGGAATTTGTAGGGTCCGACACTAAGCTGTGTGCACACACTATCCCTGGCTGCAAACACATAAATAGGTCACTACACACCGCAATAGGGGTAGTGTCTTGACCCATGGCCCCTTCGTCTGGGTAACCTGTGTGAATCTGTACAGCTGTGAGGCATTGCCACAGCAAAATAAGGCCATGCCGTAATGTCAATGGATGTACAAGCATGGGATCCTCTGCCAGCAATGTATCAAGG
>NC_056745.1:1001644349-1001769349 GCF_019279795.1 Protopterus annectens | reverse complement strand
TTTTGGAACAAACAGAATGACTAATTTTGAACATTTCCACTCATGTACTAACTGATGATGAGAGTTACCTTCTAACAAAAGGTTTGTCGTTCATTCCTACACAGAAATTAGACTTTACTGAAGTTGTTTTAGAATTTAAATTTTTCATTAGAAATTTATTGTTGAAACTGAATTTTAAAGATAATGAATGTTTTAGAAGTAATATTTCTGAGTTTAGGAAACCAAGTACATATTTACTTAATGCTAATTCCTTAGTAACAGCTTTTGAACAAATATGTTTAGAAGATTTTTATAAGTTACAAGATAATAATTTAGATAAAACTGGTAACAGGCATAATATAGATTATAATTTAACTAAATATGAGTATATGGCATTAAGGAAATTACAAGACAACAGAAGTTTAATTATTAGACCAGCTGACAAAAGCGGTCCTATAGTTTTATTTGATGTAACTAGGTATAACCCTGACATGACTGAAATGTTATCTAACAATCATTTTTATTTGAAAATATCTCAAAGGAAAGTTGAAATGATGATAGTTAATGTACATAATGCATTGAGGAATTTATTTCATGCTGGTTTGATTGATAGTAACTTTCTGCATTTCTTTATTGTCTTGATCCCATTGTTATCCATCATTCAAGGCCTGCCCAAAGTACATAAGGATACCCGCCACTACGTCCTATAATTGCAGGGAGAAACTGGTGTACAGAACCATCTTCTATATATACAAAGAAGAAGCTTAGGCCTATTTTGAATGAAATTTCACATGTATTAAGAGACACTCAACATTTTTAAGTGATTTATTTTTATCTATTGAGACTTTACCACTGAGGATTTATTACTGGCTACGTTAGACATTTCATCATTATTTACAGTGATCCCTAATGATGATGGTTTATGGAAATTGAATTTTTTTTTACAGAAGTATAGTAAGTTTTCTGATAAGGAGGTGGAATTATTGACTGTTCTGTTAGAATGTGTTTTACAAAGCAATTTATTTGTATTTAATGACTGCATATATTGGCAGAAGCATGGCGTAGCTATGGGCACATCATGTGCCAATAGCTATGACAATGCTGTATTAGTGACATGGGAATAAGAACATGTGTTCAAAAGGCCCTTTAGTCCACAGGTATTCTTTTACAGGTGCTTTGCGGATGATATTTTTCTGCTTTGGAGAGGGACCATACAGTCTTATAGGGCGTTCACAGAATATCTTAATGAAACCACCTCCTATTTGAAATTTTCTTCTATTACTTCAAATCAGTCAGTGGATTTCTTAGATGTAAGTGTTATAATGGATGCAGAGAATGGTGTAACTATGAAATTATATAGGAAACCATGTTACTGTAACCAATTTTACACAGAAACAGTATGCATCCTGTTCATGTGCTTAAAAGTGTTAATAGTCAGGTGTTCAGGGCATCAAGACTCAATGTTAAAAATGATGAATTTGTTCAACAAACTCAACATTTAGAGAAAGCTTTTATTGCTAGGTTTATGCTGAGAATGATGTTAGTGAAAGTGTTCGAACTGTTACAGAAATAAGAGGTGATAGAGCTAAACCTTATTATGGTAGGAAATATATTAGGAATAGCGAGAAGAGTGTACATAATGAAGAAAATAACAAATTAAAAGTTTGCCTGTATTACTCCAGTGATGTTAAGTGTCATAGAGACATCAATGAGAAACACTGGAAAATTTTAACTACTGATGGAGCTATGAGGAGTATTATAGATGAGAAACCCAAATTTGTTTATAAAAATATGAAATCTCTGAAACAGCGTCTATGTGTCCCTAAGGGGAGCAAGAGACTGTTGAATAAACACTGTACCATGTCCTGTCGACATTGTAAATGTTGCCAGTATATTGACAGTAGTGGAGAGTATACTCATCCCGATCAGAATAAAATTTATAAATTTAATGTTTATGCTACCTGTGAAACTGCTCATGTTGTATATTTGGCATATTGCCCCACCTGTTCCAAATTTTATGTAGGGAAAACGGACAGGACCCTAAAAGGGAGAATTAAAGAACATTACTATCACATTAATAAAGGTAGTAATGTCAGTGTCCTGTCTAAGCACATATTAAATACAGATAGTTCCCACTTTTTTAGGTTTATGGTGGTAGCACGTATCTTTGAAAATATCAGGAAGGGAGATATCAATAATTTAACAGAGCAGATGGAATCTAAATGGATAATTAGGTTGAGAGGAGACTTTGGGCAGGCCTAAATGATAGGGTACTCATCAAACCAAGGCTTAGAGCCAGACGTTTGAATAGAAAGAAATAATATATGAATTTATGAATTTTATATATGCTTTAATGAAATTTATAGGAATATTCTTTGATATATGCTATTTGGAAGGTTTTATTTCTATGTTTTTTATATACAATCCAATTAATTTGTTTTTGTTACTTAAGTTACTATTCTTGGATGTAGTTTTTTATAGATGTAATATACCTTTTAGTAGTAATTGTAGACAGTCATGTAATCTATTGAACTGATTATATAAATGGTTTTGTATGTGCTTTAGTATACATCTGATGAAGTAGCTTTGCTACGAAAGTGCTTATGTATTTGGTGGTTTTATATTAAAGGAAATAATTATACTGGAATTCCCTGCTGTCCTTGGATCATTATGAGGGTTGTGTTGACATGACATACAGGCTGTAGGCATGTGCTCTGAAAAGCTATTTCTATATACGTTGTAATAGCGTAATTGTTTTTAAATATTTCTGTTGCGTACTTCACTCAAGAGTTACCTCAACATTCCTGAACTGCTGGAGAATGCTTTATCTTAGTAAAGTACAGCACTTACATTTGAGAATAATCATTTTTATCTCATCACTACCAGTTCATCACTTACCTGGATTAATGTTACTGATACAAGTGTTGTCTTTCTGGGCCTGAGACTGCCTGATGCTCACAGAACATGGCCATTACATGGGTAAGTAAAGGGTAATAATTTTGTTACTGTTTCTATGTAATTAGCTTCTTACTTTTCACTTAGGTAATGAGTGCGTGTGCCATTCTCTGCATTTTCATCTGGACCATAGCATATTGTGCATACGTCCATCTGCCAGGATCATCCCCACCTGCTGGTTCTTCATCAGACTCTTTATCTGTGTCTGCTGACCTTGTTGACCCTGTCTGTGGTGTTGGGAGCTGTTGTCCTTTTCTCTGTTTTTACTGTTTCTGAACAATAATAATATGCAATACTCAGACACTCTCAGTATTTTGCTTGAGGTGGCTGGGTTATACTGCAGGGCACCACCAGATGTATGTAGACATAGGAAATGTGACTTCAGCAAGCCAAAAAACACACTCTATAATATTTCTAGTTTGAGCATGTGAATTATTGTAACCTGCTTAGTGGGGTGTGTGGGTTTCTTATGAGGGTCATGACCTAAGGTTCCCATGCATAAGCTGCATCCTCCCCAAACAAAAAAGACCATAGTGAAGAACTTCTCTAAAGCAAACTTCACACTACTCAAGACTGGTGTGGTATCCTTCAAGGCCCCTGAGCCAGTGGAAACCACAACCCAAGCTGCGGAAGCCCTTACAAATGCCTTCTATGAACACCTCCAGGACTGCATGGATCAGGCAATCCCAAATAAAACCAAGACTCTTTCCACAAAGGGCAAACGTCCAGTCTGGTGGACCCCAGCCATTAACAAACTTTACAATAAGAGGAGAAAGCTATTACATGATAGAACAAAATCCATAAAAGGGAAGTCACCCCTGATCATTATTAGTAAAAAATACGAGCACTCATAAAATCAACTAAGGCCAATTTTGAGAGAAAAATTGCCATGGATTCAAAGGACAATCATAAGGCCTTTTTCAGCTATGTTAGGAACCTGGGTGGAAACTCCCAGATATGCTCAGAATTAGTCCAAAATGATACAAAAATCACTGAACCCACAGACATTGCCAACATACTGGCAGACAGGTTCAGTGCAAACTTCACCCCCCTCTCCCCCCTAAAGGAGAGATAACTATCCCAGCCGAGTGTAGCCTCCCGGACATCTCAAATGAGCAGGTGAAAGCTGCTCTCTCTAAAGCTAAAAACACAGCATCAATGGGACCAGATGGTGTCCCCGGCTGCGTGCTACACGAGCTAAATGAGGAATTAAACCCGCACATAAGGCAGCTGTTTAATCTCAGCCTTACTACAGGATACGTGCCCAAGGAGTGGCGTACGGCAACTGTTGTCCCACTCCACAAAGGCGGCGCCTCTACGGACCCTGGTAATTACCGCCCCATAAGCTTAACAAGTCTAGTCTGCAAAGCTATGGAGAGGATTATAATGGAGCTCATAAACAAAGATATAGGGGACTTGCAGACATTGGACCCGACCCAGTTTGGCTTTGTCAAGGGAAGATCATGCCTTTTGAACTTGGTCGACTTCTTCGAAACAGTCACCAAGGCCATTGATGAGGGAAAGGCAGTCCATACAGCCTACCTTGACCTTGCAAAGGCTTTCGACACAATACCCCACTCGGGTATTGTAGAAAAACTTACCAGCTTAAATGTAAACCCATATGTCACAAGATGGGTTGCAAACTGGCTTAAGGACAGAACCCACAGGGTTAGAGTTGCTGGCGCTGTGTCAGACTCCAAGCCGGTCACAAGTGGTGTCCCACAGGGCTCGGTCCTTGGCCCCTATTGTTTGGCATCTACTTCTCAGAAGTACAGGCCAACATAGGAGGACTTTGGCTGACAAAGTTTGCAGATGACTGCAAACTGGGCGCCATAGTGGAAAGTGCATCAGACACGGATATCCTTCAGAAGGGACTCACGGAAACAGATAGCTGGTGCCAGAGCCATGGCCTGAAGTTAAATGCCAAAAATGTATAGTCATACCCTTCGGGAAAAACAAGGTAACCCCAAGCTACCATATAGGTGGCAATCCACTAAGCACAGAAGAGGTTATCAGGGACCTGGGGACCCAGGTTGACAGTGGCCTTTCTTTTAACACTCACATTGCTAAAGTGGTTAGAAAGACCTTCTACATTGCCCACCTGATCATGAAGGGATTCACATCCAGATCTAGTGAGGTTATTGTTCCCCTGTACTCTTCACTTATCAGACCAATGATCGAGTACAATGCCCCATTCGGGATGTATCTCACCCGACATCTGCAGCAATTGGAGAGACCCCAAAAGTTCCTCACCAAAAGGATAAAGGGACTCCAAAATCTGTCATATGCTGCCAGATTGAAGAAACTCCAGCTCTATTCAATCGCATACCGTCTGCTCAGAGGTGACATGTGCCTGACATACAAGGTCATGTCCAACCCGGAATTAATGGACATGCTCCACCTCAAAAAATCCAAATCCACCAAAACCACTAGAGCAAGCAACTTAAACCTTAGCATGGATATAAATAGGACATGCTGGAGGGATATATTTATCACTCAGAGACTCCCTATGCTGTGGAATAAAATCCCGGTCCATGTGAGGCAGAGCACCTCGCTGACTCTGTTCAAGAGAAATCTAGACCTGTGGATGGGAGATCGTAGGTTTACCCCGGGAATCATCTCTGTGTCACTGCTGGACAGAGGCACAACAAACTAATGGGCACAGTATTTTTTCATATAAGGGGTGGCGTAAGCCACAAAAATTTGGGCTAGGCTTATAAATGCCTTAGGGAAGATAGCCTAGTATAAACCTATGAACCTATGAACCTATATGCCATTGTGGGAAGTCTTCTTTGGAAAACCTTAGATACAGGTCAGAGGTGTGCCATATGTGTAAGTCATGGAAATTGCCAGTAACCTGCACATACATTATAGATTATCCCTTTGGCATTACAGATCACCTGATATTTGATAGAGTGATATTGTTCTCTGCTGATGTACCTCTTTAACAGTTCCCCAGATGAGGTTTATATTTCAGTCTATTTGCAGTCTATGGCCCCCAGCATAGAAATGTTGAGTAGTTGTAACTCTCTCCTCTGAGGCACATAGAAACCAAGTATGTTCCTCCTGGTGTGATTTTCATGAGCTAGGCCTGTACATCCCTATTATATTCCCTGTGGGTCTTGGAGAAGTGCCTATAACTAGTATATGTAATGTTATGTAAATCTTGGTTTACACTGGGATGAGTTCTCCATGATTTCCCCAGCACATCAGGTGAGGGTGGCAAATGTTAACTATTTTCTCAAAGGTATTTCTGTCTACCCTGTAGTACTGTACTAGTTTAGTATCATGAAGACCATGATAAGTGAAATACGGTCTAAACAATCTTCATCTTCTTTGCGGAGGTCTGGCAGCAGCAGCACCTTGTACTAGAGCCTGTTGCACATGCAGATTAATGACAGCAGTAGCAACCCATAACCTTTTTTTTCCTTTGTCTTCATGGCTGTATTACAAAGAGTATTGATTGGAATTGATTAGTTATAAATGCACAATGCACCGAGGTAACACACAATAGCGTTTAATAAACAAACAAAGAAAAAACAAATGGTGAGCGCTTTTACAAATTTCATTGCTTCATCAGACAAAACTAAAATGCAGCTCAATGCTTAAATAGATGCAGATGAAATCAATTATCACATCAATTGTAATAAGTTAATAGTGGCATACTTTAAATGAGCAAGCACAAGGCATTCACCTCTGATACTAAAAATACAATAAAAGGCTAAAAACAGCATAAAGTGAGAAATGCACTAAGAAATACAATAAAAATATGTTAAAAACACGATGTATAAATATCTGAAATATGCATATGTATGAATTCTTCATACAAGCAGCATCAATGGTTAGTGTTTAAGGCATCTTGCCTTTAAGAATGGAATTAGAGAGGTGGTGCCATTAAGACCAGGATATCTTTCAGCATTCACTTAAAATATCCACTTTTGTTCATAACTTTCCGTAGTGTTTTCTTTATCTCCACCCCTGGGATTTCTATATATATGTTGCAAGACAAAAAATTTAAAGGAGTGAGAATGGTCAGTGGACATAACATGATTAGCTAATGCACTAGATTGCTTACTTTTTCTGATATCTCGGATGTGCTCTAATATTCTGTCTTTAAGCAACCTGTTTGTTTTGCCTACATAAAAAGCAGGACATTGCTGGCAAAAGCAGAAATAAATAACATCAGTAGTCTTACAGTCTGAGTATTGATTTGAGCATAGCGTAAAGTGTCTAGTTGGATGAGTGTATGTGCTTTTACTAAAAATGTAAGGATAAGCACTACAATTTCTACATGGAAAGGTACCTAAGCGGGTAGAGATGCAAGCAGTATTACATAATTCTCCATTACAAAGATGCTGTTTAAGTGATCTATTATTCCTAAAACTAAAAGTAGGAGTATCACCAATTTTTTCATTAAGACCAGGAACATCTTGTAGTAAATGTCAATATCTCTTAACAACGTCTGTATACTGATTAATATTATTGGCATACTGGAATACAACTCTAAAGTCATCATTGGCCATAGTATTATTGCCTGTACTATCAGCAATGTTATGTGTATTCAGATAAGGTCTACATCTGGTATGCCTCAATTTCCAGGCATCAGAAATAGTTTGATCAACATCCGCACTTTTGTAGCCCCTATCCAAAAAATCAGATTTTAATCTATTTAGTGCAGTCACTGCATCCCGGTCTCCCTAAAGACCTGCCCCTTAAGCATATTCCTAGGGATGTGTCTAGGATGCATGCTTGATTTATGCAAAAGTGTATTTATTCTAGTAGGTTTAAAATAAATATTGCTACTCAAACGATTTAAGTCAGACTTGATGACTGTAACATAAAGAAAACTGATTTCAACAGCAGAGATCTGATGAGAAAATCTCAAAAAATCAGTTGTAGTGTGTAAGTATTGTAAAAAATGCATAAAGTCTGAATCACATCCCTTCCACAACATAAAAATGTCATCTACGAAACGTACATACCAGAGTACTTGCCCTAGAAAGGGATTCTTAACAGAAAGAACATTTAGGTCTTCCCAGTAAACCAAAGCTAGGTTGGCGTAACTATTGGCACATGGAGTCCCCATGGCCACGCCAACCTTCTGCAGAAAAAAATGATCTTGAAACATAACTATGTTATTTTCTAGAATTATTTCTAATAGACTGCAGATTAATTGAATCTTACTGTTGGTATAGCATCTGTTTGCTGTCAGATACTCTCTTATCATCTCCACACCCCAGGAATTAGGAATGCTGGTAAATAAGGAATCAATGTCCATTGTAACAAGGACAAATTCCTCACCTTCACTAATACTAGCCATTCTATTATGTAGCCATTCCAAAAACATTTTAGTATATCTCAATATAGTATGGCAGTTCTCTAAGAAACCATGTAAACTGCCTTCTACATATATAGATAGAGGTTCAGTACACCAACCAGCCCCTGAGACAATGGGTCACATGGGTGATGTAGATAGGTCCTTATGGACCTTTGGTAAACCATATATACTTGGAACAATAGGCTTGGTGACATTAAAATACTTAAAAGGTGGTTCATCAATTAAACCAGTGATCAACAAGTCAAAAATCAAGAAAGAAACTTTGTCAATAATAGCATTAACAGTAAGTTTAGAGATGCATTGGTAGGTGTGAGTATTAAGTAAGAGTTTCTCCATTTGTTGAACATATAACTCTTTATCTAGTAAAACTATACCATCACCTTTATCCGCTTGTTTAATGACCAAGGAATATAAGTTTTTCAATTCTTGTAGAGCTCTATGCTTCTCTAAAGTTAAATTACGAAAAGAATGATTATTATTAGATGAAACACTCATTTCCCTAAAAGCAATCTCACAAATGTCAATAAATCTTTGAACTCCAGCTGGAGTTGCTGGAACAAATGTACTAGGCTGTTTGTAAGTATAATTCAAATTACCAGCACTTGTTGGAAATAAACATTTCAAAGACAAGCTTCTACCTAATAATTTTAAGTCTTTTAGCATCTCTGTTAAATCGGCCTTCCTCGCAGGTATAAAGGATAGGCCCTTACTCAACAGACTGAGTTGTTCAGCATTTAGTTTAAAAGATGAGATATTAATCACCAAACCTGGGGCTACATGCATCTCCTTTTGGATGAATGTACAGTTCCTTCTATCTGGTTGATCCTGGATGACTGCCCATTGTGTGAAAGGCTCTTTGTATGAGTCCTGAAGGTTAATGCTGTTTTCATAGGTTCATAGGTTCATACTAGGCTATCTGCCCTAGGGCATTTATAAGCCTAGCCCAAGTGTGTGTGGCTTTCGCCACCCCTTGGAATGAGAATACTATGCCCATTTAGGGTTTAGTTTACTGTGCCTCTGTCTAGTAGTGACACAGAAGTGACCCCCAGGGTAAACCTATGATCTTCCATCCACTCGTCAAGATTTCTCTTGAAGAGAGTCAGTGAGGGGCTCTGCCTAACATGGACTGGGATTCTGTTCCAGAGTGTAGGGAGCCTCTGGGTTATGAATCTGTCCCTCCAGCACATCCTATTTATTTCTGTGTTGAGGTTCAAATCTCTCGCTCTCGTGGCTCTGGTGGATTTGGATTTTCTGAGGTGGAGCATGTCCATTAATTCCGGATTGGACATGGCCTTGTACGTCAGACATAGATTGCCTCTGAGTAGGCGGTATGCGACTGAATAGAGCTGGAATTTCTTCAGCCAGGCAGCATATGACATATGTTTGAGACCCTTGATCCTCTTGGTGAGGTACTTTTGGGGTCTTTCTAACTGTTGCAGGTGTCGGGTAAGGTACATCCCAAATGGGGCATTGTACTCAATTATGGGCCTGATAAGGGAAGAGTACAGGGGCACAATGACCTCTCTTGATCTAGATGTGAATCCTTTCATGATAAGGTGGGTAATATAGAAGGTCTTCCTAACCACCTTAGCAACGTGAGTGTCAAATGAGAGGTTACTGTCAACTTGGGTCCCTAAGTCCCTGATTACTTCTTCCGTACTTAATGGATTACCACCTATGTGGTAATTTGTGGGTACTTTGTTTTTCCCAAAGGGTATGACTATACATTTTTTGGCATTCAGTTTAAGGCCATGGCTCTGGCACCAGTTATCCATTTCTATGAGGCCTTTCTGAAGGATGCTTGTGTCCGCTGGAGTATCAATTATGGCACCCAGTTTGCAGTCATCTGCGAACTTTGTTAGCCACAGTCCTCCTATGTTTGCTTGCACCTCGGAAAAATAAATGCCAAACAAGAGGGGTCCCAGGACCGAGCCCTGTGGGACACCACTTGTGACTGGCTTAGAGTCTGACATGGCTCCTGCAATTCTGACCCTGTGGGTTCTGTCCTTGAGCCAGTTTACAACCCATCTTATGACATATGGGTTTAGGTTTAAGCTGGTGAGCTTGTCTATGATGCCCGAGTGAGGTATTGCGTTGAAGGCTTTTGCAAAATCAAGGTAGGCTGTGTGAACTGCCTTACCCTCATCAATAGCCTTAGTGACTGTTTCAAAAAAGTCGACCAGGTTCAAAAGGCAGGATCTGCTCTTGACAAAGCCAAATTGGGTAGGAATCCAGTGTCTGTAGGTCCCCAATGTCTTTGTTTATGAGTTCCATAATGATCAGTGTGTAATCACCCTTCTTGGACTTGTCTAAAAAAATGCTGGTATCATTCCTAGCTTACTGCATACAGGAGTCGTTGACTGTGGAGGTACTAGAGGCATACAATGTAACTATAGGTTTAAAAGAATGTGCAGCTCTTGTATTGTAGCCAGATTTATCCCCTGTGCTTATAGGAGCTTTATAAATGTTGGATACAGAAGCTGAAGCCTGAGTTATGGAATCACTGTGTTCAGCGTTCGGAGGTGCAAGCACTGTGGCAATCTTGTCATCAGAAATACCAGAAGTAGAACCGGAGGTAGCAGCTCGAGCCGCACGATCATTTAAAGAAGTATTGTTGGTAGAAATACCATTAGAAATACAGTTACCTTGATTAAATTTATTAACAACTTCTCTGGGCCAAGAGAAGATGTAATTTTTTGCAAAATCAGTTTTGTCTCTATTCAGTTTAGACAATTTAACAGTTTGTAACTTCTTCTCTAATGAGATTATGTTGTCCTGCAGTTGACTCATTTTATTAAGAAAAATATCAGATGGAAAACTCTCAGTGATCTTGGACTTTAAGGCAATAATTTGCGATTTAAGTTCTGCTTCAATGGGTGAAAAGAACTCCAATAGGAGTTCCATATATTTAGAGCTGAACTGTAAATTAAGCTCTTGCCACTTATGAAGTAAAACAGGATATGTTTCTCCGTACGTGGGCATATTCAGGATTCTCAGACCACAAGGGATAATCTTCACTTCCAAAGAAGCTTGTAAATGCAGCCACTGCCATTGCAGCCTTTTGTATTTATACATTAAGTTCTCAAGGTTTTTATATTGTTCAAGGAATTCTGGTAGACATTGTTGAGTATTGGAAGTCTCATCAGAACAAACATATAAGTCCGTATTCAGTAGTGGATTAATTGGTATATCCAGGATTCTTAGGAAATGATAATGTTGTCCGTTCATGGACATCTCAATAGAAGTATCCTCCATGTACGCGTGTGCCCCTTAGCTGAATAAAAACAAACAAGAACAAAAAAAGAGATGGCTGCGGGTAAAATCAGGGTGCAAAAATAAAATGAAGAAATTATAAATGCACAGTGCACCGAGGTAACACACAATAGCATTTAATAAACAAAGAAAAAACAAATCAGTGCTTTTGCAACTGCCGTTGCTTCATCAGACAAAACTAAAATGCAGCTCAATGTTTAAATAAATGCAGATGAAATCAATTATCACATCAATTGTAATAAGTTAATAGTGGCATACTTTAAATGATCATCTGCATCTATTTAAGCATTGAGCTGCATTTTAGTTTTGTCTGATGAAGCAACGACAGTTGCAAAAGTGCTCACCATTTGTTTTTTCTTTGTTTGTTTATTAAACGCTATTGTGTGTTACCTCGGTGCATTGTGCATTTATAATTTCTTCATTTTATTCTTGCACCCTGGTTTTACCCGCATCCGTCTCTTTTTTTGTTCCAGTATTGTAATTGAAGCCAAAATGGTGTGCAGCATGTACGTGGTATGGAAACATACCAATTCTATTAGATTTGGATGGATCTATAATGTTGTTGGTATAACAAAGTAGTTGTTTTAAATTTTTATTCTTTTTAAAACTGAAAGAATGTAGTTCTCCCACTGTCCCTTTCAGAGTCAGATCAACTATTAATATTTTCCAGTTAGACTTAATGATTTACTTAATAATTTTTATGTCACTGGCACCTGCTTCCACCTGCATTCATTTTTTTTGGATATCAGTATTATTAGAGATGAGAAAGAGACTTTTGCTACACAAATTTATAAAAGGAATGCAAGAAAAATAATCTTTTGAATGTTTCTGTGCAGGGCTTGTACATATCAACTAAGAATGAATTCTTTGATCCACCCACAGACAAAAAATATAGCCGTTTTATATATGCAGATGGTAAAACTAAGCACTTGGTATATATAGCACTGTACACCTTATGTACAAGCTTTTATGTTGGAAAGACAGAAAGACTTTTTAAAGAATGTATTTCAAAACTGTTTCTACAGCAAGACAGTTCTGTTTTGCAAAATCAAATTGAAAATGCATTTCCTTAGTGACAAAATTATTAGTAAGTAATGCTTTTTTTATTCATGTGATATGAAAATGTTTCAGAATTTGTTGCAGAATTGTGGTAAGAATAAGACTTGGTATTGTCAGTGGTGCAACAGGTAGCATACTCACCTTTTATGCAGAAGATTGTTACAGACACTGTAGTACAAGGGGAGTACTGCACTCCTGAGTGTGTTTTCCTTCGGATGCGACATTAAATGAAAGTCCCATCTGCTTGAGTTGGTGGTAGTTCAGGTAGCTGTAAATAATCCCACGGCATCTATTAAAAAGCATACGGGTCCTTTTTTTTACAATACTTATTTGCATTATATGCAATTTTTCTTATTTACGATATATACACGTTATCTCTTTTTAAAATGTATAGATTAATTACACAATTTACCAGTTTCTATACATGCATACTTGAAACAGCATATTTCTTGTTTTTTTCTTTCTTTTTTTTTTTTTTACAAAAGACAACTTTTTCATTTCTCATTATTGGATCCCACTCCATTTTCTAAACCAAAACCTTATTTTTTAACATCTTTGCTAGAGCCCACTTTTCATTAAACATAATTTCTTTCATTCTTTGATTCCATAGTATCCAAATTATAGAACATATTTTTTATCAATTGTTAACACAACTTTTTGACTTATCCCCGTAATATCCTTATTCAATCATACATATTTTGAGACCATTAACATCCTTATAAGTGGGTGGACAGAACTAGGAATAAGTATATTAGAGGGTCATCCCAGGTTGGAAGGTTTGGAGACAAAGCCAGAGAGGCAAGATTACATTGGTATGGACATGTGCTGAGGAGGGATGCTGAGTATATTGGGAAAAAAGATGCTAAGGATGAAACTACCAGGTACAGGAAAAGAGGAAGGCCTAAGATAAGGTTTATGGATGTGGTGAGAGAGGACATGCAGGTGGTTGTTGACAGAGCAAGATGCAGAGGAAAGGAAGAAAGGGAAACAGAAGATCCACTGTGGTGACCCCTAATGGGAACAGCCAAAAGAAGATGATGATGATGATGATTTACCTTCATAAGACATATTTGCTTTTACTGGTAATTTATGTATTAATAATCTCCATAAAAAATCCTGACATTCCCACATACCTTTATATATTTCCATTCTTGCCTTAATTGTAACATTTTTTACACACCTTTCCAAGGACAAATATAAAAAACATATCCATAATACCATAACTTCCTATATTTTTCAGTTTTATCAATTTATATTTTACAAAGCAATATTTTGTCTTGATAATTATTCATTTCCTCATTATCATACAATCTCCTTTTTTTAGCATTCAAAATATTCATCTATTCAGTACTAATTTGTTTTTTAAAATTCTCACCAATAACGAATTATTATCCTTCAAACTTTTAATATTTTATACAAATGTTAAAATGATGCATGAACTATAGGATTTATCAACTACAAACCACCTTCTTCTTTTTTTAATCTATAAAGTTCCTTTTTTCCTGGATTCAACATTGATCCCCAAATAAATTTAAATATAGTCTTAAAAAAGTACCTTTACAAGATTCAGTGGAATACTAAATACACATGCTAAGTAAACAATTCTAGCAATCAAAGCCAAATTGGGTAAATATACCTTTTTCTTAAAGGATAATCTACAGGTCCTCCAAAACATATCCAGTCTTTCCATGACCTTTGATTTTTCTTCCCAATTAGCTCTCATCTCTTCTCTTTTTCCATATGTCAACCCAAGTATCTTAACCCCTATCCTATTAAAAATAATACCTCCTAGCAAATCATCAAAACCTACACCTACACCTTTCTCTTTATTTATAAAACTATTTCTTGCAAACATTCCTGTAAATAATATCACGTTAACCACAGCTTTCTGATTTTTAGCATTATGAATGATATCATCCACGTATGATAAAATAATTGAAATATTTAAAATTTCATAGGTTATATATCCCATATCTTTTAATTCAATATTAATATGAGTCAAAATAACATTCATTATTAATACAAAAATAACATTAATTAAAGGGCAAGCCTGCCTTATACCCTTTTCAAGCACAATGTCCATACAAAGCCATCCAATTAATACTATCCTTACTATATTTAACTTATAAGCTGTAGCACAAATGCTTTTTAACTTATTATTTAAATTATATGTATCAGGTATCTTCCATAGGGTGGTATGCTGATTTGAACAAATGCCTTATTTAAATCACCCATTAACTTTGCTCAAACATTCTTACATACAATGTCATCCACTACTTCTCTAGTGATTAACAGTAAATCATGTACGTTTCTACTTTTTATGCCATAAATACTTTTATTTATAATCTTAACTTACTTTACATTCTCTTCTGCAAGATTTTCATAAAATATCTTATAGTCAGTGTCATTAAAAACTATAGGTATACAGTTCTGTTTTTCACACTTCTTTTCTTTTTTCCATATAAATTTTATTATACTACTTCATAGACCATTATATTGAAAACCCTTTCTTAACCATTCATTCAATGCTTTTTAAAAATATCTATTTAGAACTACAGTCACATTTTTTATACATTATATACTGTATTCCATCTGGCCATGTCACAGATTCCAGATTTACTTTTCGTAAAATATTTTCTAATTCTTCCATTCTAATCTTTTTTTCCCCAAATCTTTATTATCTTCCTCCTAAAAATTATCCACTTTCCATTCCTTAGTACATCGTACATTCCCGCACTAAAAATTGCTTTAACATATCTTTCCATTATTTCCATAATCTTATCTTGCATAGTTTTTGCTATGCATCATAATACTATCATTTTCTTTAATACGTTTACTCAAATATGGTGCATTTTTCTCCTTCTTACCTTGCAAAACATATTTTTGCTTATATAACAAAGATTATGTTTTCTTTTTATTTAAGTCATACAATTCCTGTTCTTTAATAAAGTAACTTTCTTCATTCTTTTCCAAACTATCACACATATCCTTACTCAATTGATCATAATACACTTTCCTTTGTCTTTTTATATTTTCCCTGCTTGTATAACACTTTTTATATTTTTGTTTAAAAAACAACCACCATTCAGACCAATCTTTTTGTAAAAAGCCTCATTTGTATGTGATACAGCCATAAACTTACTACAGCCACCTTCTCTTCTTTATCCCATTTGACCTCATGATCCTTTTTCTTCCTTTCCAATGTTTATATAGTCAGAATTATCTTTCAAAGTAATCCATATAGCCCTGAAATCCCACCAAAAATAACTGTCTCTAATACTCCTCTATCCACAATTTCTAACCCTGCAGAAACTAAAAAATAATCTGTTTCTGTTTTATTTTCACCTCTACTGTAAGTTCAAGTACTTTTTTCCAAATACTTAAATTTCCATATGTTATAATATCTATCATCACTTTCCCATCATATAATTTATTTTTATTTTGTCTTATGTTACAATTAAAATCTCCTGCAACAATTATATCCATATTTACTCCCATGTACTAAATTATATCTTTAAACACCTCCTCTCTCTTTTTATTACAAATGCATAAATTGATAATAATTCTAAATACTGTTTTTCCTATCTTAAATCAAGAATCATAGCTTAGCCTACAGTACAAATGCAAAGTATAAAACTTTTGTCTCCTTATACAAAACAAGTATTCCTGAACATGTCTCTTTCCCTAAATTAATGATCATGTTTTTCCCACCATAATTCCAACTGTCTTTCTTCATTTAAAACCTAGTATCTTCTAATATAATAATGTCACTTGCCTGTCTCTTACACCATTCAAGAATACTTATTCTTCTTACATTTTAAAACTATTAACATTTAATGCAAGTACCTTACACAAAATGTTAACTTTTAAATATTAATATTAATATTAATTTTAAAGAAATTCAACCTTATCCTTTATTTTTCTATTTATTATGTCTTTTTACCATTTTTCTTTTCCTTTGGCTGACCCCAATATTTCAGTATTCCTTTGTCTTCATCTACATTTATAACACTTGAAGTATGCACTATACTATCATTTTACATTTTTGTAACAACATTGCAGACCCATGCACCCTTCTATATATCTCTATCATACACTTTTGCAATATCTGTTACATCTATGCACACACTTAATAGATACTTTTAAAGTAATTTTATTCATCTTCAGTTCTAAATTGAATATTATCTGTTTCCTTAGACTTTCTTTGAAATGCTTTAAATACATAAGAATTCCAAGGAACACAGTCTACAGTTTCTTTCTTTTTCATATTCTCCTAGATATTCTCCATAGCTTTACCATTCTCAAAACATATGTCACAAAAAGTCTCTTTATTAATATGAATAAATGCCCTTACCTCATATACTGTCACTCCTAAAGGTGTAATTATTTCATCCCATACATTCTATCTGTCCATTTAACCTTCTTCTTTCTTTCTGATTCCTACCTTAAAATCTTCTTCCTTTCTACATTCACACATTCTTTCCTTTTTTTATCCACTCATGATTTTACCAGTTCAGCATGCAGTGTTCTATTCTGAACTTGTGGAATATCCTCTCTTTGTATTTTCTATTAAGTCACCCCAAGAAACATCATTTCCACTCTCTAGTTCACTGCCATTTTCCAACTCCATTAACAAATCATCCTGTAGCCCTCCCAACTGGAGGGTTGTAACAATGCATTCTTGTGTTGTAATTTCTTCCTCGAAGAGGTTTTGCTGAAATAAATCCACAGAGTCCCTCATCATCAATTCTTTTTCTTTAACCTGTTCTTGAAAAGGCTTGACTGTCTTTTCTAATTCCTTTACCACAGCATCCTGTTTAAGTGACCTTTCCTCACTTTCTGCTGTCATTTTGACAAGTTTACTCATCTGCTGTTTGACTAACAACATCACAAGCATCTTCATGTTCTGTATAACCTGTATCCTTCCATCTTTACAAATCACGCTTCTTGCTTCTCCAAGCTGCTTTTGCACCCAGACCAGAAACAGGAAGTAGAATGTGTAGAATGTGCCACTCACAAATGCATCCCCATATGCAAAAGTAGTGGTCCTTTATTAAAATTCACAGTATAAAATATATGCATTTTATATACACATTTTACAATTAATTTATCATTATTTACAATTAACTTACATATTTTCAACTTTTTTAAACTTTCAATTCCCTCACTGCTTTTTCCACAACCAAAATCTCATTTTCTTCAAAATTTCTGGCAGTACACGTTAACCATTAAATTGCATCTCATTCATTCTTTCATTCCAGACAATCAACATTATACAAAACTATTTTTCATCTAATCTATCTACAACATGTTGTTTCATATTTTCATAGTATCCATATTCTTTCATGTTTATATTTATACATTTAACACTTTAAAATCCTTTAAAACATTTTCACCCCATATTTCTCCCCACAATTGATTTACCTTTTTACATTAAAAAATACATATTCAGTGGTTTCTAATTTCCCACAATAAATATATATATATATATATATATATATATATATATATATATATATATATATATATATATATACACACACACACACACACACACACACACACACACACACACACACACACACACTATCTTTTATTTTTTATATGGCATATTTGCCTATGCTGGAAGCCATTTTATAGACAATCTCTACAATAAAGTCTATACATTCTACACATTTTCACTTTTATTTATACTTGCATTTACAGCTTTTACTGTTTTTCCCTAAGTGCATTCAAGGGTAAATTTAATTACATTTTGCCATTTTTCATACCATTCTTTCCTATTCTTTTCTGTATTACTTAAATCAATCTACTATATTTACTCTTGATACATTTTCATTTCTGTACAAGTAATTCCTTTATTTCCTTTTAAATATTTAAGCTTTTCCCATATTGTTTATATATTTCTTCTATTATTTGTATTAATTATTTTTCTTTTTCCTTTATTCCTGTTAATATTTTATACAAATTCAATGAAGCTATACACACAATTGGATTTATTAAACTGAAACCTCATTCCTTTTTTATAACATAAATGAGTCCTCTTTTAATAGGGTTTAATCTAGATCTCCATATAAATGTAAATAACACAGTCAGTAATTCTTTTTCACTTTCCACTGGTATCATAAATACACTTTTCAAGATGTGCCATCTTACATAATATTAACAAATTAATCAACATGCTTTTTCTTATACATACGTTTAAATGTGCTCCAAAATATACCAATATTCCTTAATTATTTATCATGTCCTTCCATTGTGTCACTCTCTTTCTCATTACCAGATCTTATTTCCAATACTTCTATTTCTTCTTTATTAAACTGAATACCTTTTACTATCCCTGAGAATCCCAGTCCTTTACTCTTTTCCTCATTAATACTCAAATGTAATACTCTTAAGTCTTTGTCAAATGTCTTAACTAACTTATCCATTCTTTGCTTCTCACAACTATTACTAGATAGTCCACATAAGAAAACATTACTGGAATCTAAATTCCATCTGGTATGCAATATTTAGCTTCCTCCAATACTAATTTATCTTGCTAATGACCGCATTCATAATTAATGCAAGTAGAATACTACTTGCTGGACATTCTTATTTAAAAACACTTTTTATTTCTATTGTCTCACTTAACCAGCCATTAACCACTAATTTCACTTTATTTTTGTTTTATACTGATTTCTAAAGGTTGATTATTTTATTATTTATATTATATTCGTTCAAATTTTTCCATAATGCTTCATGCTGTATCTTATTAAATGCTTTACTTACAGCCCGTACTGAAATTTTCAATTCTGTTTTCCTATTTAATATACTGAAATTCTTCCCACTGACTAGCAAATCATACAGAATGACAGACTTAATAATGAAGGTAGAGGTAGCCGTAATTTACTCCTCTTCTCTAGCAGTCATTCCATACACTAACCCCATTCCTAAATCAACTCCTGCTGAACTATTCATAGCCAGCCTAAAAATCAACAAATATAAATCTTTATGTATAGATTCCATCTACACTCCCCCCTGGTGATAGCATCCCCATCCTTGAAAACATTGTCTCATGGTTCTCTTCCAACATCAAAAAGGAAACATTCATCCTTGGCAATGTAAACATCAACTTGGCCACCATCTCCTCACAATCTCTGAGCCAAACAATTAATCTCGTTAACTTCTCCCAACTAATAAACTACCCTACTAAACCTTTACAATTGGTCCTAGTGTGGTTTGTCCTTTGTAATTTGTTTTTTGAAGTTTGTACCCTACTAGACTCAGTAAAGATGGTTCATCTGTCACTACACTAGATTGGATCTTAGCAACTCATCCCAACTTAATCGTCGGAATTATACCTGATCCCCTTAACAACCACCTACCTGTCTATGCCCTCCAGTGTACCTTGTTTGTCCAAATACAACATCAATACATTCAAACCCATAATCTCACCAACTTCAAACTACAGGCATTCTCCAACTGTCTGAAAAAATGAATTGGGCCCCTTTAAAGACTCTGGCTATGAAATAATTACTTCAACAAAACCTTCCTAGACTTACTAAACAGCTTAGCTCCTCTTGGAACAAAAAGAAGAAAAGCAAAAACCATTTCCTGGCTCTCTAAAGAAACCAGAAAAGAAATGCGCTTCAGAGACAAATGTTGGAAGCAAGACCAAAAAATAAGTTAATAAACTCTCTAATCAAATTCAAATGACTCCACAACTCGGTGAAGAAACTAATAACTGAAGACCATAAAACTTATTACTCCAAACTCTAATCAGAACATAATTCTAACCCCAAAAAGTTCTGTAATTGCATTTCCTCCCTTCTAAACCCTGGTGGAAAAGACAATCCATGCCCTAACCCAAACTCCCCAGACCATGAAATTTCATCTAGTTTCAACACTTTTTTATTGACTGCATAGCCAAACTAACCTCAAACTTTCCCATCTTCTCTCCCTCTCATAGTTCCCCCATCCACTGCTTTTTGCTCTAACACTCCACCTTTCAGTTTTAAACTTATCCCCACCAGCAGCATAAAAAACTCCTCCTTAAACTAAAGCCTTGCTCCTACACTCCTGATAATCTGCCTCCATCCTTCCTTAAGATAGCTGCAGATAGCATTGCCTTCCCCATTTTCACTCTTATTAACAGGTCCATCCAAGAAGCCTATGTCCCTTCACTCTGAAAGAAAGCTTTTGTCACCCCTTTCCACAAAGGCAGCAATAGCACATACACTACTAACTTCCATCCTATAGCTATTCTCTCACTTATTTCTAAAATCCTTGAAAAGTGCATTCATTACCAACTCTTACTATACCTAACACACAATCATCTTCTTACCCAAACACAACATGGTTAAAGGCCTGGCCACAGCACTACCGCTGCTCTTCTGTCCTTCCTTGACACTATTAATCATGATTGTGACTCTGGGAAAATCATATCCACCCTATACTTAGATCTCTCTAAAGCCTTTGACACTGTCTCACAACCTTTACTCTTATCTCAACTTTCTGCCCTCACTTTCTTTCCATACTTCATAGTCTGGTTTATAAGCTATCTCTCCAATAGACAACAAGCTCTTAAATGGACACATTTCACTTCATCCTTTCTCAACAATCCCTCCGGCATCCCCAAGGCTCTATTCTCGGCCCCTTACTTTTCAACATTTTCATTAACAACTTTCACAAATCCATAGATAATGCTACGCTGATACAGTATGCTGATGATTCCACAATCATCTGTACAGCAAACTCTCCTTCAAAACTCCATCAAAAAACCCAAACAGCCTTTTCTAATACTGAAACTTGGATGCTAAGCAATCATCTCACTCTCAATGTTAACAAAAAAACAATTATGATATTCTCTCCTTTGAGAAATTTCACCATAGACAAAAAGCTCATTTAAAATGAAATGCCACATTAACACTCTAATCAGTATTGTACCTCACACCAAACTATTCAAAGTCACCTCTGATGAACATTTAAAAATTCGATATCCACATCCAAAATAATATAAAAAACAAACACCAAAAACTGTGTCTGCTGTATAGAAAAAAACACTATCTAACAGCTTCTACCCGATGTACTATAGCCTCCTCCTACCTGCTGCCCTCTCTTATGTATCTTACCCCTCTACTTAATCATCTCCAACTTAGCCTAAAAACAAACTGGAACCCTGCTATAACAAAGTCTGTGAATTTGCTACAGGGTCCAAATACTTCACCCATCACTGCCATTCCCTCCACTCCCTAAACTGACTTGAGCTTCCTAATTACCTGAAATTCACAGAACTCACCACTGCTCACAAATTCATATTCCAACTCTCCATCAGCCCCTTTTTTCATCTATCTTAACCCCTTATCTCCCCAGTCAATTTTCAATTCTGTTTTCCTATTTAAGATACTGAAATTCTTCCCACTGACTAGCAAATCATACAGAATGACAGACGTAATAATGAAGGTAGAGGAAGCCATAATTTACTCCTCTTCTCTAGCAGTCATTCCATACACTAACCCCATTCCTAAATGATCTCCTGCAGAACTATTCATAGCCAGCCTAAAAATCAACAAATATAAATCTTTATGTATAGATTCCATCTACACTCCCCCCTGGTGATAGCATCCCCATCCTTGAAAACATTGTCTCATGGTTCTCTTCCAACATCAAAAAGGAAACATTCATCCTTGGCAATGTAAACATCAACTTGGCCACCATCTCCTCACAATCTCTGAGCCAAACAATTAATCTTGTTAACTTCTCCCAACTAATAAACTACCCTACTAGACCTTTACAATTGGTCCTAGTGTGGTTTATCCTTTGTAATTTGTTTTTTGAAGTTTGTACCCTACTAGACTCAGTAAAGATGGTTCATCTGTTACTACACTAGATTGGATCTTAGCAACTCATCCCAACTTAATCGTCGGAATTATACCTGATCCCCTTAGCAACCACCTAGCTGTCTATGCCCTCCAGTGTACCTTGTTTGTCCAAATACAACATCAATACATTCAAACCCATAATCTCACCAACTTCAAACTACAGACATTCTCCAACTGTCTGAAAAAATGAATTGGGCCCCTTTAAAGACTCTGGCTCTGAACTAATTACTTCCACAAAACCTTCCTAGACTTACTAAACAGCCTAGCTCCTCTTGGAACAAAAAGAAGAAAAGCAAAAACCATTTCCTGGCTCTCTAAGGAAACCAGAAAAGAAATGCACTTCAGAGACAAATGTTGGAAGCAAGACCAAAAAATAAGTTAATAAACTCTCTAATCAAATTCAAATGACTCCACAACTCGGTGAAGAAACTAATAACTGAAGACCATAAAACTTATTACTCCAAACTCTAATCAGAACATAATTCTAACCCCAAAAAGTTCTGTAATTGCATTTCCTCCCTTCTAAACCCTGGTGGAAAAGACAATCCATGCCCTAACCCAAACTCCCCAGACCATGAAATTTCATCTAGTTTCAACACTTTTTTATTGACTGCATAGCCAAACTAACCTCAAACTTTCCCATCTTCTCTCCCTCTCATAGTTCCCCCATCCACTGCTTTTTGCTCTAACACTCCACCTTTCAGTTTTAAACTTATCCCCACCAGCAGCATAAAAAACTCCTCCTTAAACTAAAGCCTTGCTCCTATGCTCCTGATAATCTGCCTCCATCCTTCCTTAAGATAGCTGCAGATAGCATTGCCTTCCCCATTTTCACTCTTATTAACAGGTCCATCCAAGAAGCCTATGTCCCTTCACTCTGAAAGAAAGCTTTTGTCACCCCTTTCCACAAAGGCAGCAATAGCACATACACTACTAACTTCCATCCTATAGCTATTCTCTCACTTATTTCTAAAATCCTTGAAAAGTGCATTCATTACCAACTCTTACTATACCTAACACAAAATCATCTTCTTACCCAAACACAACATGGTTAAAGGCCTGGCCACAGCACTACCGCTGCTCTTCTGTCCTTCCTTGACACTATTAATCATGATTGTGACTCTGGGAAAATCATATCCACCCTATACTTAGATCTATCTAAAGCCTTTGACACTGTCTCACAACCTTTACTCTTATCTTAACTTTCTGCCCTCACTTTCTTTCCATACTTCATAGTCTGGTTTATAAGCTATCTCTCCAATAGACAACAAGCTCTTAAATGGACACATTTTACTTCATCCTTTCTCAACAATCCCTCCGGCATCCCCAAGGCTCTATTCTCGGCCCCTTACTTTTCAACATTTTCATTAACAACTTTCACAAATCCATAGATAATGCTACGCTGATACAGTATGCTGATGATTCCACAATCATCTGTACAGCAAACTCTCCTTCAAAGCTCCATCAAAAAACCCAAACAGCCTTTTCTAATACTGAAACTTGGATGCTAAACAATCATCTCACTCTCAATGCTAACAAAAAAACAATTATGATATTCTCTCCTTTGAGAAATTTCACCATAGACAAAAGCTCATTTAAAATGAAATGCCACATTAACACTCTAATCAATATTGTACCTCACACCAAACTATTCAAAGTCACCTCTGATGAACATTTAAAAATTCGATATCCACATCCAAAATAATATAAAAAACAAACACCAAAAACTATGTCTGCTGTATAGATAAAACCACTATCTAACAGCTTCTACCCGATGTACTATAGCCTCCTCCTACCTGCTGCCCTCTCTTATGTATCTTACCCCTCTACTTAATCATCTCCAACTTAGCCTAAAACAAACTGGAACCCTGCTATAACAAAGTCTGTGAATTTGATACAGGGTCCAAATACTTCACCCATCACTGCCATTCCCTCCACTCCCTAAACTGACTTGAGCTTCCTAATTACCTGAAATTCACAGAACTCACCACTGCTCACAAATTCATATTCCAACTCTCCATCAGCCCCTTTTTTCATCTATCTTAACCCCTTATCTCCCCAGTCATACTCTTAGATCTGAAAATGAAAACCTCCTTAAAAATCTATAACCCCCTTTATCCTCCAGGCCAATTACTTTTATCTCACTCCTTAGATAAACTATCGAATTCTCCCCCTCTACTGTACTCACAACCACTCTAATTTCATATCTCTCCTCCATTCTTACCTTAACTCAAACTGAGACTGTTCTCACTCCCTTCCCACCTAAATTACACTGTCATCTCTTTCAAACCTCCCTTCAAGCACTAAACTTGTATTAACGCTTTATGACTTGTACTTTTAATTATATTATCTGCATTACTTTTGACTTTATATTTTAACATTTGTGCATTTTAAATGTGTACTTACTGATTTTGTATTTGTATTTTAAATATTATATTTATGCTTTTGTATACTGTATATTCAATACGTTACTTATGTTATAGTCTGTTATCTACTTTTAGAGCTTTTTTCCCCCAGGCCTCCACTGAAAATGGGCTATGCTTGGCAGAGTGGACTTCCCCAGTCATCAAACTGGAAATAAACAAACAAATAAATAAATAAATATTTTTTTTTATTACATCATCTACCAATTATCTTATTATCATTAAAAGTTATTGACTTCCTTTTTCTTTTTATTCCAAAGATTGTTTCACTCAGTAGCTTATTAGCCTTACTTACTAGGCTTTTTTTCTATCTTCAAAAAATGTTTATAATCAACATTGTTTAATACTAGCAGTCCCCAGTTTTTATATCTATTCTTTCTGCTTTTTTCTATATAAATTTAATTGCACTAATACATATTTTTTCATCAATTACCCCTTTTTCAAACCATTCATTCAATAACTCTGGAAATATTATTTTTGCCATTATTGCATGGAATTATACATTAGATATTCAAATCTCTCTAAACCTGTAGCTGCTACTACATTTACTGTTTTCAATACAGTTTTTTAATTCTATGATTGTAATCTTTTCTTCCATTCTCTTATTATCTTTTTCAGTTATTTTTCTAAAATTCCATTTATGCTTTCTTATAGTTTCCAATATGTCCTTTTACTGTCTGCATTATTTATTTTGTGTATTCACCATACTCCCTTAATCGTTCCTCAATTCTCTTATTATTCTTATCTTTTCTTTATCTATTTTGATTGGTATGATGCTACTTCTTATTTTCTTCCTTGTAAAAATATCTTTGAATAACATTTTTTTTTTAACTTTCTTTTGGTTCCTTTCATATAGCATTTTTCATTTCTCTAGGATGTCTTCTTTATTATCTGTTATGTTTTTAAAGACTAGTTTACTGATTTCCATATTTTTGCAATTATCTCATATTCTTTTTGTCCTTTGCCACTCCAATGCTTATTTTCTATAGGTTTCTTTTAGACTAATCGACAATGTCCAATCTTTATAAAACCTTATCATGTTTATATGAGCTAACCAGAGCTGATGTATTATTTCCTTTACATACTCATTTAAATCTGATTCATTAATTATTTTTCTACCTCTACCTATTTTTATATAGCCTATTCTTTTCTTGAATCTCCATCCAAATTGCTGCATGGTCTGAAAAACCTGTAATTTTAATTCCTTGATGTAATATCCTTAGATTTTCTGATAAAATTTCCATTCTCAAATTACTCATTTTGTATGTACATTGTTTGTCTTTCCATAAATACATTTTACTGCTTTTGAACATATCTGAAATGACCTCTACATCTCCCCCTTCTTTACTACTATGTCTTAAATTACAATTGAAGTCTCCTACTACTATTACTTGTATATTCACAATAACATAATCAAGTATTTTCCTAAACATAATCTCTCTCTCTCTGTTTCTGTAAAGTGTATGCATAAAGTGTAATCACTCTATATATTTGGTTCTTTCATCTTATATCTAATATTAATATTCTTCCTAATACTACTAATGTGTAATCCAGAATTTCTATACATTCTTTACATAAAATTCATATCCTGAGCATTTTTCTTCTCCTATGTTCCATATAACCTTGCCTTCCCATAACCCATTTACTTGTATTCTTTCTTCCTATATTGTTATTCTTATATCTATTAATACTATGACATCCATATCTAACAATCTACACCATTCCAGCAATCCTAACCTTTGCTGAATATTCTTTATACTATTCACATTTATGGATAAAAGCCTCACCTTGCAGAAAAGTCTCTATTCCTTTTATCCTTCTCCTTTCTTGTTTTTTCCTATTCCTATATTTTTAAATGTCCACTTTCTATCTTTCACTCTCATCCCAATAGAATTTCTTTTACTTTTAACTCTTACCCATTTATCTTCCCATTCATCACTCGAATTACTTAATTCATCTTCTTCCATCTGTCCGTCTTTTTATTTTTATTTTTATTTTTTTCCCTCACATACTCCTTTATTTTTTTTTCTTGTATCTTCCTCATGTATATTTTCTTTTTGTGTCTTTTCCTTATCTACTAAAACAATATCACTTTTTTGGTCTACCTTTATTTCCTGTGTATGATTCTCTTTAACATTACAGTCTATCCAAGAATGTCTTACTTTTTCACACTTTGTACATTTTGCTCACATTTGTTTTGCTTCATAACTAATTTTACCACAAATGAAAATTTATTTTTGTCACAATTATTAAATAAATGGTCAACTCTGGTGTTTAATCAACTCCTTTTCCCTTTTACATTAATTATACTAGAGAAATGTATTATTTTGTCAGTTTCCATTTTCAGTATAACACCACATTCTCATCTTCCAGTCCATAAACCACTATTCTCATAAATCTTTGTAATATATATTACAACTCTACACACAGTTTTGAAATAGTCTTTTAAATGGTCTCTTTTATCTTCAGTATGAAATCGTATGAATATTGTTTGATTCTCTATTAAATGCTTGCACAGCATATACGTTCCAAGGATTTTCATTCTTCCTTTTTTCATATTGTTCTAAGAATTTTTCCATATGTTGGACCTCCTCAAATAAAATGTCACAAAAAGTATCTTTGCTAATACAAATAAATGCTCTTACCTTTCTGGGTTCAATACCCAGTGATGAAATGATGCTGTCCCATATTCCATACCTGTCCAACACCTTTTCTGTTTTGCTTCTTATCTTTACCTGATGCTCTCTTCTTACTTCTGTTTTCTTCTCTTCACTTCTTTGACATTCTCTTTCCATTTGTACATATTTCTTTTTCTTCCTTTCTTATTTCTTTAACTTCTTCTTCTTGTATTCTGTCCATTATTTTACCCCATCACACTGCCTTTTCACTTTCTGTTTTACTCTGCTCATTTAATTCTTTCAAATAAAAATCCTTCAACCCCCCTCCCACTGGAGACTTGTAACAACACACGCAGGTGTTGTAGAATCTGTTGCAGATAAATGTTGTTGAAATAGCTCATATGAATCCATAATACCTACTTTGAATCCTTCTTTTGCCTTTTAATGAACTCTCCTTCTCTTTCTTTTCTCCCTTCTCCATTCTCTTCACCCAGCTTAACCTCCAATTCATTATTTGACTTATTTGGTTTTTCAGCTGTTCAATTAATACTTCCACTCACATCCAAAACCTGAAAAAGCACATTCTTACTCTTCCATATTTGATTTTCTGCTTCCTGTTTCTCCAAGCTACCTATGCACATGGTCTAGAAGACAGGAAGTGTAAGAGTGATTGGGGTCCCCATACACAAAGAGTAGGTTTGTTTTTATTGATATATACATTACATATTATTTACATATTTACATCTATTTTCAAATTTCCATACATTATAAACTTCAATTTAAGTATTCCTCCTACTCTTTTACTCACAACCAAAACATTATTTTCTTTAGAATCTTTGTCAAACTTCATTTTCCATTGTATTTAATTTCATTTAGTCTCTCATTACATATAGTCCATGAAATATACAATATTACTCTGTCCATTTTTTTCATGTCTTCCTGTGTTTTTGCTCCATAATAACCAAATTCTTCTATGTCCATATTTATTTGCTCAAATTTTAGCAAACATTTCAACCTATTATGTTTACATATTTCTTTCCACAATTTATTAACTCTTTCACATTTCAAAAACACATGCTCAGTAGTGTCAAACTCTCCACATTTAATATATATTCTATGTTGTTTTTCTTATATGGCATATTTTCATTAACCAGCAATTTTCTAATAGACAATCTCCATAAAAAATCATTACAGTCGTTAATATTTTTATAGTTATTATAGCTCATTATTATGCCTTTTTTATCAATTTCTAAATCTTTCCATGTATCAGTGTACCATTCCTTTCTATTTTTCTCACATATATATATTTTTTATTTCATATAACACAATTTTGTTTTGGTACTCTTTCATTTCTTCATTCACGGTGCCTTTACTTCTTTTTTAACTTCCATTCATTCTCACAATTCTTTGTATTTATAATATAGTATCATTTCTATCAAGGTTTTATTTTCCTTCATAATTCCTTTAATACCTTACATAAAATTAAAGATGCTGCATGTACTATTGGGTTTATTAAACTCAAGCTTCTTTGCTCTTCTTTCATATATAGAATCACTCTCTTGACTGGATTCAGTCTACAGCCCATATAAAAGAAAATATAATCATCATTAGTTCCTTTTTGACACTTAATAGGAATCATATAGATGTTAGCAACATAAGTACTTTTTCCTATTACCATAGTGTTCAATAAGAGTGTTTTTTTATATTCCAAAAAATAGTTATATCCTTTACTTCTTTGAGTACATTATCCCGTTGTGTTGTCTGCATTCATTCCTTCCAAATATTATTCCTAATATATCTATATATTTTCATTGAATTCAAGACCACCTATCCTACCTTCAAAACCAAATCCTTTACTTTTCTTTGTATTTATGAAAAACATGTTTTAAGTTATACTTATTTTTTTCATTTACTTCTTCCATTCATACTTTATTTTTAACAATTACTATAATATCATCCACTAAATTGTATATTATTGGAAATTGTACTTTCTTCATCATTTTGTATCCACTACTGCTTGACATTTTATTAATTTCCTTCACTACTATATTCATAACTAACAAGAAAAAATACACTACTAACTGGGCAGCCCTGCTTTATTCTACATTCTATTTTTATTTCTTCCCCAACCCAGCCATTTAGATTTAGTTTTACATAGTTCCTTTCATAAACATATTTTATTACTTGTAATATTTTTGCTTACATTATATACCTGCAAAATTCCATATAATGATTTATATTGAATATTATCATAGGGTTTACTTATATCCCTCTATCATAACATTCCCTTTTACATTTTTATTTATGATATCATCAATTATTTCTCTTATTATCCATAATAACTCCTAACTTCCTTTTCATTTTCTTCTGAGTACATTCTGGTCATATATTCTATCCATTTTTTGTAACCTTGTTGTTATTACTCTCATAAAAATCTTATAATCCATATGATTCAGTGTTATAAGTCTCCATTTTTTATCTCCTCTTTATTTCCTTTTTTAAATATATATTTTTAAATTCTTCTGCATATCTCTTTCTCTTTAATTCCAGTTTCTAACCATGCATTCATAACTTCTATAAAATTATTTTTGCCACTCCTCCATTTCTTTATACATACCATATTCAATTCCATCCAGTCCTATTGCAGAATTCATGTTACTATCTTTTAGAATTTCATTCAATTCTTTCATAGTTATTTTTGTTCTAAATACTCATTCCCCAAGACTTAATAAACTCTGTGTAGGCACCAAGTAGAGCCTACATAAAATGTATCCATGTACAAAGCCATGGTCCTCCCTAGGCAGTGCCCCATGCATATTAATGATGATGCATGCCAAGGAAGAGCTGAGACATGTGGATATTGAATCAGTGTTGTCTGTTTTTTAATTTTTTTTATTTAAATGCATATTTGTGCAGCACAGCGTGGAGCACAGCAATGCAAAGCTATGCTCACATGTAGACAGTTGACACCTGCCAGACAACTAAAAATAGAAACAGGATGTAACTAAGCATAATGACATTTTATGTGTTTTTTTTTTTTTTATTTGGAGTTTGCACAGAGCGGAGCGCAGCTAAGCAGAGAGGAGCTCATACATGTATGGCAGACACCTGTCACACATCTAAAAATAGAAACCAGATGTAATTATTTATTTATTCGTGTGTTTAAGTGTGCTTGCACGGTGTGGCATGGTGCTATGCTCAATATTGCTAAGAGGTAGCTCAGTGGTATATGTGAAGTTATACTAGATTTCTTAATATTCACATAGCTAAATGGGTAGAGTTATGGCTGCATCTGTAGTAGGTCAAGGGTTCAAATACATGGAAGTCTTGTCTGTATTTTTTTGCACCTTATGGACATTTTAAAATATGGTGCTGCTGCACACTGTGCAACTGTGCTCAAACCTGCTAAGCATTGCATAAACATGTTGACAGTTGCCAATGTTTGCATGGTGCTCAGCTTTACTAAAAGCACTACTGTGCATGTCTGTGAGCTGCTCAGCTCTGCTTGGCTGGTTTGCTCGCTGCTCTGAAATGTGGTGCTTTTCTGAATGTTGCTCAATGATGTGTAAGGGTGGGAAAACAGCCTATGTGAAGTGTACTAGGTGAGAATTCTGCAGACTCCATTGGCGTTCAATCATATGTTGATATGGCTGGTGGTGTTGAAGAAGGTGTCAGCTATCAGCTGCAGCGTTGGGGCATTCAGGAGTCGAGGGTCATGGCTGGGCTCCTTGTCAAAAACCATGAAGATAGGCTGCTGCTGGGAGGTTTTCAGGGATTGGATTGTAAGGTGGAGGCCTGGAACTTGCTGGCCAGAAAACTCACCAGTGTTACTAGTATGCCACACACAGGTGAGTAGTGTTTTCACCATCATGACAACTTGAAAAGATGAAAGAGGGGAACCTTAAACATCTGGGTCAAAGAAGTGAGGGCAAGGAATGCCCCACAAGTATGTAAATACCTTTTCCTCTGTTTTATCAATATGCAATGTGAATGTCTGCAAAACTGGTATGCATAATGGTGTGCTTCTCTCCCAACAGTGGCAGTTGAGAGGGCTCGCAAAGTCAAGTCTCATGCCAGGTGCCTGGCCAGGTTGTGGCATAAGCATGGTGAGTATGGATGTATTATTCCAACTGTAGTGCAATAAGCAAGAAAGAGTAAAGCATTAACTGCAATAAAGTATATACAATAAAGTCTGTAGTATAACAAAGTTGGAATTAGAGTTGTAGTGCAATAAATTTGGAATTAGAGCTGCAGAGCATTAAGTGAATAATAACAACTGTAGTTCAATAAAAACAAGAAACAATACCAATAACAGCAAGAAAAATGGTGTACATCAGAGTTGCCTTGTTATAACCAATGCAGTAGAGCTGTATGCATTGTGCCTGTAATGTAAGGTTACTGTAGTCAAGTATAACATTGTAATAGCTGTAGAATGCAAATCTAATGGCTGAAAACTTTATTACTTAACTCATACTACTGTACAATGGTTTCTCTAGTCCAATACCAGTCACATAATGCTATGTCTTCCACAGATGTCAGGTAATAATGATATATGGGTGAGGTAGCCTACTCCACAGCCAGATATTATGTGTGTGGACTTCACAGATATTGAAAACCAATAACAATAATACGTGTTCACCTGTATTGTTGAAAGTGAAATAAAGTGGTAGTAATATATGTGGTATAGCTGTATACCATGCAAGTGTGTTCTGTTGTCACTGCAGTCTAGAAAAAACACTATAGCAGTACTAGAATGCTTGAGGAAAGTCCTGTAACTTGTATTGCACAATTCATATTATATGTCCAGGTGGTCTCCATGCAAGTATCAGTCAACCCTTAGTCAGCAGTGCCTCAGTAGCACAGTCTGTTAAATTCCTTGTACACTGTACATTTTTTTGCCACACACAGTCCTGGGATCAAATTATGTGCTATGTAGCACCACATTGTCAGTATCAGTCACATAATTCTCACAATTTCTCTTTCCCCAAGAACACAATATGTGATCGGTGAGTTAGCCCATATTATGTGCAGACATTGTGTTTAGATCTCACAAAATGTTACACTCAGTACCAATAATGTGTGCATCAGCATTGTTGATTCAAAAATAAAACTGTGTAATCCCAGTATGACTGTATCTCTTCCTTGTCCATACTATACTGAAGCAGTCGATTATTAAAGTATTTTCAGAAGCCCCTGCAGTCACAGCTAGTGGGTTCTACTCTCATGCCTGACAATTAAGCCATGACAGCTGCCTAGTTTAACTACTGTACACAAACATACCTCTCAAGTGTCATGATTTCTCGTAATGCAATTATAACTGACTAATCCATTTGTTACATGTTTACCAGATAAATTATTATCTGGAATGCAATGTATTACCAAATCCATTTACAGAACACCCTGGTAGTTATATAAGTCCACATTATGTGAAACCATTCTGAGTAGTTCTGTACCAGCATTTGCTAGTGCTTGGCCCTTATTGTTCGATGCTATCAGCTTAAGAGGTATGTACAGCTATGACAGCTATAGGAGAATTGTATTAACTGTAATCACAACTTTCAGTACACACCTGTAGAAGTATGTATGACCAGTGTTGTCAGGGATATCATCTGCAATATCACTAATAGGTTTATAGGTTCATAGGTGTGTACTAGGCTAATGGCCCTGGAGCCTTTACAAGCCTAGCCTGTAAAAGTGCCCTGGCATTGTGCTGCCCGACGTTAGTTCCCAGTGCTTCTATCAAGTAGAGCCAATGGAGTGATCCCCAGGGTGAACTTTCAATTTCCCATCCACTCATCAATATTTCTCTTGAAGAGGACCATTGAAGTGCTCTGCTTGACATGCATGGAAGTCTATTCCAGAGCATGGGCAGTCTCTGGGTTATGACATTGTCCCTCCAGCATGTTTTGTTGATTGTGGTAATGAGGTTGAGGTCTCTGGAGAGAGGTGCAGAAAGATTGGGATTTCTTTAGATGTAACATTTCTAACAGAGCTGGGTCAGACATGGAATGTTTTTCTCTCCCCCAACCCTTATCTTAATTTATTCAGTATTGTAATGTATTATTATGATTTAATATTAACATATTTTAACTATATTTTGGAAAACATAGTTGATTATGGTTATGTTTTATTATAATTTAATACTGACATATTTTGTTAAACTGTTTTGTTTGCCATATGGTTTACTTCACACTGGCATGCTGTTACCATACTGACTGTTGTGTTACATTGTGTTGTCTTGCACATAAAATACATTAATATATGTTTGGATTAATAAATATCATGTTCCATTCTGTTAATTCTAACAATGGTTTGGTTGTTACTAAGCATAACATATTGCTTTACCTCATGTACCCCAGCATGACAAGGTAGGCTGGTTCTGGCTGATCCCCCTACATTGCCTCAACCGGCTGTGGCACTGGTGGTGCTCCCTCTGATGCCCATGCACTAGGTCCTAGTGACCCTCTGACAGTGGAGGCAGAGGGAGAGTGGTCACCCATGATGAGCTACCAGTCCTGGTGTGGAGGACAGTCCAACTTGGTTATGACAAATGCCTATGCCAGATTGAGAGCATGCTAGCCACCCTGGTGGGACAGAGTGTTCCTGGCACTCAGCCTCCAGCACAGCCACCTTTAGAATAGTCAAGGAGCAGTGATGACAGTCCCATGGGGAGGGATGTGAGTCACACTGCTGCTGTCTGGAGGCACAACACCCTCCCTGTCAGAGGTATCACCCTCCTCATGTGTAACACACCACCCCTGTCCGCTGTCTTGTCTGTTTGCAAATGCATCCTCACCTACCAAACTTACCTCCCCCACTCATGCCTATGTTTGTTCCCCAACATTCCACTCTCACCTTAAAAAAAATATGGCACCTGTCCCCCCCCCCAAAAAAAAAAAAAAAAAAAATATATATATATATATATATATATATATATATATATATATATATATATATATATATATATATATATTCCCATGCATAACTCTGCATTTTGCACACATGTCTACAGGACACATGTAATTCAGTACAGTTGGCTTCACAACACAGTTCCGTTGTCCTTGCCCCTCTCTCTGAGGTTTGAGAATCCAAATTTATGTACAAATCTGTCAAAGTGCACAGTTGTTGCTGTACAAGAAATGGATAGCTACACCCTTCCTGCACATCACTCCCTGCTTTTCAGTATGTCTTCCTCACTTCTTGCCCCCATTTCACCACTTTCCTATCTCCCCTTTTTTCTTTTCTTTGTATTTTCTTAGCTTGGAGCTCTGCATCGTGCCGCATCACTCATCTTAGCTTAGCTCAGCTAAATAGAGCTATAATGAGTTTATATGCTCTTAACATTGTAAGTCACATGTACAAAATAAACACCTCTTCAATGTTAATAAAATTGCAAACAGCCTCTTCAGTGTTTGAGACCCAAGCCCATCACACCTGCAGCTGCATTAACCCACCACACCACGCAACTCTTAATTAAAACAGATAGTTTAAACAAAACATAGTAATTGCCATTTCAATCATTAGGCATGTTTCAGTGGAGCTGTGTGCCGCACCTCACCATGCAAACTGGAATAAACAGTAATGGCAAAAATGGGAGTATACCTTGGATTCTGGTTCAAAAGTACACCACTAGACAGACAAGCACATGATAATGTATGTAACTGAGGCCTGTGATAGCAGGTAACTATGCCCTTTTATCAGCAACATGTAGAAATTCACCTGCTAAGGCATTCATGGCAAAATACACATTCATCTGTGACTGTGGTGCAGAAATTTATCCATATAAAGCCACGCGCATACTGATGGATGTAGAAAATGTTTGTCACAGCGTGTATGTATGCACATATATCTTGCAAGTACACCTGCTGTAGCAGTGACTCAGTAGGTCGGTCTGTTAAATGACTTGCATGCAGTACATCTTGCAACACAGTCCTGGGTTCAAATCCAGTGTTATGCTGCATTTCAATAACATTATTGTAAAGACAACAATAAATGGATCAATAATATACTCTTTATCCACACAAAGCATTGCAAATTAAATAACCACTTTTGAATTCTCAGGCCTGCAGATGGGACACACTTCACATATCCGTATAGTAATACTATATGTCACCTAGTACTCTGTTATTGACACAGTTGCCTAACATCTGTACTTTAAACACATGCCTTAACTGGAGTATAAAAGGTAGTCTCACCCTGGCACTGGCTCTACAACAAGGCTGACACAGCTGACACAGATACACCTACAGCTTGTTGTCCTCTAAAGTATTCACATTTTCTGCCTATGTCTACTACCTGTGGTACACACAGCTCTATGTAAAGGTTTCTGCCACAGACCTACCCTCTGTGATAATGTTGTCTCCTCACCACAGTAGTGTCCATCTCAACAGCTAAGAAAGGGGCTTAGGTTTAATGAAGGCCTTATATATTGAACACTCATTGCATGTCATTGGCTAATGATAGTGAAATTTGGCTCCTTTGGCAAACATTTCAGAACCACAGATTGGTTTAGAGGTAATCACCTGCTGATGGGAGCATGTTTAAAAGGCAGGCATCTGGCTATCAGGAACCTTTTTGTATGAGACCTTACTCACACCTTACTCACACAGAGCACACTTTTGTGAAACTTTACCAGACTCACAACTCAGCAGAAGAGTACTGCACTCTAGCAGGTATGTAACTGTGTTTTGTGTATAAAAGTATTCAGATGGGAGGATAGAGGCATGGAGGATAGGGATAACAGCAGTAAGCTGGTCATAAACCTGTGGTAATGACATGTCAGTAATACCCTGTTGATTTACACCTACAGGGGATGTACAATACATCAGGGTGGCATTGTCTTTTGTCAGAGTGGCACACTGGTGTTGTCGGACTGTCTCTATATAGTGGCTGTTCTAGCACACTGCTATTTGTCTTAGTCTGCTTCTATAACATATTATTGTGTGGTTGGCCTTAGGGGACACACCACAGTGGGCTGGAGTGTTGGGTTTATGATCATACAGCAGAAGCTATCATGGCACACAGGAAAATACCTCAGTAATAGTACTATCTCGGTTGTATCCACACATGTAGTATGTTGTCACACTGTGGGATATGCCACGTGTGACCAAGCATTGGATAGTGCCAGCCATTTTGTCCTTTCTGTATCTGTACATAGTGGACGTCCATGTATCTGATTCTGTAATGTGTTCTCCTTTTGGTGTCTTTCAGGAATAATGTACCACAGACAACACCCACTCTTCTTGGATGCAGAGATTGGGATAATCTTGCAAGGACTAAGACAGCATCATGACATCCTGTTATCCAGAGAGAGACATAATAGGGAACAGTGGGCTGTACTGTGGTCAGACCTTGTCTATGACATTAATGCCATGGGCCAGCAGGGCAGGACCTATGAGCAGTTTCAACACCAGGCAACTGATATGATTAATGCTGCACTTCAATGGGCAGCGGATATAGCCAGGGGTTGTGCTGTCACCAGTGGAGGGCCTGCAGTGGATCAACAACTCTCAGACACTGAGGAATTCTTGGTGTTCCTAGGCACACATAACAGATCCCAGGCATCTATCACACTGTACATCATGGAGGTGGGTGCCACAGTTTTCACAGCTAAGGAGTGTGAAGCTAAGCTTACTGTGATCAGCATTGTGATACTGTAGGAATCAGTGTGTTAGGTTGTAGATACTTATATTTGGGGGTCAAGTCTTTGTTCTTTGGTGGGAGGTGTAACCTCAGGTATATACTCTGACTGGGACCAATGCAACAAGTAACACAGTAGCTACTGTAAATGTGAGATATATGGATATATTACCTTTTTGTGATGCAACATGCAGTGGTACTGACATTACCTCACCGTCAACTTTTTACAGGTCCATCAGGTATTACCCAAGGCCATGGTCCTGCCCCTGGTAAGCATGACACTTGTTTTGTTAAGGAACAATTATAGTCTGGTATGGTTAGGGGCCAGAATATTGCCCTATGTACATGTAATTATGTGTGTAAACAGAGTAGGATGTTTTTAAATGCCAGTCTGGAAGAGGTACCTAAGGTTTCAAGAAGGGGTAGTCACAGAAGTGTAGTTCAAAAAAACAGATACACTCTAGCAGTTACAGGTAAGAGTGGATGAAGTTCTGGTTTAAATGAGACAAGGAATTTAAAATGCCTTTTAAAATACAACAGGTTGAAGGCAAATATATTAGGCAGTGAAGTGTGTATTTCCATATAATAGTGAAGCGAGTTGTGCCGGGTTTTATGTGTTGTTTTTTCAATTATAGTGTCATACTGAGTAAGCAAAAGGTAAATATTACTGGACATGTTTGACCTGATATACTTCAAATGATGATTATAAAGGTCCTGAGTTGAATTTGAATTGTGTTCTGAGGTAGTGCTTTGTGGACAAAGATGGAAAAGGGAGTTGCTTGACCGCTAATCCAGTTGTGGGTCTTCATTGTCATGAGTCTTGGATGCATTTTGTACACAATGCTGCAAGTATTAATGTACTGCTTTTTTCATTCTTATTGCAGGTGACCATGAGGTTGGAGACTGTCTCCTGCAGAACCTGATTTCAGTGTCTCCTCAGACACTAAAGATGATGGTAGTGACATTGAGGTACAAGTGGAGGTGTCTGGGGCTGAATCTGTCCCAGAGGCAGTTATCACTCTTCTGCCCCCATTGTCAGTGCACACATTCTGTATGCCCACACATACCCCATCGCTGAAGACCACAGATATTGGACAGTCAAAGAGGGAGACATTGAACAGGTAAGTGTGGCAACTATGGCTCCAGTGAGTGTAGACACTGACCATATCCAGAAACCTGACAAGGTCCCACACAGGCAGATTGACAGGGGTGCTTGTAGGAGGCCTGCTGTCCATCCACCACCTGTTGCAGGTGTCACATCATGGGTCACCCAGTGCATGTTTTAGGCCATCATGGTGGCACAGGCATGTTATGAATGGAACACCAGATGTAGGCTTAGGGTTATGGGTGCTGCATAGTCTGACATCCATGACAGCCTCTACCACATTGGTGACATCCTGGATTGGTTCATTGATGCAGTGGAAAGATGGTGGGCTGAGACAGTGTCTGTCTTGAACTCCACATTGTCTGTGCTGGAACATCTGGTTGGAGTTGAGGGCTGACCCGTGGACGTAGGTCAGCAACATCATCTGCCGAGAGTCCACATGGCTATGCACACTCACGGTCCCATAGTGGCAATACATGCAGTGCTACAGAGGGGAGTGTGCTGTCCACACCAGAACATGGGAGGCCATGGCCTCATGGTCCTTGGTGGTCCCGTTGGGATATGGTCCTAGTAGACAGAAGTCAGCATCAGGTACTAGCACCACTTCTGAACTTGGCCATGGAGGTGCCAGTGCAACTCCTGGCAGAGCTAATTCCTGTGTTTGGGGATGGAGATGGTAAACTGTCAACTCTACCATGTACAGTCCAAAGCTGTCCAACATACACATGTGTAGGGATAGCACTAAGCTTGACTGTGTACATGCACACACTCACACACCACTGCCAAAATGCAGGTCACCTACAGACACACACAGCACCTATCCTTGGTCCATCTTACATGCTCACCCCTGACTCACACACATGCTGTCTACCATTTCCGCCAGTCTAGGCCTCCTGCATCCCCACACAACACTTTGTGCAAGTGATGATACCTGTGCCACATCCCTGTCATCCTTGACACTGATACAGGGAAATGAAGCTATGGGTCTGATGCACAGGGTTAATGATGTTAAGTAATATTACTTAACATGTACTTGTGTAATGCAGTGTTATTTCACCATGCCACTTGTAGTGGTTTACGAGAGATACTGCATGTTGGCATTTGTCACGTGTATGCCACATACATTTGTGTACCTTATGTGGTCTTTAGTATGTTGTTGAATTGGCTGTATAGTTACACAATGACAGGTGTGTCATGGGCATGTTTATGTTTCTGTTACAGGAGTCTGTTGGGATAACCAGTGGATACACAATGGAAATAAAGCAGCACAGGATAGCATGTTAGCACATTGGACATATGTTGTCAGCAAAGTACAGCACTACAAATACATGGCTTCATAGGTGCATATGTGTATAACATGCTAACATAGACAATGTTGGCATTCAGCATACTCAGGCATCCCTAATCTGTGAGAAGGTCTGATACCCTTCATAAGTGCCACCAGGGTTTTGATGGAGAGCATGCATTCACATATATCCTGTGCCCAGTGCTAACCATTGCCCGGCAAGAGTTATGATTGCTGTGTTTTGCATCCCAATGTGTAACCTGCACATGATGTGTGTCACAGCAGATGTGTGTGTGTGTGTGACATGCATGGGGAGTTGTTTCATGTAGGGTATACTTCCTGCGTTACATACTTGTCTCACCAGCATGTACTATGCATACCACACTGATGTTGGTGTGTGGCATAGGTGACACATTTGTTAGTCCTGTCATGGATATATGGGAGGTACACAGTGGGAAATTACACCTCCCTGTATGGATCCTTGCACATCCCCTCCAAAGCATTTCAGTGACAGACTGCACATGTACCCTCCTGACATGGGCTCTATAGGACATGTTCTCTACAATGTGTATTGGTGTACCTTGGAACCTGTGTGGCTGCTACAGTTGTATGATATGCATGTGTAGTAACATGGCGAGGGTGCCATTGCACAGAATGATAGCTGTGATGACTGCCACATTCAGCATGCCAGTGCCAGTCTGTGATGTATGTCCCAAACCTGTTGGTATTGGCTGTACAACAGTGAATGCATCCACATTTTTCTGACCAGTGACAGTCGAAGGCTATAGTACTGTCTGTGTTCAATCCATACATCCCACAGTTGCATAGCATGTTGAAAAATCCTCTAACAGGCTCACACAATCACATGGCTACATTGAACCTAGCACTAATTCCAATCAGTGCATACAGGACACACTAAGGCACACATGTAGTGCAGGTTAAGTTGTCTGTATGCAGGTGTGCACACTTAGATATGTAATGGTACATACTACAGATCACAATATGTGGTGCATGCTACACACCTCATGTCTGCTAGTACTATCATGTTAGGGCATATTATGCTTGATGACATATGCAGGCCTTGTTGTGGTCAGTCTTTTGGGGGGCCACATCACCCTCTACAAATAAAACATGGCAAAAACCTACATATTTCTAGGCTATATCATATGGATATATACACACGCACTAAGTGGGCTGGAGTGAGATAAGAACCTCTACCTACTTAGCCTTATACACTATAGATCATGCTACTTATTGCATGTGCCACAGCTTACATGTGATATTATACTGTCAGCTGGTAGTCTTAAGGTGGCTGACATAATCAGGCCTTGTAGAAGAGGGCAGTGTGGATGCTAGCAGCAAGTTACAGGGCCAAAATGTATATAACCATTGCAGGCAGATAGCCCATGAGGCTAGGTCTATTCATTTGCAGGAAGATGCACACACACACACACACACACACACACACACACACACACACACACACACACACACACACACATGCAGACGCACACACATGCAGACGCACACACGCGCATGCACACACACACACACACGCACACACACGCACACACACACGCACACACACACACACACACACACACACACACACACACACACACACAGTCATGCACCAAGTGGGCTGTAGGAAGATAAGGACCCCTACCAATTTAGTCTTGTACAATATAGATCACAGTACTTACTGCACACACCACATGTTAAGTCTGTTGTATGTGTGTGATTGCAGGCACAGTAATGGTGCATTACACAAACTAGGCATGTGGTGACAAGCATCCATGGCCCGCAGTGTGATACAGCTACATACTGTTATCTGCATCTAGTATCCTAGCAGTGGGATAACTGTAATCATCTTAACTATGTGTGTACAATTACCAGTATAGTCATATGTGGCTGCTTGCAGTTACATAGGCATACCTGTGGGCTGGGACAAGTTGCCCTGTCCATATATGCATTGACAGCATTATACATTACAGCACCTGCTCACCTGTGTCTGTTTATGTGGTGACATCCAGCAGACACAGGGGTCTGCAGGTAAGTAGAATTTGTACTGTTGCACCCTTAGCTTGGATCTGTTGAGCAACAATATAGCTCTGTGATAGTGGTGATTTACTCACCATTATTAGGTTATGTTGGACAATACAGACATCCACACATATATTTTTGTATATACAGAGATGTATATATAACTGTAGCTGCATGTGTGTGTATGATATGTATATGTGTTATGTAGATATATGGGGGTGTATGTATCATTTTAATATATATATATATATATATATATACATATATTTATATATATATATATATATATATATATATATATATATATATATACATATCTATTTGACATTACATAGAGATAGATATACTATGGATGAGAGAGAGATAGTGACAGATGGATATGTATACATACATCTGTCGGTATAGACATGTATACATAACAGGTCATTTTGATGAAGGGGTAACAGGATTGAGCTCATTTTAACTAAGTGTATGGGCATGCCCAGTGGGACTGTCAGTGCTAATAAGTCCACACCTACGTGTAGTCCAGTCCGGGATTTTATATGCTACAGACATTAACATCTGCCCCTATTTCTGCAGTGCTGCACTTCACTCAAACTGTCAACAGCATTCCCTAGCTGTGTGCTGTGCTTAACCTGTAACTGCAGTTGTTAATGTTACACCACCAACAGACTGACAGTCCGCATATCTCTCAACTGTCTTAATTTCCACATAATGTCCAGAGTTTTGCCTCATATGTTTGGTCTGTTCCCCATACGTTTGTGGTCTTATGGTGAAGTATTAAATATTGACATCACTACATTATACTACTTACAGAAAAACATTTGTGTTTCAGACTTTATATTATTCAGAACATATGTAATAATGCAACACCTTTACTTCCAGTGACTTTCTAGGTTTATGGGGACACATTTTGAAATCTATCCCTATGTTTGGGTCTTTGTCCCCAGTCTTACTGGCTTTGTCCAGATTTCTTGTAGTAAGAGATATGACAGTCTGTGAAAACACCAACATAGTACTACATGCAAAATATGTGAATAATTCCAGCTTAGAACCATCAATACCATCAATCATGCTAGCTTCCCTAGTCCACTGATGCACTCAGGTCACCAGACAGAGATCAGTCATTCATCACACAATCAAAAGCATACATATGTACATTCTTAACTGCATGAGGACAGACATACAATGGTGGGAGCAATATCTGTTACAGCCCTGAGATTGCCTGGTCCACTGATATACCATAGGTGATTCTTTGTTAAAGCAGTTGTATGGATACACTGCTGTGTTGTGGGTGGGGGAACAATGGCACATGATCTGCTGCGATATACAGTAGTCCAAATATAATGTGAGCCCACTGTTTAACATCACCCTTGACTGATGTAGTAAATATTCCAACCAAGAGGCCCAGTGACTATTAAGGAATGCATACAATTGGACTGGGTATCTGCAGCCCCATGTGGATGTTACATCTGTCAAATTAGCCCACTATATTTCCTTGCATAACAGCAGCAGATTCATACATATGATATAGTATAGTAATCCTTACAATTAGTGTGTAGCATAGAGACTTACCTTGTCAATGCAGCAGTTGAGAGACCTGTAGTGCAGGGCTGACTCTGTGTAATGCAAGCCATACACAACCAATACATGGATAGGTACAGGTTGTGTGGATTGCCTGACATCAACATGTTTACTATATGTATGTGAGTAGGAGTAAGGCGTTAATCCCTAGGGCCCTAGGTTGTCAGTGAATGTGCTATGCATTGTCTTTTAGCCAGTAACAGAGTGTACTGGCATGCCTACGTCTGCCTACAGGGAAATCATCAGGGGGCTCCTCCTCCAAGTCCTCTTGTGAGTGTGGTGACCTAGGCACTGGTGGGGGGCTGTGTATCCCTGCCCTTTGCTGATCATGCTGCAGCTGTTTCCATAGGATCATATTGTGTAGCATGGCACATACTGTGAACATATGTGCACATGTTACTGGAGAGTACTACAGAGCTCCTCCAGATATATTGACACACCGAAACCGTGACTTCAGCAGCCTAAACACATGCTCTATGATGTTCCTAGTTTGTATGTGTGCCTCATCATGGCATTCTTCCATGGGTGTGTGTGCATTTCTGATGGATGTCATCATCTATGGTTGCATGGAGTAGCCAGCATCCCCCAGTAAATTGCCATGTGGGATGTCTCCCCCAGCAAACATCTGGTACAGCTGAGATGCATGCCAGATATGGGAGTTGTGATAAATGCCAGGGCTGCCAAAATACACATTCATGATAATGCCCTGTGCATTGCACATGAGCTGGCAGTTGTTAGAGTGGTACCCCTTGCAGTTGACGTAGATTTTATCCTCCTCACTGGGTGATGCCTTGATGTGCTCAGGGTACTGCGCTACATGATAGAAGTGTTGCAGATTGCTATCCCACACCTCAGGGTTGAGGGGAAAATAAACATGCTCACTGGAATGTGGAAGCATGGTATCCAGGAAATGGTGGAGTACCCTGGATGCTGATGCCTGTGAGACCCCCATCATGTCCCCAGTTGGTATTTTGAAGGTACCTGTGGCTATTACCCTAAGGGCTACACATAACTTTGGTTCCACTGGGATGGGTTCCCCTCTGTTGGCTCTGGGTCTGAGATGAGGGAGGCAGAGCCCAGTGAGTTCTTGTAGTACATCCCTGTCCACCCTGTAGCTCTCTATAATCTCCAACTCAAGTAGCTCCTGGAAGGTTACCCTGGGCCTGAACACTCTTCTGCTTCTCTGCCTAGACCTATCGTCAGCAGCACCAGAAGCAGCATTGACTTCAGCATCAAGCACATGCAGATGTAGCAGACATGCAGCAGCCCCTAGCATTCTTTCACATAAAGTTCTCAAGTCCATACTCTAATGGTGCAGAGTATGGGTGAAAATTCAGAATGCAGGGTGTATGCATAATTTATAGTGCTCTACTGTAGATGCTGACTGTGTGATTGACTACCTATGATGCATTCCACCTCCCAAGTACATCATTAAGAAGATTCAATGGCCATACCTTAAGTGAAACAGGGGTTGGCTTTTAGATACACTCAGCACAGTGGCACGCCATGCAAACACTCTGAAACAAGTGCCATGAAGGTAAATGAAGCTTAGTAGTCACTGTACACACCCTCCTGAAAGGTCTTGCTCAGGACAGCAATGCACCATGGAAACACATGGAAACACATGCCCTGAAGGTAAATAAAGCTTAGCAGTCGATGTGTACACACACCCTGCTAAGCACAGTGGTGCACCATGCAAACAGGCACCACTGAGCACCAATGAACTTACAAGTCCTGAAAAATACTCATTCTTGATGTCAGTTGCCTCTTCTGTGGACACCGACATGGTTCTGTGCCTACACAGAAGGGCTATGTGGACACAGATACCCATTTGTGCTATTCAGAAACCCCACATAATTTGCATAGGGATGCATGCATACAATCTGGAAACTATATGGTTCCAGGCCTTACCACATTAGCAACAGCACCATTCCAGCACTGTAGATACTCCATGCAGGATCATATAATACATTTCTGTCACATACTATTAAATGGTTTTTGCCACTCTTTTTTTTTTTATTTTTTCATAACAGCATGTTTGCTCACTGAGACACTCTGTGCAAACATATCCAGATCATTAAACAAAATAAAATTATTTTAAATTATTTCCCTTATGTTTTTGGGCACACAGTGGATAGTTTTGCTCATATCTGTATGTGCTGCGCCATTTCTGCCCATCTACCTATGCTTTTGCATCCCTTGTTCTGTGTCTAAAATCATGTTAATGGAATTTTTCCATGTACACTAGAGACACTGACATGGGGTCTGCAGGGCTGTTGCTGGATTGCTTTGCCTCCCTGATTTGCATAAGATTCATCTTCTTATGAGGTTATTTGCATGCCATGGATACTTCTGTGTTAGCGAGTGTGTGCAAGCCACCCAGCCATGTTTACTGAATTGCAAACCTGCTTACTTTCATGTACGAAGCATGCCACAATGCCTACATGGTAAAAAAGACCATGTACTCTTCATTAAGTTCCCCCCATTATCTTTGTTACTTAATTGTTCATGTTTATACATTTGCTCTATATTTTCTTCTCTTTTAACTGGTTTATACCATAACATTGAAGTAGTAAAATGTCGAATGTTATAATATCGAACCCAAAACAGTGAACTCTGAAAATAGCAAAGCTGCAGAACATCAACTTCATTCCTAGGCAAAGGATTTGGTGGGCTGTTTCTGCTGCTTCTCTATTTTCTCCACTGTGGTGTGAAGATTACGGACTGGGTTAAGGTAAGTGTGCGAACGGACCTGGTTAAGGTGAGTGTGGGAATGGGATAGTTAGGGACCTTAGTGTTAGGGAGCAGGTAAGGTGAGTGTGTGATAGTTAGGGGCCTTAGGGTTAGGGAGCAGGTAAGGTGAGTTCATAGGTTCATAGGTTCATAGGTAGGTACTAGGCTATCGGACCAAGGGTCTACGTAAGTCTAGCCAACAAGGTTCCCTGGCTTATGCCACTTAAGAAAGTTATTTTCCTGTACCACTGTTGTGCAGAGACACAAAAGTGATCCCTGGGGTGTATTACCTATTTCCCATCCAATCGTTAAGATTTTTCTTGAAGAGTGCTAATGAAGAACTTTGCTTGACATAGATGGGTAGCCTGTTCCAGAGTATGGGAATTCTCTGGGACAGGAATCTATCCCTCCAGCATGTCCTGTTTATTGTGGTGACAAGGTTTAGGTCCCTAGAGCATATAGCTCAGAGGGATTGGGATTTCTTTAGGTGTAGCATGTCCAACAGCTCTGGGTTTGACATAGCTTTATATGTTAGGCAGAGATCACCTCAGAGTTGGCGATATGCTATGGAGTAAAGCTGGAGTTTTTTGAGACGGTCAGTGTAGGGCATTTGTTTGAGGCCAGTAATCCTCTTTGTGAGGTACTTCTGTGGCCTTTCCAGCTGCTGCAGATGTCTTGTGAGGCACATTCCAAAAGGGGCATTGTACTCTATAATGGGTCTAATGAGTGTTGAGTAGAGGGGAACAATGGCCACTTTTTTCCTGGATGAGAACCCTTTTATGATGAGGTGTGCCACATAGAAGGACTTCCTGACTACTGTGGGGATGTGACTATCAAAGGAGAGACTACTGTCCACCTGGGTCCCAAGGTCTCTTATCACACATTCAGTGTTAAGTAGATAACTGCCTATGTGGTAGTTCATGGGTACAGAGTTTTTACCAAAGGGGATGACACTGCACTTTTTTGCATTGAGCTTGAGGCCATGGCTCTGACACCAAGCATCTGTCTCAGCGAGGCCCATCTGTAGAATGTCCACATCATTTGGGGACTTGACTATGGCTCCTAGTTTGCATTCATCTGCAAACTTAGTTAGCCAGAGGCCTTCTGTGTTAGCCTGTACTTCAGAGAAGTAGATGCCACACAGGAGAGGTCCCAGGACTGAACCCTGTGGTACTCCACTTGTCACTGGTCTGAGATCAGATTTGGAGTCTGCAACTTTTACAGTGTGGGTTCTGTCAGTGAGCCAGTTGGCTACCCATTTTGTGATGTAGGGTTTTATAACTAGTTTAGTGAGTTTAGCTATAATTCTGGAATGGGGGGTGAGGTCTAAAGCCTTTGGCAAAGTCAAGATAGATGGTGTGAGCCACCTTACCCTCATCTACGGCTTTGGTGACTGCATCAAAGAAGTTGATCAGGTTCAGGAGGCATGATCTGCCTTTCACAAATCCAAACTGGGTGGGATCTAGAGTTTGGAGGTTACCAATGTCTTTGTTTATGAGTTTCATGATGATATGTTCCATGGCCTTGCAGACCAGACTCGTCAGGCTAATAGGGCAATAGTTCCTGGGATCAGTGGTGGCTCCCCCTTTGTGAAGTGGGATAACTGTTGCTGTGCACCATTCAGTGGGCCCAAAGCCTGATGTTAGGCTATTATTAAACATGGTGCTTAAGTGGGGAGCCAGGTCGTTCTGAAATTCATGTAAAACGTAGCCGGGGATGTTGTCTAGTCCTATGGATGCTATGTTTTTGGCTTTAGAGAGTGCATCTTTTACCTGCATAGTTGTGATTACAGGGACTCTGCATTCTTCCTGTATAGATATGGGCCCTTTAGGGATTTGGGGGGAAAATTTAGCACTTAACCTATCTACTAGGATGTTGGCAATACTAGTTGGTTCTGTAATTTTCATGATGTTGTCCTGTAACTCAGAGCAGATCTGGGTGTTACCATAGAGATTCTTGACATAGCTATAGAATGCTTTGTGGTCGTCCTTAGAATTAGTGGTGATTTTTTTGTTTTCGTAGCTAGCTTTGGAGTGTGCAATAGTTAGGGACCTTAGATTTAGGGAGCGGGTAAGGTGAGTGTGCAATAGTTAGGCACCTTAGGATTAGGGAGTGGGTAAGGTGAGTGTGCGATAATTTACGGACCTTAGGGTTAGGGTTTGGGTTAGGATAAGTGGATATACAGCAGTGTATTTGCGGTTTAGTGTAGGGTTAGAAGTAGGATTTTAAGTGTATATGTGTGGATTACTTTTTTTGGTGTGTTTGTGTTGTGTGTGTGTGTTTTTCGGAACAGCAATTTTTTTCCCTGGGAAAAAAATCACTGTTCTCAGCTTTCGATTATATCACATTCCACTTTCGAGCTTATTGTGTTTGATATTTTGGGATTTTGATTTTAACAGATAATTGCAATACATACTCATGAATTATTTCATATATTACTTCCCACTGTCTTATTTGCTTACCTTCTTTATTTTTCAATTCTTTTATTATTTTTCCTTCATTTATTATTTTACTCAGATATGGTGCTACCTTTTTTTCTTTCCTTGTAAATAATATTTTTTTATATAACAAGTTGTTAAATTTTAATTTGATTCAGTTTATATATTTCTCTTTTTTCTCATAAAAGGACCTTTTCTTCTCTAAGTCTTTGAATGTTTCTTGACTTAATATCTTATGTCTCTCTTTTTTTCTTTTCTTGCTTATACAGTTTAAAAACACTTTTTTATATTTCTCTTTAAAATTAATCTACCAAATAGTCCAATTCTCATAAAGCTCCCTAATAGCCATATGCTTTTTCCATAATTCCATAAGTTTTTTCTCTTCTAAATCTAATTATTTTTCATTAATTATCTTAATTCCTTTTCTTATTCTTATATAGCCTTCATTTTCTTGTATTTTAACCCATATAGCCACATGATCTGAAAATCCAACATACTTAATTCCTTTTTTAATTTTTAAACTATTAGATATTACAAAATAATCAATTTCTGTCCTAATTTCATTCCTTTTGTAGGTCCAGTGGCTATTCTCCCATTCACTTAATTTTCCACTTCTCATAATTTCTTTAACCATTTTAACATCACAATTGCTCTTGTTTTTTCTTAAATTACAACTAAAATCACCCAGTACAATAATATCCATATTTGCAGAAAAATATTCAGGAATGTTTTAAAACATAATATCGCTCTCTTTTTTGTTACATATGCATATAAAGCTATAATTCTATACACACATTTTCCATCTCAAGTCTATTACAATAATTTGTCCTAGTTCACTATGATTACATCTAATATTTTAAAGCTTTCTTCATAGTTTCATAGTTTTGTACTAGGCTATCTGTCCTAGGGCATTTATAAGCCTAGCCAGAGAGTATGTGGCTTTCGCCACCCCATGGAATGATACAATTGTGCACAAAATAGATTTATTTTAATGTGCCTCTGTCTAGTAGTGACACAGAGATGACCCCTGGGGTAAACCTACGATCTCCCATCCACTCATCAAGATTTCTCTTGAAAAGAGTCAGTGAGGGGCTCTGCCTAACATGGACTGGGATCCTGTTCCAGAGTGTGGGAAGCCTCTGGGTTATGAATCTGTCCCTCCAGCATGTCCTGTTCATATTTGTGCTGAGGTTTAGATCTTTAGTTCTTGTGGCTCTGATAGATTTGGATTTTTGAGGTGGAGCATGTCCATTAATACCAGATTGGACATGGCCTTGTACGTCAGGCACAAATCACCTCTGAGCAGGCGGTATGCAACTGAATAGAGCTGGAGTTATTTTAGTCTGGCAGCATATGACATATGTTGGGGACCCTTGATCCTCTTTGCGAGGTATTTTTGGGTTCTCTCCAGCTGCTGCAGGTGCCGGGTGAGGTACATACCAAATGGGGCATTGTATTCAATCGTGGGCCTGATAAGGGAGGAGTATAGGGGTACAATGACATCCTTTGATCTGGATGTGAATCTCTTCATGATAAGGTGGGAAAGGTAGAAGGTTTTCCTAACCACTTTGGCGATGTGTGTGTCAAATGAGAGGTCACTGTCAACTTGGGTCCCCAGGTCTCTGATTACTTTTTCAGTATTTAATGGATTACCACCTATGTGGTAATTTGTGGGTACCTTGTTTTTCCCAAAGGGGATGACTATACATTTTTTGGCATTTAGTTTAAGGCCATGACTCTGGCACCAGTCATCCATTTCTGTAAGGCCTTTCTGTAGGATGCATGTGTCATCTGGTGTATCGATTATGGCACCCAGTTTGCAGTCATCTGCGAACTTTGTCAGCCACAACCCTCTATGTTTGCTTGTACATCTGAGAAATAAATGCCGAAGAGGAGGGGTCCCAAGACAGAGCCCTGTGGTACACCAGTTGTGACTGTCTTAGAATCTGACATAGCTCCTGCAATTCTGACCTTGTGGGTTCTGTCCTTTAGCCAGTTTGCAACCCATCTTGTGACATACAGGTTTACATTTAAGCTGATGAGCTTGTCTATGATGCCTGAGTGGGGTATTGTGTCAAAGGCTTTTGCTAGGTCCAGGTAGGCTGTATGAACTGCTTTGCCCTCATCGATGGCTCTAGTGACTGTTTCAAAAAAGTCAACCAGGTTCAAAAGGCATGATCTACCCTTTACAAAGCCGAATTGGGTAGGATCAAGTGTCTGTAGGTCCCCGATGTCTTTGTTTATGAGTTCCATAATGATCCTTTCCATAGCTTTGCAGACCAGGCTTGTTAAGCTTATGGGGCGGTAATTTCCAAGGTCTGTAGAGGTACCTCCTTTGTGGAGTGGAACCACTGTTGCTGTGCGCCACTGTTCGGGTACATATCCTGTAGTAAGGCTAAGATTAAACAGCATTCTTATATGCGGGTTTAGCTCCTCTTGGAGTTCACATAGCAGACAACCCGGGACACTGTCAGGTCCCATTGATGCTGTATTTTTAGCTTTACAGAGAGCGCCTCTCACCTGGACATCTGAGATGTCAGGGAGGTTACATTCAGCTGGGATAAATATTTCTTCCTTTGGGGGTGAGGGAGGGGAGAAATTTGCTCTGAACCTGTCTGCCAGTATGTTGGCAATATCTGTGGGTTCAGTGTATTTTTTGTCATTATGAACTAACTCTGAGCATATCTGAGGGTTTCCGCCCAGGTTTCTAACATAACTGAAGAAAGCCTTGTGGTTATCTTTAGTGTCCTTAGCGATTTTTCTCTCAAAGTTGGCCTTGAATGATTTTATGAGCGATCGTAGTTTTTTGCTAGTGCTGGTCAGAGATGCCTTCCCTTTTGGGATTTTGCTCTGACTTGCAGTTGCTCCCTTCTCTTGTTGTAAAGTTTGTTTATGGCTGGGTCCACCAGACAGGATGCCTGCCTTTGGTGTAGAGGGTCTAGGTTTTATTTGGGATTGCATGATCCATGCATTCTTGGAGGTGTCTGTAGAAAGCATTTGTGAGGGATTCAGCAGTGTGGGATGTGGTTTCCACTGGCCCAGGGGGCTTGAAAGATACCATCTTGGTCTTAAGGAGTGTAAAGTCAGCTTTTGAGAAGTTTCTCACTGTGGTCTTTTGTGCTGGGGGTGGAGGTGGGATATGGATTTCCAGGGAGATTAGTTTGCGGTCTGATCTCACTAGTGAGGGATATACTTCCGGTGTGGAGCATTTTGTTCCCATGTTTGTGATGATCAGGTCCAGTATATTATCTCCCCTTGTGGGAGAGGTGACTAGCTGTTCCATCACATTTGAGTTAATGAATTCCAGGAACCTTTGGGCTAGAGTGTTAGGGCTTGAATAATGCACCCAGTCTATGTTTGGGTAGTTGAAGTCTCCCAATATGATGGTATTTGGTGAGACATTTATATCCTCCAGTGTCTTCAGGAAGGCTGAGTGGGGTTCCTGAGATTGAGAGGATGGTCTGTAGCATGCTACAAGTTGTATAGCAGTTTTGCCTTTGGTTAGTTGCACATGGATGGTCTCCGATGCTTCGTGCGTTGCCACTAACCTGGAGGTGTGGGTGTCTTTGATGAATATGGACACTCCCCCTCCTTTTGTGTTTGGGCCCAAGTTTTGAGGCCGAAATGCATGATACGAGGTATAACCTGGTAGAGCTGGGGTGCTCTCCGGATACTTGAACCAGGTTTCAGTTACTGCACAGACATCGATGCTCTCCATATTGAGGAGGGCTTTGAGAGCCTGCATCTTGAGATTTAGACTTCTGGCGTTAAGCAGCATTACCATTAGTTTTTTTCCATTTTTGTTTACTAAGTAGGTGGGTTTTCCTTTGAGCCTTGCCTAAAAAAGGCACTATGGGGATGGCAAGAGCCTTAGCCAATATCCGGAAGCCCAGGGGTGACAGGTGCAAGCTGTCTCTTGAGAAGCAGCGTGGCTTGTCCAGCATGTCATCCCAAGCAGACAGACATTGGATACCCCTAGAATGACACCAGTAATTGAGCCAATTATTAAAGCTGCTCATCTTGTCTTTGTATTGTGGCATCATTCTTGGTGAGGGCAAGATGCTGCTCAGGGTCAGGGTCATACCGGCCTGGGCTACATAATCAGAGAGCTCCTCTATGTCCCTTTTCATGTAGTCCAGGGAGGTACGTCTCAGGTCATTCACGCCGGCATGGACAATGACAGAGTCATATTTGTACTTGCTTTGGAGTGACCTGAGTGCTTGTGTTATGTGGCGGATCCTAGCACCCGACAGGCAGCTCACCGTTACCCTCTCCTTGTTCAGCCTGGTAAGCGGAATGTCAGTGTGTCTGACTATAGAATCACCTATTACTAGTGTAACAGGCACGGTGTTTGGCCTTAAGGGCTGTGATTGTTTGGCACACTGACTTTGTGAACTATGTGTTGCATGTGCTGTGTTTTGAGGTGGTGGTTTCTTGGATGTCTGCTTTGAGAGCCTCTGTTGTTTTGGTAAGTTTTTTATTAGAGCCTCCGAGTATGTCTTTGTGTGTTTATGTGTTTGGTTTGCAGTTGTGGTGGGTCTATGTGAGACTGGGTTTGTTGTGTGTGTGGTTACCTTCTCCTCCTGCCTGGTCTTGCCAGTCCTGAGTTGAGAGAGCTCAGCCTCCAGTTTGGCTATATAGTTGCATCTCTCACATGTATTTGTGTTTGATGGGAGGAGGAGAGGGTTGTCTGTGTACATGAGGCAATTGTAACATTGCCTCAAGATTACCAGATTAACAAGCTGAACTGCAGAGGACGCCAGTAGTCTACCACTTGACATGCTAGAATAGTATAAGGGAGTGCTGTGAAACTGGGTCAGAGAGGACATTAAGGGAAGTGCGTATTCACGGGGATTGTAGGTGGATGTAGTGCTTACTTTAGTTTAAGAGTGCTTCACTTTGAAAGAAAAAATTTAGGAGCAAGTGCTAGGCTTTTAGTATAGAGAATAGCCTGATTTTATTGAAAGTAGAGCTGTTTTAAGGGAAAAACTGAAGAGCAGACTTGGTGGAGCCAGAAATAGTTTAAGCTTGTTTAACCTCCGCTGCGCTATGCGAGTAATCGCGCAAAATTGCGCAAAAGCGGATTTTAAACAGGGAACTTCAAAAGAGCTAGAAATGGTCAAAAACTACCAATTACTACAAGCTTTTGTGCTGAGGTCACTCCTTCAGGGACAGATAGGCTGCTCAAGGCTCCCCACTCCCACTTGTGAGCAAAGAAATGTCCTTCTATCCAAGTAAGGCAATGGTCAACACACGAACTATCACACAGTCCAGAATACACAAAGCCTGTATAATGGACTAATCTAGTCGAGAAAAGGCGGGAAATCAAGGATTTTTTTTTTGTTTTGTTTTTTTGAGTTAGAAACTACAGAAAAATGCAGGAAACAGCAGTAAATTAATTACACAGGCTAGCGTACTTTAGTGGGCAGCATCAACAGTTAAATTAAACAAACAAACTTTCGACAAACTGTAACTTAAGTGCAGATAATGTACAATGCAAAAAACAGGTAATAAAGCAGTTTAAACTTGTTTAAAGCAAGAATAAGAAGGTTGCATAGGTAAAACACAAAAAAATACTTAAATCAGGAAAGTAGTCACTCTTCTTCGTTCTCTGCTGCTAGTACCACTCTGCAGGACCACGAGGAGCTCTTACTGAGTAGTATAGTCAGAAAAAAATGCTCGGAGGCAGATTTTAAACAGGGAACTTCAAAAGAGCTAGAAATGGTCCAAAACGACCAATTACTACAAGCTCTTGTGCTGAGGTCACTCCTTCAGGGACAGATAGGCTGCTCAAGGCTCCTCACTCCCACTGGTGAGCAAAGAAACTTCTTTCTATCCAAGTAAGGCAATGGTCAACACAGGAACTATATCACAGTCCAGAATACAGCAAAGCCTGTATAATGACTAATCTAGTCGAGTAAAGGTGGGAAAACAAGGACTTTTTTTGTTTTTTTTTTTTTTTGTTTTTTTGAGTTAGAAACTACAGAAAACAGCAGTAAATTAATTACACAGGCTAATGCACTTTAGTGGGCGGCCTCAACAGTTAAATTAAACAAACAAACTTTCGACAAACTGTAACTTAAGTGCAGATAATGACAATGCAAAAAACAGGTAGTAAAGCAGTTTAAACTTGTTTAAAGCAAGAATAAGAAGGTTGCTTAGGTAAAACAGCAAAAAAATACTTAAATCCGGAAAGTAGTCACTTTTCTTAGTTCTCTGCTGCTAGCACCTGCAGGACCACGAGGAGCTGTTGCTGAGTAGTATAGTCAGAAAAAAATGCATGGAGGCGGATTTTAAACAGGGAACTTCAAAAGAGCTAGAAATGGTCCAAAACGACCAATTACTACAAGCTCTTGTGCTGAGGCCACTCCTTCAGGGACATAGGCTGCTCAAGGCTCCCCACTCCCACTGGTGAGCAAAGAAACTTCCTTCTATCCAAGTAAGGCAATGGTCGACACAGGAACTATATCACAGTCCAGAATACAGCAAAGCCTGCATAATGGACTAATCTAGTCGAGAAAAGGAGGGAAAACAAGGATTTTTTGGGGGTTTTTTTGTTTTTTTGAGTTAGAAACTACAGAAAAATGCAGCAAACAGCAGTAAATTAATTACACAGGCTAATGCACTTTAGTGAGCAGCCTCAACAGTTAAATTAAACAAACAAACTTTCGACAAACTGTAACTTAAGTGCAGATAATGTACAATGCAAAAACAGGTAATAAAGCAGTTTAAACTTGTTTAAAGCAAGAATAAGAAGGTCGCTTAGGTAAAACAGCAAAAAAATACTTAAATCAGGAAAGTAGTCACTTTTCTTAGTTCTCTGCTGCTAACACCACTCTGCAGGACCACGAGGAGCTGTTGCTGAGTAGTATAGTCCCCCATAATATACATATACCCAAGCATACGTCTTTCCCCATGTTACAAACTACTGCACCATTCCAAAGTTTTTCAGTTTGTGTTCGGTCTTCCTCTATTAATAATCTGATATCTTCTAGAACAATAATACATGCATTTACTGTAGCATACCATCATCATATACCCATTCTTCTCTTATAAGTTTTCATACTGTTCACATTTAAAGCTAATATGTTCAGCTTTTAAGAACAGTTAGTATAATAAAATGTTTATCCCTTTCCTTTCTTATTTTCTGTAAGCATTAAATTTTTGAACTTTCTTTTCTTTTCTTTAACTCTTTTCCCTATCAAATTCATTTTATGTCTTACTGCATGCCAGTCATCTTCTTTCTCACCTGTCTTTTCTGTTTCTTTTTCCTTGTTACTTTCTTTAACTTCATGTACAACCTCTTTCTCAGTCACATCTTTTTGTTCATTGTCTTGTATAACACATTCTGCTATCTCTTTCTCTTGTATAACTTCATTCTCACTTTCATTTTCTTGCATATTCATTTTACATTCTATCAGAAATTACCAGTATTGCCACATTTTTTGCACTTTAAATCACATTTTTCACATTATGCCCTGTTTTACCACATAGATAACATTTTTTCTTATCACATTCATTGACTAAATGATCATTTTTCCATAACAATAACAAGTCTTTGGTTGACTCCTGTATTTCACAAAACCTCTATTACCACAAACATTAATAATATTAGGTACATTATCATTTTCCATCTTCAGTATTTTCCCACATTCCCATCCCCAGTCCATAGTCCTCTTTCATCATATATTTTTGCAGTGTCCATTACTTCTTTATATATAGTTAACACATGTTCTTTCAGTTCTTTTGCTTCAACTTCAGTTCTAAACCAGATCATTATTATTTTTTTTGTTTGTCTGTAAAAATCTTGCACCACATATTCTGACCACTGATAAATACTTTTTCTTTTGTTCATATGCACCCAAATATTGTTCCATCGTCTGCCCAGTCTCAAATATCAAGTCACAAAAATTCTGTTTATTAATTAAAATAAATGCTCTTACCTCTTTTGCTTTGACACCTAGAGGTGCTATGACAGATTCGCAAACCTCATATCTGTTCAAACATTCTTCTTTTTACTGCTCACACATACTGATACTTCTTTTTTGGTTCTTTTATTTCTTCTTTGTTCCTTCTCCAAATGTTTGTGCATAAGTTTTTGTCTCTGGAACATCTTCTGGCACAGTCTCTTCTTCTTTTTCTTTTTCTATTTTTTCATGATGTCACTCCATGAAAACTCTGCTCAATTTTCTGGCTCACTTTGGTTTACCATTTCTTCCATATAATCATCCCACAACCTACTCCCTGATTGGAGGGTTGTAATTATGCATTTTTCAGAGGTAACTGTCTCTCCTTCAAACAATCTTCTCTGAAGGATTTCCTCTGACTCCATCTCTGTTTCACCTACAATCTCCCTTTCCTTCATAATCTCCCATTTCTCCAATGTCACTGTGGTTTCTGCACTCACATCATCAGTAAAAAAACTTCTGGTGGTGATTCTACCACTTCAAATACATGTTAAGTAACTTCAATTCCAGTTTTAGCACAAGCTGAATCAGTCATGTTTTCTTGCTGTTTCTCCAGGCCAGCTCCATGCCTGGAACAGGAACAGGAAGTCCATTCCATTGTGTTGCACACAAATGCTTCTCCCTACCACCAAGAGTAGGGGAATTTTCCTAATGCCCTGGAAACATTTCCCCTAGTAGCATAAATACCACTTTGGTCCTCCCCTGAAAAGAGTCTATTAGACTAGAGGAACTAACCCAGTGAACAACAAAAAGGGACAATAATATGTCAGTATTTCCAGTCATTGCATACTATAATATTCTATTCAAATATAGTATGCCAATAAAATCACAAACAAGTATTTGGTAATAAAACTGTAAAAAAATAGGTTAAACACAGAGCTCCCATCTTAATTCATCAAAAGCCCCTGAATAAAATGTCATTCATGGTAAGAATATACCAAAACTTTTCTAATGCATTTTGTAATAATTATTGTTATTTATATTAATCACTGCTGCAGTAGCCTGGGTTATATGGGTTATATCCTGCATAAGGCATAACAACCAGCCAGCTTTGAAAGCTTCAGAGCACCTTCTACACAGTCAGACAATTAGTCAGCTTGAGATAAGTTCCCTCAGGAAAAAAAAACTCCCACATTATTTTTTTTTTTTGGTGTTTAGACTTTTTTCATGTGTGAAAAACAGCCAATGTAAAGCTGCAGAAAAAGTATTTTTATTAAGTGTTATGTTACTTTTATACACTTTTAAATGGGAGCATAGTAGTGCACTATTTTACCTTTGTATTAAAATATTATTAAAAGTTGTTTTGAATTACATTTTTCTGTAGATGAACTGTGTTTGTTTTAAATTTTGTGGGTATGGTAACTGTTCATGGTGCTTTTTACTGTGTTCTGTGTAGGGACTGACTATTGCTTCTAAACATTTCGAGGAAACAAGAGCCATTTTTAGCTTGACAGTTGAGCAAACTACCAATCCCTTGGTCAGATGTTTTTCCAGCCAAAAAAAGAAAATCAACTAATCAGTGTTTGCGGTGGTGGTGCTACTGTAGCGTTGTCACCTCACAGTAAGAAGCTGTCCAGTTCGATTCTCAGCTAGAGCGTCTACTGCGTGGAGACATGCATGAATGGGTGTACCTTTGTTGAAGGTTGTGCATCAGGGCTGGTAACTCGGCACGTAAAAATCAACTACCAATCATTAGTGGACCGGAGTTCCGCTGTGGTGACCACTAACCAGGAAAAGCCAAAAGATATAACAACAACAAGTGTTTGCCATCACAGCAGAAAACTAATTGACCACAACTGCATGTGAGTGACTCTGCTGTGGCTAAAGCTGATTCTTCAGACCAATCATCTTTTTCCTCATCTCTCTCTCTCTCTCTCTCTCTCTGGCCATGTCCATACAGCCACAATGGGACAGGAGTTAGCCACACCCTGTGCAACTGTTGAGGTTCCCTAAATAAGCAAGGGAAAAACAATTTTGTTGGCTATGAGAGAATAGGCAGTGAATGTGCTCTTGCTTAGTCAGAAAGTTATGACCATCCCTGGGGAAACCGCTGCAGATAATACCATGTCTATTTGCCCCATCTTTAATTGCAAAAAAGACAGAAAACTAAACATGTAACTTATGTTGTGCTAGTTTCTCTAGCCAGGAGTCATTTATTGGGCTTGGCTGTTGGTCTGTACAGCCTACTGACCCTTTTGTATAAGGTGTTTTCTCATAAAAGAAAGATGGACTCCTCTTTCATTTAAGTTGTTTAAGATTTTGAAAATGTAGTGCAAAGTTAATGGACAGATGCAGTTTTTTTTTCCACAGGTTTCTGTTTCATATTCTGAGTAGAGCATGGAATCTGAATCTTCCTGTGATGGATTCACTTTTTATGAGACTATGTCCAAAATCTACCAGTGTTTTCAGTGGGAGAACACTGAGAGTTCTCAGTCTCTCAGAAAATACTTTGAGCTGTTAAAGCTTGATGTTTCCTCAAAAGCCAACCCTTCTGCCCATAAGAAAGCAGATAGAATGTACAAAGATCCCCAGTATTTCAAGTTTTTGTACATCAATCCTATCCCTGACCCAGCAGCTATAGTTTTAGTTAATCCAGCTGCTGCCAAACATTTTGTTAATTCTAATCCTTCTTTTGACAAGGATGGTAAAATTGCTGATAGGTTTGGGGAAAAAAGTGTATGCCTCTGCAACTTCGATTTTTAGAATTTAGAATTGTGACCTCATATGTTAAAGTTTATATTGACTAACTGTGAAAGTATGCTGAATGTTCTGGCTACAGTTTCTTCTTGTGAAAAAAAATCTGTTTTGTGTGTTTTAGTTTATTCTATTTCTCAGGTCACTACTCATTATTCGAAGTATGTTACGACTTTGTAGATATTGCTTCCAGGGCTGTTGCCAATGTTACTGTGTTGAGGTGGTTTGTCTGGCTGCATTCTCATAATCTTTCATAATATATTAAAAAAAAAGATTTTGATTTCTCCTTGGGAGAGAGATTTAGGTTTTGAGCCCTATGTTGCAAATGTTATCAAAAAGTGTGATGAAAGAGGTACGCTGTTTTAGGGAATCTCTTAGAATTTTCTGCCCTCCTTTTGTAAATTTTCCAAAGTAAATTCTGCCCCCTCATCCAAATATGGCAAAACAAAACTTGTCATCCCCTCTCATCCTGGCAGTCCATTATCCTTCCAGATAGACGGAATCTCGATTTTCATCTTTGGCAAAAGATTGTTTCAGACAAATGGGTTCTAAAGTTGATCAAGCAAGGATAAAGATGGCAGTGGAAGAAAATTCCTCCTTTTCAGGGGACTCCTCATCATCCACTAGACCAGTCTCTTCTCTTCCCTCTTGTCCTTAAACACATGCAGTCTCAGGGGGAGACATAAGCTGTTAAGTTAAGGTAAGGATTTTATTCAAAAATTATTTTTTATGCCAAAGTAAGAAAGAAGGAAAGAAAATTTCTGGAGATTAGTTCTGGATATTTCTTTCCTTAATGTTTTGATGTTACCTCTTCTTCATCATTTGAGCTATTTATAACCTTACATTTAGATGATGCATATCATCACATCCAATTCATCTAGATTTCAGGCATTTCTTATGATTTTGTTTGTCTGGATCACATTATTGGTTCTCTGGTTTATCATTTGGGCTAGCTACTGTTCCAAGTGTATTCTCAAAGTGTATAACTGTCATAGCCCATTGCAGACTAGAGGGTATCCACATCTTTCCATATTTAGATGACTTGCTTAACTTTGCAGTCTTCACCAAAGTGCAAGGACTTGCTCACTTGTGCAGAACATTTCATTCATAGTCTGGGATTCCAAGAGAATATTCAAAAGTCTATTTTGATTCCATCACACAGGATTGTGTTTCTGGGGTGCCTGCTAGACACCTCCATGCAAACAGCTTTTCTTCACAACAAAACATAGATCTATATTTAAATTTATACCAAGGGTTTTCCACTCGGACCTCTGTCAATGTAAACAAATACTTCAGGATACTGGATCTCGTGGCAGCCATAATTCTCATGATATCACTTGCAAGACTCCACATAAGAAGGATATAATGGTATCTGAAGTCTCTTTGCTCCCAGTACCAGCAAGCATTATGTTTTCAAATTCCAGTTCACTTGGGAGAGACCTTAAATATCCCTGATTCTAGGTCTCCTCTTCTCCCCTCCTGCTACAAAGCAGTCAGTCAGTCAGTCGGTCAGTCAGTCACAACAGACACATTGGACTTTGCTTGGGGAGCAGTGTCAGAGGGGATATAGCCTCTGGGACAACCAAGACAAAGCACAGCACACAAATATGAAAGAGTTGCTAGTTCTTATAAAGGCACTCAACTTTCTTAATCATCTATGTTCTGCAGGATCTCTTCAAGCACTTACAGACAAACTTACAACAGTCATCTCATACATAAACAAGCAAAGGGAAACCAGCTGTTACCCTCAGTGCAAATTAGACATGTTAGCATGGGATATAGCTCTACAACACAATATCACTTTACAGACATCTTACATTCTGTCAAAGCAGAATTGTGGGACAGGCAAGCTGAGCTAATGAAAGTTTAACACTCTCTACTGGAAACTAGATGGGGGGGGGGTCTTCCATGATTTGATATATCTGTCAGGAATTTCTCAGGTAGACCTTTTTGACTGCTCTCTATACAGTCAACTGGCAAACTATTGTTCCATGACTCTATACTAGAAGGCCTGGAATATGGATGCCTTTTCTGTTCCATGGACAGGAAAGTTCCTGCATGCTTTTCCACCTTTTCCACTAATATCCAGGGTACTTCTGCAGATTCATAATGTATTCCCAGGATCATTTTTGATCACTCCTTTCTGACCCAGGTAACAGTGGTTCCCCCTTCAGAAGGAATCACCCAAGATCATTGTGATTCTCCCTTCTTTTAGTAATAGCAATAATCAGTAGATGTGCCTGTCAGTTATTCAGGTACAGACAGATGCCACCCATGTCGTGTTGAGTATGATTATTATGATGTATGGCATACATGATAAAATATGAGAGATCATGCAATGCCTGCATACTGATATGGCACATAAGGATAAGATGTGTGGAAGGTGCCCTGATGCTTTGGAAGCTGGATGGGTATTATATCCAATACAAGATATAACCCACATAGCTTAAACTACTGCAGCAGTGACCATTTAAACATCTACTGTTATGGTAAGTTTACTTACACAAGTATACTATTTCAATCAAGTATGTTTCACTAAAAAATTAAAGCATTTTATAGAGTACATCTCTAATAATACAGTGATCTTTTTTCTATCTAAAGTAAGACTTTAATGGCGTTTTTTAATATAGTAATAGTTCTGGTATTCTTGTGATGAAGAATATGTATTTCATTTAATTTTCTTTGTTGCAGGAAGAATAGTTCAAAACTATTGCTATTCATTACACAGTGTATAACAATATTTAAATGGTCTGCATACTTAAAGCAGAAGAAAATAAAAAAAGATTATTTTTAATACAGTTGTTGCTATTGCAACTCATTGTGCCCTAGTAAATTAAATTTTCTTTACACAGTTAACACAGAGCTAACACTGTAATGTATTAAAACAGTGGTACTTTCCGCTTAGAGTTAATGCTCCGTAGTAGACAGCCAAAATAAAATGTATAAATAGAACACAAAGGAGCAAAGCAATGAAGGAGTGAATATACCAAAGTCCCATCCAAAAATACACTCGTTATAGAAATGCGATGAAATCCAAAACACTCGAATCACTATGAAACTGAGTAGGTTTATTATAATTGTTATACAGGTTAGCGCTTTCGCTGATTAGCTTCTTCAGACCTCATACACCAAAATGCTCATAAGGACAGATTTAAATACCCAAAAAGGGCGCGAAAATTAAAAAATCTAATGCACTTTCATTTTAATTAATACAATAAAAATCACTCATTAAAACATTGTTGACACCATCATATCAACATCTAAAACATATACTCCTCAGTGTAATGTATATAAAAACATATATATTAGCATGTAAAAGTGTATGTGTGCATAGTTGGGTACGATATGTATGAATATTGCAGTTCACTAGTAATCTGCAGCAAGGTTCTAAACAAACTGAAAATATCTATATATTCATACAAGAAAAAAAATATGAGGAATATGTTGAAGGACCATCTATTACCAGTTATTTATTGTGTCTCAAACTCCTCATTTTTAACAATGGTCTCAAAGGGACTTTGCCATTGAGCCCTGGTGGCATATCAGACCTGAGTTTAATAATCCACTGTGTTTCTCTAGCTTGTGTATAATTATCCACATCTCCCTTCCTAATGGAAGTGTATATCTGTTCTAAAATCCTGAACCTAAAACAATGTTCACTACCTACATCATGTACGTGTCTAGCAAGTGCATTATGCAAATTCCCTTTTCTGATGTGGTAGACATGTTCACGAATCCTGTCTCTCAGGCAGCGATTCGTTTTCCCTATATAAAACGCTTGACAAAGGTCACACGAAGCCAGGTATACCACATTCTTAGTCATACAATCTCCTTGAGCTCTGATCTTAAAATCACCTAGTCCCAAGGGATGTGCAAATGTATTATCTGTAGATATAAAGGAGCAAAAATTACACATGTTACAGGGTCTGGTGTGACCTTGTTCTGTGCATTGATTGTTCCCTTGTGATTTAGGGTAACACAGGAGACTTTTTAAATTCTTTTTGTTCTTATAAATGAATTTGGGTTTATCACCCGTAATTTCCTTGATCTTCGGATCCACTGAGAGGACATGCCAGTGTTTATAAAAAATGTCCTTAATGGGGCCTATATCCTTGGTATAATATACAGGAAATAGTGCTTGTTGTGTAATCTTATTACGATCTTCAGTCATTCTATCATCATCTATACTGTTCATGTACATATCTGCTGTGTTAGTAGAAAAATAGGGTTTAGCTCTAGTGCCCCTTAGACTAGGCATATCAACTGTTATAGTCATCAAATCTGTATCATTGTAACATCTCTCACTCAACATCTCCTTAAATTCAGCTATATCCATCTCATAAGTTGCATCCATAGGTGTATATCTAGATATGCGTATTGCTTGTCCTCTTACTATGTTCTTATAGACATAGCCCGGGTGCATGCTATGTCGATGCAACAGAGTGTTCCTATGACATGATTTGCAGTATAACCCTGTGTTCACTAAGCCATTGCCCATTTTCTCAACATAGATATCTAAATAAGGAATATAGCAATCTGACCATTCCATCGTAAACTTTAGGAATCCTGTTGATGTATTTATTTCTTCTAGAAAAGACTCCAATTGTGCAGGTGTACCTGTCCAAATCAGGAACAGGTCATCTACAAAACGCCTGTAAAAGGAAACGTATTCCTTATAAAAATGACTCTCAAACAAATAACTGCCCTCCCACTCCGCCATAACAAGATTGGCATAGCTATTGGCACAAGAAGTGCCCATAGCCACGCCATCTCGCTGGAGGAAGATCTTATCTTGAAAGCAGAAAACTTTGGAGTACAACACAATGTCTAAAAGGCCAAGTAGCAACTCAATGTTTGTAGCGGTAATAATTCCAACTCTTTTCAAATAACTACCTAACATGTCAATACCTACATGGTTAGGTATAACCGTGAACAAGGATTGAACGTCCATTGTCACAAATAAAACATCATCCAATGTGGTGGAAGTATTGGTAAACTGACACAAATCCAATAAGAACTGCTTGGTGTCTCTAAGAATGTGACCATTGGAGTCCACAACAGGTCTTAAAAGACTTTCTATATAGATGGATAAAGGTTCAGTGGACCCCCCCCTTCCAGCTACTATTGGTCTCATGGGTGGTGTAACCGGGAGTTATTTGTTTGAGAGTATTCAGGATTCCTAAAGTTTACGATGTAAAGTTTAGATGTAAGTTTACATGTGTAATTTTTGCTCCTTTATATCTACAGATAATACATTTGCACATCCCTTGGGACTAGGTGATTTTAAGATCAGGGCTCAAGGAGATTGTATGACTAAGAATGTGGTATACCTGGCTTTGTGTGACCTTTGTCAAGCGTTTTATATAGGGAAAACGAATCGCTGCCTGAGAGACAGGATTCGTGAACATGTCTACCACATCAGAAAAGGGAATTTGCATAATGCACTTGCTAGACACGTACATGATGTAGGTAGTGAACATTGTTTTAGGTTCAGGATTTTAGAACAGATATACACTTCCATTAGGAGGGGAGATGTGGATAATTATACACAAGCTAGAGAAACACAGTGGATTATTAAACTCAGGTCTGATATGCCACCAGGGCTCAATGGCAAAGTCCCTTTGAGACCATTGTTAAAAATGAGGAGTTTGAGACACAATAAATAACTGGTAATAGATGGTCCTTCAACATATTCCTCATATTTTTTTTCTTGTATGAATATATAGATATTTTCAGTTTGTTTAGAACCTTGCTGCAGATTACTAGTGAACTGCAATATTCATACATATCGTACCCAACTATGCACACATACACTTTTACATGCTAATATATATGTTTTTATATACATTACACTGAGGAGTATATGTTTTTAGATGTTGATATGATGGTGTCAACAATGTTTTAATGAGTGATTTTTATTGTATTAATTAAAATGAAAGTGCATTAGATTTTTTAATTTTCGCGCCCTTTTTGGGTATTTAAATCTGTCCTTATGAGCATTTTGGTGTATGAGGTCTGAAGAAGCTAATCAGCGAAAGCGCTAACCTGTATAACAATTATAATAAACCTACTCAGTTTCATAGTGATTCGAGTGTTTTGGATTTCATCGCATTTCTATAACGAGTGTATTTTTGGATGGGACTTTGGTATATTCACTCCTTCATTGCTTTGCTCCTTTGTGTTCTATTTAACACTGTAATGTGTTGAGATTATTTGATTTCATTCAGGTATAACAGACTGGAAAGATAAAGGTATTCTGGGAAAAATATTAGTGCAGAAAAACTGATATTATCACACTAAGTGCATATTCTCTTCTTTTCCTGATTTTACAAATGTCTTAAACTTTGCCTCATACATTTGGTTTGCTCTTTATAAAATTTGAGGTTTTCTGTCAAATCGGTTAGGATTGCAGGCATGAAACAATGTCAATCATTTCAATTTCTGACTTCATATGCTTTAGGACAAAGCATTGCAGGCATGAAACAATGTCAATCATTTCAATTTCAGACTTCATATCCTTTAGCAAAAGCACGCATTATATTTTGTTCTTGATTGTTGTGCCATGAGGCTGAGACCTATACCTACAAGTAAGACATTTTAATAAAGTGTTTATTAATGCAGTAGTACTATAGTTCTTCCACTAACTTGAAGCATGTTTTACAGTTTCTGCATGAATATTACAACTAGGATTTTCATTCTTTGCATAGCAAATATTTTTATTTGTATAAACAGAGCTGGAAAATGCACTAAAATCTTTTGGAAAAGAAAAATTACTTTTGCAACTCAGTACACATGTTGATAGTAACCTGATCTTTGATCACTGCATGTTACGTGTGATGAGAAAATCATTCTACTTTATACAACTTATACATCAGAGCATGGCAACCAGATCCAAGGAGGTCATTATTCCACTGTACTTGGCTCTCATCAGACCAGTTATTAGGTATAATGCACCCTTTGACATGTACCTGACCAGGCACTTGCAACATGTTAGGAAACCATAGAGGTTCCTCAGAAAAGAATACAAGGACTAAACAACACATCCTGTGCTGACCATCTCAAAACCCTATCCCTATCCTTGGTTTTCTACAGACTGCTAATTGATGATCTATGCCTGACTACAAGGCATTCTCTGATCCCACACTGATGAATTTGTTGCACATCCACAAACAAATAGGATCAGAAATACCTGTTCTAAGGACCCATTCCTCATATGCGACATAAGCAGGACAGGTTGGAGGGCATTCCATCTATGTGAAGCAAAGCTCATCCCTAACCCTATTCAAATATAACTTGAACAAATGGATGGGAAATCACAAACGTAAACCTTGTTTGGCACCTGTGCCTCAAATGGACAGAGGCGACCTGTGAATGCTTAATGTGGACAAGCCTATAACATAACTATAACATTTCTTAGGACATTGTCACATGCCAGCAATATTTTGTCAAATTTGAGATAAGCTTGACTAGGCTTAAAATGGCTCTTGGACCAATACCTGGTAATCACCTATGAAGCTATGAAGTTATGAACACATTAAAGAATTGCACAGGGTTAACAAAAGAATGTAATACTACTATTTTAATATGATGTACAATATTTTTTTCACTGACGTATTACAGTTAAGCAAATAATTAAATTTACTCCAGAGAAACATTCACAGTAATGCAGTGAAACTATTCCATTATGTGTAATGTTTATTATTCATTATGATTAGCACTGTTTCGTGTTTACTAATGCATATATTGGGGAGCCCTAACATTTGCTGCCAGCTACTATAATGATGCTCAGTATGTCCAGCATTAACTTTTGCCAGCATCCTGACATATTTGGAGAAAAACATGAATGTGGGCAAAGCATCCTTTTCAGATATGTTAGTTTGGTCATCAGAAGGGATAGGTTCTCCAGTTAAGGATGTTTTCTATTTCCTAACAAATAATGTCTCTTCATCCTAAATGCTATAAACTGAGCCTTTCAGACACATTTTTTTATATAGCCTCTACTATGAGTCTGATTCTTGAGTATGTGAACCAAAACCAATCATTTGAAATCCACCTAAGTGAAGGATTGTGTTTTTTATGTTGCACATAAACAGGCTTTATTTGTGTTTTTTATACATGATTGCAGGGGATACCTTGTTGGAAGTCTTGTGGGTCATTTTGGTGTTATATTTGCCTCCTGAGTGCTGCATTCACTTTTTATTGTGTATTTGCTTTCATTCACAGCATGGTGACCACTAAGTTACCATTTAAAAAATTAACAGCTAATTTCTTTTGGAGAAAGGTGATGTGGTGTCCTTGCATTTATCAGCACGAAGTTACAGGACTGCATGCTATAGCATTTGCATCTTCATGAAATGTCAATATTTATATAGCATTTTAGGACTGAATTGCTACCTCACAGAAATGAAGACACTCAGAATGACAAGCAAAACTTTTACTTGCTTACTTTAACTGTAATATTGCTGCTCAGAGTCTTTGTGTCTATGTGGATCCAGGGTTAGGTTTGATAATGCCACTTTCCTTAAAAATGACATTCTATTCAAATGGCTGGAACAAGTTCTTTATAAAACTGTTGATTATTTTTAGTGCAGATCAAATGAATGCGTTATATGATAACAGGTTTAAGTGTTTAAAAGGGCACAGGGTTGCTCTTTAAACATGATTTATGATTTTTTTATTCTGTAATCTAAAGAACTTAAAGTTCATAATGCCAAATTACTGAGCCATCACTTAAAGAAATATAAATGGCACTTATCAGACTACAAAAGTAATGTAGCTTAGACTTGGAAGAAGCATTACCATTTGGCATGATTTGCCAATACCTCTGGTTTGCAAGTAAACAGAAAATCAAAATTAAGGGAAAACAGGATGGCTCTATTTTAAAAAATGCACATGCAGTGGAATCAGTGAGTTTGAGATGATTGGCTCTTCTTCCTCCAATAAAAGATCTAGGAATGCATCTGCCCTATCAGACATGGGAATATAAATGCAGTAATAGACACATGCATTGTTTCTCAGTTTCATCATATGTTACCCAAATAACACACTTTAACAAACTTGTCTTCTCACAGTTCAATACAAGGTAGATTATAGATTTTGAATAAAGGATTTGGTTTTGCCCCTTCTTTTGTTAGGATATAATGTAGTTATGGATGATTGAAGATTTGTGGATCACTGAATTTGAAGTTTTGGTATCACAATAAATTCTGTATAGGAAATGTGTCACAAACTGTATTTAAGTTCAAGGAATCTATTTTTTATCCCCTTATCATTCCATTGTTATGAAAATTGAAAATTAATTTTAAAAGAAATTCGATGTCCAGAATAAGTACACTTTTTAAAGCCTTTTTCTAATAATGTGCCTAAATTACAATGGTCTACATTGAAAAACATCAAACAAAATCATTAGGTGGTGTTGATAAATGCAGATAAAGGTGGTGTTGTGGTGGAATTAGATGACTCATTAGCAGTGTTCTCCCACACACCATCTGACCAACCCCACCTTTATCTACCAAAGAACTTTGCACTGGAAATATTACTCCTCGCCATACAGTCTTCCAAGCTTGCCACCCTCATTAGATCATCACACATACACACACAGGCACTCACACACATGCACACGTGCGGACACATACACACACACACACACACACACACACACACACACACACACACACACACACACACACACACACACACACACTCGCACACACGCGCAAACACGCGCATGCGCACATACACACAAACAAACACACACACACACACACACACACACACACACACACACACACACACACACACACACACACACACACACATGTAGGTGCTGATGATGACACCAAGTACTTCAGGGATATGGGCTATTTCATATAACACATACATTGTAATGTTTTTTTTTCCTCTGTGGTATGTGGAAACCACATATTTTCCTCTATGTGCTGTAGCGTGGCATTGAGAAACTGGTATAGTATCTGTGAGGCAGAAATGTGCAACACACTCATGGTTTACCTAGTTGTTTCTAGCCAGGATTGCCAGTATTACACATGCATTGATGTCCATGGGAATGGGAATTCCATGCTTCACACGAGCCTGCATGTCACAATGACACATCTGTACCAGCTTCTCCATGGTATATCTGTCCACATGGTAGTGGCTACGCACATGCTATGTGGCATAGGATCTGTTACCAATGTAAAGGATAATATTGCACACCATTTTGGCTACACAGAGAGAGGATAGCCTTGAATATATGCATTCCTGCAAATCCTGCTGCTTCCATAACATGTTAATGTGATATTTGTTTCTGTTCACCAGGATGTTTTAATCTCAATGCCATCCTACAATTTTTATACATTTCTAAGGCATTCTGCCATGTTGTATAACCTCATTTGCATTCACTCTTACCCTCATCACAATGGTGCTAATTTCCATCTCATTATATGTTCACATATGTGTGCTTCTAAACCACTACTCACTCTGTGTGCCACTGGTTATCATGCAGTTTTGCCTTTTGCATTCTGTTATTCATTTCCAAGTCCCATCTTGTATTTCATCTTATGTTATCCTTTAAAATGTCACATCTGCATAATAGTGGAGTGAAATGCAAAATATCTCAGCTACAGTGATGATTTCTCCTTACCCTGCACCAATGAGCATCACAGAGAAGAAATTGTCAACTTACAATGTTAATAACAAGCTTTTTATATTCAATATTGCACTGTTGTATTCTGTACACCTTTTAAAATGTTGTGTATTGCCTTTCAATAACAATGAGGGAAAGACCTATAGAAAGATGCTTTTGCACCTTGCAAACATGAGGAACTCAGTTTTGATAACCATTTGGGTCAGATCACATAAAATCTCATCTAATAATGAATGCCTTCTGTACTGTATGTATTTTAATTCATCATCATCATCATCATCATCATCATCATCATCATCATCATCATCATCATCACCATCATCATTATCCACCCCCTTTTGTCCATTTTCTACATGAGGTCTGGTTGTTGTGTTAACTGTTGCCATGTCTCTCAATTCATTGCCACAATCCTGTCTTCCTCAACACTCATGGCTGACTGTTGCAGGTCTTCTCTCACACACTCTATCCACTTCATTGCTGTATGCCCTTGTTTCCCCCTTGCCTTCTTATGGTCTGTCAGAAATCTTCTTCACCAGATTGTCTTCTGCTTTTCTGTACATGTGCCCAAACACTGTAATATGTTATCCCTTCCTTTTCAGCAATTGGAGCTATTTTGGCTTCACCTCATATGCCCTCATTCCTTCATCTGTCCCACAGTACACATCCAGCTATAAATCTCTGGTACATTATTTCCATCACCTCTAACGTCCTCAACTGCTTGTCCCTTTCTGCCCAGGTTTCCACAACAAACAGTACTACTGGTCACACCACTATTTTATACACCTTGCATGCAGCACCTCTGATTGTAGCTTTGAATTCCTCATTCAGACTTCCCTTCTCCTTAACCACTTCTCCCAGATACTTGAAGTTTTTAACCTATTTCACTATTTTCTCTTCTCAATTTGCAGCTTCTTCTGAACTCCACTATTTGCTGCTATTACAACTGTCCTATCTGTACTAACTTTCGTCCCATTGTGCCTTCAGTTTTGTATACCATTCCATTATCCTTTGCTGAAGTTCTTTCTCAGATTATACTTGCAATACCACATTGTCTGCATACAGCAGCTTTGTTCATCTGTTCCCTCCAACCTGTTAGCTAATCTAGTCCATCACTAGCATTATCAGCAGTGACTCACAGCTGAACTTTGGTGCATGCCCACTCCCACTGAAAACCTATCTGTTAAGCCAAACACTGTTCTTTCTTGAGTCATTGTGTCCCCGTATATAGCTTGCACTAATTCTACAAGTGTTTATGGGACTTAGAACCACAATAGGACTGCGCAAATCAGCTTTCTTGGAATCTTGTCAAATGGTTTATCTAAGTCTAGGAATGTCGAGTTGAACTCTTTCCTCATATTTAACTTCTTCTCAACTATCTGTCTCTCTGCAAACATCAGGTCAGTTGGGCTGCATCCTTATCTCAATCTGAATGGCTGGCTCTTCTTCTCTCATTGTAGGCTCTGTCTTGGGCAATGCAGCTTCTGTGGGGTTTTCTTCATTCATTCAGAAGCTGCTGGAAGTACTCCTTCCATCTGCCTTTGAAGTCATTTGTTCTGGTGAGCAGGTTCTTGCTGGCATCCCTTATGAGGGGTGTCTGACTCTCTTCTTTATCTTTCTGCCTTTGCTTTGCAATCTAATATGGTTTATTTGTGCCATCTACTGAGTCACTTTCCAGAAGACGGTAGAATGCCTCTGATGCCTTGTTCTTTCCTAATGCAACTTACCTCTCAACCTTTTTATTAGCCAACCAGTATTCTTTCCTAGCCTGGTCCATCTTTTCTATCACCTGCACTCAAGCTTTCTTTTGATGACTTTCAGGACTTCTGCATTCCACCCTCAGCTTTCCTTATGTACTGTATTACCATACTTGACTCAGCTGCATATCTGTTTTGTAGTCTTCACACAGGGTGTTTTGAGGCACTGCCATTCTTCTCCAGCTCCAGCTATTTCCTCTTCTTCTTGAGGGGTTAGAGTCCTGAGTAATTCCTTAAACTGTCAGGCTTTCTCTCCATTCATCTTTCAGGTCTTTAGCCTTGTCTCTGTAGAACTTAGAGCCTTCTCTGACCACTGCTTCCAGCTGATTGTGGCAACCAGTGTTTTATGCAGGGGATAGACTGTTTCACTGGGCTGACTTCTCAATTTCTGATTCTATCCCAATGTCCTTTCCTCACCAGGAGGAAGTCTACCTGAGTTACATGCTGGCACTCTTGTACATCATCTTGTGACTGTATATTTTCTTAACCATTTGCCATACAGAAGTCTAGAATGGCCTCTCTATCTTTCTTTCTTCCTGTTGACCTACTCATGCAAACCAAGCAGTCCTCAAATCCTGTACTGTCTGCCTTGATATGTATATTATCAACACCAACTAATGTCATCTAGCTTTATCTAGTGGGTCCTGCAACTGCTGTGTGAATGCACTCTTTTCCTCACTACCACAACCCTGGTGTGGGACATAGGTTGAGATTATGAATAGTGCTACATCATCAGGCTGGACTCTGATTGTCATGAGTCAGTCACTAATTCTGATTACATCCCTCACTGTCTTCTGAAACCTCTTCCTCTCCACAATTCCAACACCTTTTTTAGCCTGTCCTCCTCCTGGTCCCAAGCCAAGTGCACAATGGCAGTCGTTCCTTTGTTTTCACAATTTTCTGCCTTGTTTGTGTTTGTATAACAGTGGAATTGATATAAATATAAGTTCAAGTGATATATGGGGATGGACTTGCCCTCACATTAGGGGTGCCAGAGGGTTTGCCACTGCAAATGCTTTAACCTTCATGATTCTGGCATTAATTGTTAGTGTTGTGGCATATCAAGTTTGTGGCATTTACTTTATATATATATATATATATATATATATATATATATACATATTTATATATTACAGAAAAAGAGTGAGAGAGGGAGAGATATTTATAGAAATGCATATATATATATATATATATATATATATATATATATATATATATATACATATGTATATAAAACATTTATTTTCATCTTACTAGCACAAAGTATTAACATAGACGTACCACCTAGGCATACAATGGTTTCCATCTTTGACATCAACTAACAGAATAAAAACAGAATAATGACTAATACATACAGTTATATCAAAACCTTGATTTTGTATGTTTGAAATGTAATTTCACACCAAAGGTGTTCCCCTGTGACCCTTGTTAAACATTAATTGTATATGACTTAAAAGTGAAAACTGTCAACTCATGCACGTCACATGAGCTCATGAGTGTTGGTTGTTACCTACCCCATAAAAACTATGGCTTATCCTAATCTATTTTATATACTATTCATTTTTAAAACAATACGTGAAGCAAAATAATCATAGCTCTTCAAATATAACTGGAAAACAAACACTATAGTAAGGTAATTGTTCTGCTCAGACATATCTTTCTAATGAATCAAGTTTTAGCATTCCATGTTGTGTCTAATTTTAAATATGGCGATAGATGTAGATTTTATGCACATTTTTGTTCACTCTTTAACAAGTGACAACATTTCACTGTACCTGCTTCAGAATGATGCTTTATCATTTGTGTTGCTTTGTTCCTTTAAAAAAATATTTGTTGTTTTCATGTGTTCCTGCTCCTTTCCAGTGATAGGAACAAAATATAGAAAAGGTCATAATTTTGATAATCCAAAAAACAAACCACTGTATTGCTTGCAAGTATGTAACATTAGAAGTTGTACCATGGATCCAATTTGCATTTACTAATGCCAACTTCAAAAATGCTTTATATAAAAGTAAAATGCTGACTTATATGATTTGCTTCCTTTTATTAAAAGTTTAGAGCTTTTGCTAAGAAATGCATATAAATTCTAAAGAAAACTTGTAAAAATACTGCCTCTTTCTTAAATAACATCATGATGTAGTCATTTTGAAATACATTAAGTTCATAAAATAGTATAAAAATATTTTATGTGTATTTAAATTCATCCAATTATCTGCATACTATTAAGAAATACATAGTTTATTAAACAGGAAATATATAACTGACAGTGGTACTAGATTAGAATTAATTCAGGTTTCAGCCTATGCAGAGAAAGTTGCAAAAATCAGTCACTCTGTAATTGAAAGCAACACAAATTTGATGGCCATGTTTAACAGTAATTCACAGGTAGAGTTGCATGATTTCTTTGACAACCCCCTGAATTTGCAATATATTGACAGCAATGATGTATAAAACATAGGAGAAACATTGCATTTTAAAATAAAAAGATTTGAAAAAGCTTTTGAAGAAATACTGGAACCTGCTAATTGACAAACTATTCTTTACTCTGTATTTGTGTGTAGTGTTTACCTAAAGGCTAATTTCGTAGAAATATTCCAACAGGTTAAAATAAAGTTCTATTCTACACATTGACTAGGTGGATTTGACAAAATGGGTATGGAATACATGGCCATACTAGCTTGGGACAGCAAAAGAGAAATGAAAGAATTACCGAAGGAGATTAAACGCCTGCAAGAAATTATTGTTTTTGCCCTATTGTTCCCCTCATATGTGGATAACGATTTAAAAGTATATATTAGAGTGGATAACCATTGTGAACAAGTCAAGGCAATGAAAGAGAAGAAACTGCAATGTGACCAACTTGAATATAAATATAAGAGAGCATATCCATCCCAATATCGTGACCAGTCATCATGCATGTGAGCTGCTACCCCTTTATAAGCCATAAAAGTCGAGTAATACAATCTTCAACATGCACTTCAGAATTCTTCCCTGCCCCAGGCAATAGTTTGTTTTGCACTTTCCACATGGTCTATTATACATCACAAGTAGTGGACTTCTGAATACCTATGTTGAAATTAGCTTGGTGAATGAAATCAAGATGTAGTAGAATTTAGGGATAAGACTTGTCCGTTGTCAGAGAATATTATCATGTCATACTGGTAGATTTTATTTATTTATTTATTTTATTTTACATTTGTTAACCGGGCTAGTCCAACTGGATACATGTCCATTTTCAGTGGAGGCCCGAGGAGAAAAGCTCCGCTAACTACTACATAACAGGTTAAGAATATACAAAATTATACAATTATACAATAAAAAAATAAAAACATTTGCTTTAAACCTTTTACAGGCTGTCTAGGTATTAGAGTACAATTAGAGGCATAGCAGGTGAATAGGTTTAGATGCTTTACTAAGTTATGGTGATTCTACCTTCTACATAAGTAGTAAAATTTAGAATTTTTTGTCTCTTTAAGAGGGAGTAACAGAAACATTTAAGAGGTGGAAAGTGGAATATGCTAGGGTAGGAAGAAAAGGAGAGGGAGGTCAGATGAAAAGGACTGAGGGAAAATAAGAGACAGAAAAGTGGTTACCCTGGGTTATAGCAAGGGCAGAGCCAGTGGTTGGTTAGGAAGAGTTTAAGTTTGGTTTTAAATTGTGGAATTGTAGTCAAGGATGTGAGGTCTGGTGGAAGTTGATTCCAAATTTTGCCAACTGAATTGGAAAACGTGGAGTCACCAGCTAGATTATTTGATCGGGAAGTTTGAATCTGTATTTTGTTAAAGGAGCGAAGGTTCTTCATGTTGTTATAGGGTTTTATGAGGGTGGAGAGCATTGGTGTGTTCTCAGGGTGATGCAGGGCCTGGAATTGATGTAGTCATTTTGTTAGTTCAAAAATAGTTATATATGGAATCATCAAATCTGCAATTGATACTAGAAAAAGTTGAAAATATAATAGGGTATACAATGGTTTCCATCTTTGACATCAACTAACAGAATAAAAACAGAATAATGACTAATACATACAGTTATATCAAAACCTTGATTTTGTATGTTTGAAATGTAATTTCACACCAAAGGTGTTCCCCTGTGACCCTTGTTAAACATTAATTGTATATGACTTAAAAGTGAAAACTGTCAACTCATGCACGTCACATGAGCTCATGAGTGTTGGTTGTTACCTACCCCATAAAAACTATGGCTTATCCTAATCTATTTTATATACTATTCATTTTTAAAACAATACGTGAAGCAAAATAATCATAGCTCTTCAAATATAACTGGAAAACAAACACTATAGTAAGGTAATTGTTCTGCTCAGACATATCTTTCTAATGAATCAAGTTTTAGCATTCCATGTTGTGTCTAATTTTAAATATGGCGATAGATGTAGATTTTATGCACATTTTTGTTCACTCTTTAACAAGTGACAACATTTCACTGTACCTGCTTCAGAATGATGCTTTATCATTTGTGTTGCTTTGTTCCTTTAAAAAAATATTTGTTGTTTTCATGTGTTCCTGCTCCTTTCCAGTGATAGGAACAAAATATAGAAAAGGTCATAATTTTGATAATCCAAAAAACAAACCACTGTATTGCTTGCAAGTATGTAACATTAGAAGTTGTACCATGGATCCAATTTGCATTTACTAATGCCAACTTCAAAAAATGCTTTATATAAAAGTAAAATGCTGACTTATATGATTTGCTTCCTTTTATTAAAAAGTTTAGAGCTTTTGCTAAGAAATGCATATAAATTCTAAAGAAAACTTGTAAAAATACTGCCTCTTTCTTAAATAACATCATGATGTAGTCATTTTGAAATACATTAAGTTCATAAAATAGTATAAAAATATTTTATGTGTATTTAAATTCATCCAATTATCTGCATACTATTAAGAAATACATAGTTTATTAAACAGGAAATATATAACTGACAGTGGTACTAGATTAGAATTAATTCAGGTTTCAGCCTATGCAGAGAAAGTTGCAAAAATCAGTCACTCTGTAATTGAAAGCAACACAAATTTGATGGCCATGTTTAACAGTAATTCACAGGTAGAGTTGCATGATTTCTTTGACAACCCCCTGAATTTGCAATATATTGACAGCAATGATGTATAAAACATAGGAGAAACATTGCATTTTAAAATAAAAAGATTTGAAAAAGCTTTTGAAGAAATACTGGAACCTGCTAATTGACAAACTATTCTTTACTCTGTATTTGTGTGTAGTGTTTACCTAAAGGCTAATTTCGTAGAAATATTCCAACAGGTTAAAATAAAGTTCTATTCTACACATTGACTAGGTGGATTTGACAAAATGGGTATGGAATACATGGCCATACTAGCTTGGGACAGCAAAAGAGAAATGAAAGAATTACCGAAGGAGATTAAACGCCTGCAAGAAATTATTGTTTTTGCCCTATTGTTCCCCTCATATGTGGATAACGATTTAAAAGTATATATTAGAGTGGATAACCATTGTGAACAAGTCAAGGCAATGAAAGAGAAGAAACTGCAATGTGACCAACTTGAATATAAATATAAGAGAGCATATCCATCCCAATATCGTGACCAGTCATCATGCATGTGAGCTGCTACCCCTTTATAAGCCATAAAAGTCGAGTAATACAATCTTCAACATGCACTTCAGAATTCTTCCCTGCCCCAGGCAATAGTTTGTTTTGCACTTTCCACATGGTCTATTATACATCACAAGTAGTGGACTTCTGAATACCTATGTTGAAATTAGCTTGGTGAATGAAATCAAGATGTAGTAGAATTTAGGGATAAGACTTGTCCGTTGTCAGAGAATATTATCATGTCATACTGGTAGATTTTATTTATTTATTTATTTTATTTTACATTTGTTAACCGGGCTAGTCCAACTGGATACATGTCCATTTTCAGTGGAGGCCCGAGGAGAAAAGCTCCGCTAACTACTACATAACAGGTTAAGAATATACAAAATTATACAATTATACAATAAAAAAAAAATAAAAACATTTGCTTTAAACCTTTTACAGGCTGTCTAGGTATTAGAGTACAATTAGAGGCATAGCAGGTGAATAGGTTTAGATGCTTTACTAAGTTATGGTGATTCTACCTTCTACATAAGTAGTAAAATTTAGAATTTTTTGTCTCTTTAAGAGGGGGAGTAACAGAAACATTTAAGAGGTGGAAAGTGGAATATGCTAGGGTAGGAAGAAAAGGAGAGGGAGGTCAGATGAAAAGGACTGAGGGAAAATAAGAGACAGAAAAGTGGTTACCCTGGGTTATAGCAAGGGCAGAGCCAGTGGTTGGTTAGGAAGAGTTTAAGTTTGGTTTTAAATTGTGGAATTGTAGTCAAGGATGTGAGGTCTGGTGGAAGTTGATTCCAAATTTTGCCAACTGAATTGGAAAACGTGGAGTCACCAGCTAGATTATTTGATCGGGAAGTTTGAATCTGTATTTTGTTAAAGGAGCGAAGGTTCTTCATGTTGTTATAGGGTTTTATGAGGGTGGAGAGCATTGGTGTGTTCTCAGGGTGATGCAGGGCTTTATGGGCGATGGTAAGTTGATAGAATTGTATAAGGTGGGGTAGTTCCAACCACCCTAGTTTTGTTAGATTCAAACAATGGTGAGTTCTATATGGAGAGGCAGTTGCAAATCTGGCAATGTTGTTGTATGATGTGGCTAGTTTATTGAGGTTATGCTTAGAAAGATTAGTGTATATGGAGGAAGCATATAATAGGGTGGAGATCAAGTGTGTTCTCGCTATAGTGGTTCTGGCTTCAGGTGTTAAGAAAGATTTGATTCTGTAGAGAGAACCTAGTTTTCTGTTAGTTGTTTTTATTGTGGAGTTGATATGAAAGTCAAATTTTAGTTGGTTATCAATAGTAATTCCCAAGAGTTTTGTTGTTTGGTCTGGAGCTATGAGGGTACCATTGTCAGATGTGAGTGTAAAATCAATAGGGGGAGATAGGTGAGTAGGTGGAAAGAGGAGAAGTTTGGTTTTCTTGGGGTTGAGGAGGAGACAGTGGTTAGAGAACCATTGCTCTATGGTGGAGAAGGTTTTTTGTGTAAGGGAGTGAAGTTCAGTCTGGGTAGAGGCAGAGCAAATGATGGTGGTGTCATCAGCGTATTGAATACAAGTAGATGAAGGAGTGGCTAGGTGAAGATCATTTATAAAAATGGAAAACAGAAGAGGACCTAAGATGGAGCCTTGAGGGACCCCGATAGAGGTTGGGAGAAGATCAGAGAGATGGTTGTCCCATAGTACTGCTTGTTTGCGATTAGCAAGATAGGATGTGAACCAGCTTAGGGTGAGGTTGTCCAGAGAGAGGGAATTGAGGCGATGTAAGAGGAGTTGGTGATTAACCATGTCAAAGGCTTTTGACAGGTCTACGAAGAATGCTGAGGAGGGAGTATTGTTGTTGCGATTTTTGTTAATTGAGTCGGTGAAAGATAATAATGCTGTGGTAGTACTATGGAATGGTCGAAACCCATGTTGGCAGTTAGCTAAGAGATTGTTGCTTAACAGGTGATTAAGTAACTGTTTGTGGATGCAATTGTGACAAATCTGGCATTAGTTCACTGAATCTTAACTATCAGTCTCTGAACTTTTTGTGAGTTGTCAATGGAGACCAACAGCAGTCCATCAAGTGTAGAAAAGTTTGCTTTTCCTTAGGTTTTTTGGCTAGAGGAATTTGCCAGTAGCCTTTGGTTAGATATATAGTGGACAGAAGTCTGATGTCACAATCCATACCTCTGAAGTGTACTTCATTATGAGGAACATTCTTTATTTTGAGTCATAAAAAGTCCATGTCTCTCATTGTTCCACGTTGAAAAAGTCTGCTACATTTAGTGTTAAGAATCATATTAATTCATCAAAATATCATGTTATAAGTATAAGGTAACACATTTTAACTAGCTTCCTAGTACATGCTGTAATCAAGCTTGCAGTATGTGCACCCAATTTTGTCTGTTTGATCCACATTATGAAAATCAGTTTTCCACATTTTGAAAATGGGATGTTGAGAGCTATGCTACCATCTTTTTCAAGCAATTCATTGATTGTGGGGATGAGATATGAATTAAACTTGAAGATGCTATTTAATTTTCTAAAGTTGTTTCAAAATGTTAATATCTCCTAGGCTTTGCAGTCAGTGCAATAGGACTCTTCCACTCACTTTATGATTTTTCTATGGTCGTACGTTTACACATTTTTTGGAACCTCTTTCCTGAATTGGTTGGCATTGGGATTCTGTTATCTGCTTTGGAATTAAATGACTTTCAAAACCAATATGGCAACTATATTGTGTTGGATTAATAGGTTACATCAAACAACTCTGAGGATGTATCTTTTTTCCTAAATGCAAATTCTTTTACTTACAGTTTTTGAGATTTTAATGTCTCCCTATGGTATGCTGTGGGATCGTAACTTTTCTCACACACATTCTTTATACAGTACCTTCAGAACCTCTCCAAGCTTTCAGAACATTCATGTGTTATAATTGTTTTGTTTTCTTTTCTATTGTTGTTTCACCTTATAGATCAATTCTACAGTTTAAAAAGTCCTTGCGAGTTTACAAATAATTTATTCTCAGTAGTGGATACTAACAGTAGCACTGTATTTACTGCTTTTAATTCGCCAAGATGAGCATTTTTGTTATACAGTATGCTCTCCATTGTGCCTTTTGTGCTCTCTTCATGTAGGTTCATAGGAAAGCACAAAGCTAGCTGCCCTTTAGGGCTACATTAAGCCTAGCCACTTTCCCTTTTGGTGCAATGAACTAATCTATCATGTTTGGTGTTAGATTGCCTTACCCATCCTGTAGACAATAAGTGTATATATATATATATATATATATATATATGTAGATATATATATATATATATATATATATATATATATATATATATATATATATATATATATATATATATATATATATATATATATATATTACTCTAGTGAGAATAACCATAGATAATTTCAGTGAACCTATGTATGGGATAAAACATTTAGCAGCTGCATCTTTCCATTAGTAGTATATGGGGTAGCCCCAGGGTATGTTTTTTTATTTCTCATCCACAGATCCATGTTGCACTTGAGTATAGACAGTGATGAGCTTTGTTATAAGTGTATGGGGAGTCTTGTGCAGAGCAGTGGCATCCTCTGACAGATGTATTTGTCCAGCCAAATCATTCTGTTGACATTGCAGAAGATGGTTAGATTCCTATACAGAGAATCTCTGATGCATTCTGACTTGCTTATGTGCAATGGGTCCATAAATATTGGATTAATAGATTCCTTGTATGTCAAACACCAGTTACCTGTTAGCAGTCTGTAGAATAGAGAGTATTGTGACAGTACTTTAAGTCATTCCATGTAGGGCATTCTGTTTAGGTCTTGGATCCTTTTAGCAAAATATGTTCTCTTACTACAGGAATTAGAGTTCATAACCTGTCCTGTAAGTTTGAAACATGTACTATCACACTTTAAATGGTAATGTATTCTGTTTTCTTTTTCCCATATTTCTTTTGCTAAATATAGCAGGCATAGAGTATGACTTTTATTCAGCAGTTCAAAGAGTGTGAATCCACTTGAGACTTGAGGTACTATTGTTACAGTAAAGAGATGCTAAGGAAATAGGTGGTCCCAGTTTTTCCTATTCAGCCTGGTAGTCTTCTGCAACATACATTTTACAGTTTTTATTAGGGATAAAGTAACAGTTGACATCATGGTAGTTTACAGATGTTCTTAACTGTTTAACTCAAAAAAATGTGTAAAGTCAACACTTGCCATTTATGAAGTCTTATTATACAATGACCTCCCATTAATATTCAAAAACGTGCATGCTGATTGGTCAGCGTGCACATTGTAAATCGGTTATAGTAATGGAAAACAGGTCCGGTCGCCCTGACTTTTTCCATTACTATAACTCTTTTTTTAAGCAACGGAGAATGCAAGATCTCCATTGCTTCATAGTGTCTCACTATGTTAAACGAGTTTAGCATAGCGAGACAGCTTTAAAAAAAGCAACCGAGATTCTCCGTTGCTTTTTTTAAAGCTGTTTCGCTATGTCAAACTCCTTTAACATAGCGAGACAGTTTATAAAAAGCAACGGAGATCTTGCTTTCTCCGTTGCTTTTGCCCACAGCTCTGATGTACTGCTTAGGCATACACATGCACAGTATATCAGAACTGCCGCAGAATACCAGACAGCTGCGGAAGGGCAGCAAGGAGGCATTATACAATGCCATTATTTAAGAAAAGTAATTATTTTTTCTTAAATAATGTAATTCATATAGCAATAACCCACTTCTGGGTGTGGGTAATGCTGGATTTACCCTCGGTTGGCTTTGTTTGGCCACTCGGGCTTCGCCCTCGTGACCAAACCACACCAACCATGGGTAAATCCAGCATTACCCACACCCAGGCGTGGGTTATTGCTATATTAATTAATATTTGTCTAGCACTTAGCAATTTCTTGTACATGCTAATATTATAATAATGGTTTATCTGTCTCTCTCTTTTCCCCCTCCCCCTCCCTCTCTCTCTCTCTCACTGTCATCAATTCAACAGTTCAGCTCAGGAATGGGTGCTTGTTCAAGGGTGTGTAAATTCTTTACTGCCTTATTTTCATCATTTTCTACTTGCCTCTCTTTCTTTTCTTTACTCTTTCCTGTATGCATGTTTGAAATACTGGGATATCCGTAGCAGACTACAAATATAACATTCAGTTTTGTTACAAGACTTGTGAGATATAGCATATGTTATAAATGAACATCACATTCAGACTGTGTTTAGAAATACTGAATACATGAGACTTTTCTGAAAGAAATAAAGTCTTACTTTAGGGGAAATCTAAATCACAAATAATGCAGTAAGCATTCTTACAGAAAAAAATGAAGCATGCTGCCAGACACTGAGTATAACCGCTGGAATCCATACTGAATAGACATATTTAAGTAGGTGTACATTTAAAACTAGTGTCCTTATACATCACTCAGGTGGAATCCATGCTGAATAGACACATTTAAGTAGGTGTACATTTAAAACTAGTGTCCTTATACATCACTCAGGTGGATAGACACATTTAAGTAGGTGTACATTTAAAACTAGTGTCCTTATACATCACTCAGGTGGAATCCATGCTGAATAGACACATTTAAGTAGGTGTACATTTAAAACTAGTGTCCTTATACATCACTCAGGTGGAATCCATGCTGAATAGACACATTTAAATAGGTGTACATTTAAAACTAGTGTCCTTATACATCACTCTTGCATGCAGGCAAAAAAAAATGTATTTTTTACTGAGTAATGCTTCTTTCCAGTAACATTTTCACTTTCCATAGCTGTGTTACCCCCAGCTGTTAAATGCATAAACACATCTGTAGAAAAGTCATATGAATATGCAGAGTCTGTCATGAGCTTCATCTTTAACATATAAATAGTGTAATTTGAATGTAATCAGCATTGAAATTTAGAGATATAATTCATCAGTGCCTAAATCACCTTACAAGTAAATTTTGGAAGACTTTAAAACATTATGGTAAATACCTGACATGGCCTCCATCTTTAACACTGCCAGGAAAACATGTAGCTGCTCAACACTCTATTATAGTTAGGTCAACATTCTAAACATATGGATGTACCAAAAAAAAACAAATAAATAAGTAAATAAAATATATATATATATAGTAAATGCATTTATAACATCTTTAAGTTGCCGCGTTACTTATTTAAACATTCATCTATTAACTTCTAACTGTAGAGAATGCTATATGTCCTATTTCACCATGAAACTTAAACAAAGGAAAACTGAAGAGCAGAAATTATTTTGTAATTAAAAGTTTAAATACTTGACATGGCCTCCATCTTTAACACTGCCAGGAAAATATGTAACTGCTCAATACTCTCTATTATAGTTAGGTCAACATTCTGTACCAAAAAAAAAAAAAATATATATATATATATATATATATATATATATATATATATATATATATATAGTAAATGCATTCATAACATCTTTTAAGTTTGCTTGTTACTTATTTAAACATTCATCTGTTAACTTCTAACTGTACAGAATGCTATATGTGCTATTTCACCATGAAACTTAAACAAAGGAAAACTGAAGGGTAGAAATTATTTTGTAATTAAAAATGTAATTGGCTATAAATCATTTAGTAAGGTAATCTGTAACTTTGGAGTTCCAGTATCTGAACAGCAATTGGTTTTAGCAGACATGGCTCTAATAATTGTTACACTCTCTGAGAAGAAGAACGAGAGGTAAATTTGGGGAAAGAAAGAACTGATTGCATGGCATTTTAATAACTGAGTTTCTGTGTCTGTTATATTCACTGGCAATGTACAATCATTTCTAATGTCTAGTAAAGTCAATGACAAGGTCATGAACTACAGAGTTTGCATCATGATTATTAAACTGTTTAGTATAATGCAATTAGTCCAGAATGTTAATAAAAGATAGTGTTATGTGCAGCCAGAATCCTGCCAACTGCTTATAGTCTCACGTGTATTGTTAACAATGCCTATTTTATTAAACTTCTGTTAACTCAATTAGCATCAAATACATTTCTGTATTTCTTTACTACCTTATATTGATGATTATTCCATCAATTTATGAATAGCTTCTTTATTTGCTTGAAACTGCAAATCAATTTTCTAAACTCTGAACTATAGAGTTACTGTCAAAATGATTTGCTTATGAAGAGGAATAAAAAAACAAAAGGAATTGCCAAATAACTTGTGTACAGCAGAAAAGTACTGGATCAATGAATTCATAAACTGGTTCTCTGTGCCTCCTTAATACAAATGTTTTGCTTACTGCAGTGATAATAACTTGAATTATTTGAAAGGTAAAGAAAGCTTTAACTAAACACACATGCTGGGAGACATTTTTTTAATTTCTTGGTTTTATAAGCCGCGGTGGTGCAGAGGTAGCATTGTTGCCTTACAGCAAGAGGTTCTCCTGTTTGATTCTCGGCTGGAGTGACTTCTGTGTGGAATCTGCATGTCCTCCCTGTGGTCGAGTGGCCTGCGAAAGACATGCGTGAATGGGCATGCTTTTGCTGAAGGTTGGGCATCGGGCTGGCAACTTGGCACCATAAAAAAAATCGACAGCCAATCATTAGCGGACCGGAGTTCCACTGTGGTGACCCCTAACCGGGAAAAGCCGAACAGACAAACAAGTTTGATTACTTGCTTTAATTACTTTTTGTCTATACATTTACATTATTCTCAGACTGAAATCACGGGCAAAAATTAACTTACTTCTCTTCTGGAGAAGGAAAACGTTGTATCTATCCAATACAGCAAGGTTCGTTTGTTCCAACTCAGATATGGACTACCCATAATCACCACAATCTCTTACTTCTCCACACTACAGAATATAAATAACAATATCTGTCCCCTCATCACTAACTCACCCTCACATGAACACCACTGACTCGCCCTCAAAAAAGCCAAATGCCTCCCGGTAGAGCAGAGAGTAAACCTGCTACCAGTACTAGGCTCTGTCATCTTAAAGCCTAACTCATTCCCAACTCTAGCTGTCAAACTTTATACTAAACATGCACACATTAAAACATCAGCTTCTTCTTCTAAGCAACTCCCTACTTCACCCCACACAAACCAGGTTACATTACACTAACCATTCTTTCCACATCATTACTTCCAAAATATGGGAATCTCACCCCCACACTTAACTGAACTACAATCCTTCTTCCCCACCTTCAGAGCTGAACTTAAAAAATTCCTACACACCAAATCAAATTAAACGTGCAACATGAAGGTTACATCATCTAAGGGCCTGTCGACCTTTACCCTTATTCTCTCTCAACTTACACCTCTTATCTCCTTGGCTGCAGAAAGAAGAAATGGCAGTACCTTCCTGGAGCTAATGCCTATTTGCTTTGTAACTAAAGAAAGTCTTATAGTTCTTCTTGTCTCGAGAAACTAATTTAAGGTCATGATTTGACTCACTAGCTCTGATTGTAGATTTTAGTTCCTTATTAGTATTATTAATGCAATCTTGAGCATGAGGAATTTCAGTTGTATGATGTAAGGATTGCTTTTCTCATGTTATAGAGATAGGATATATCTTACTTTGGGAGAGATTGGGGTTATTGCACAAACTGTAATATACTGTGACTTTATCTGCAGTATCAAAACTATTTTGTACATGTAGAATGTTGTTTTGTCTTAATGTAGGGGAAGCAATAGTTTAGTTAAAAAATCAACTAATGGATTGAATTCATGATGTGGTTAAGACAGATCATACATGCATTACAAATCCATAGAAATTTGACATAATTCTTGGGCAGTACATCAGTAAAATTCAATGGAAAATGATTGATAACTGTTTGATATTTGAAGCATTATGAACTGAAATGTTTGCTAACTCATTAGCACCTACCCTGAGTTGAATTTCATACCTCCTGGTACCTGTGGATTTCATGGCTGGATAGCTTTTATCTGAGCTAAATTGCTGAAAGTATTTGTAAATGAATGAATACAAATCAAGAACTGTAAAAGTTACAAAGAAAGATAAAATATAAAAAAATCATCAATACAAACTCCTCTTCACAATGGCGATATTGATATGTCAACCAGACATGCTTCATGTTTTATATTGAACAAGTACTTAAATAATTCATAAATTTTAGCCTTTTAATTATGCAAACAACTATTAATATTTCTCTAACCACTGTACAGATGCAGACACAATATTTAATTTGATATAAAAAAGTTTTGGAAATACATTTCCATGTTTTAATTATTCTAATAAATGTAATTTCTAGACAAACACATTTCACTATTTTTGCCTTTATTTGATACCATGGAGTACAATATAAGCACCTTCTTGTTCAATTTGTTAATATAATTACTGACATTTAGCTTATTTGCTTAATATTTCCTGAAAATGTGCTAATTTATCTATGGAGCCATTTCTGACCACTGTGATGACTGTGGAAGAAAAATGCTTTTTCTTAATGCATGCAGGTTGATAGTGTCTGATATATTTACCAAAATATGATATTCACACATATATAGACATATTATATTACTAAAATGTATAAATATTTACAAGTAGGCAGACATCAGGTATCAGGGTCAGCATTTGCAGCATTATGTAAGGTCTCATTCGATATCATGAATTACTATATATACTTCCACTGATTCAGTTTAATAACATAAATATTACTATGGAATATATTTATAATCTGACAAAACATAAAAGCACAATTCCATTGCTCTCCACACTGTCTTGCAATGTTATTAGAAACCAGCAACATTAGTAAATAGCTCAAAACCTGGGCAGAGTCCATGTTCAACAGTCATGAGTGAAGTCTGATCAATGTATGAAACCAGTTCCATCTGGGACTGCACAGAAGACTCACTAGCCAATTGCGTGGTTCTGTGATGACATCAGACATCTGTATAGTGCCACAAAGAAATTATAGAATTAGCCTATGTAGAGTAGCACTGAAAATGAGAAAAGGCATCTTCTAGAAATTACTGAGAAATCTGTTTTAATTACTATCACCTAAAGCAGACAATAAAATGCAGATGTTGATATTACATGTAACTGAATGCCGTATTCATTGTCTAGCGAGCTGTATGATCACCGTGACATTTTATCAAAAAGAAATGCAAATCTGAATGTTTCTCTTTATTTTAAATAATAACTGGTATGCTTTTACAGGCAGTTAAAGATGAGTAATCCGAAAACATAGCGATCATTATTTCTGCATCTTTAACTGCTTATCTGAGAGGGATATTTACATTTTTTCATAGAAAGTGCTTGTAGGGTTGTAGCTGTGAAAGGAAGATTCTTATCATCCAGCTATAGGAACAAAGTAGTTGAATCGTAATTGTTCTAGTATGCATCAATAAGTCTTTAAGATTTAACTATTTTAGCAAAAAAGCGGGTTGCTTCCAAAAGCTGTTATAGTTGCAGCAAAGAGTAACTAATGAATGCACATTTTCTTACATATGTTGAGATATTTCTAATAGGTGATATATGTACCTTCTGGCACTCAATAGGTATTGAGTTAGCCTACAAATAAAACAGAGTAAGGGCCAGATTTAATAAAGCCTGCACTAAGTGCACATGATATGTATTCAATAAAACTCTTATTACAGTTTTTCTGTTTTCTAGTCACTCAGAAAATTGAAAGCACTAAGTGTACATGTAGTCTGCAATTTGTGGTAACGTTTATGAATCCCTGTCAATATTTAAAGCTGCAAGAATATCAGTAGGAAAACTAAAATTGGGAAGAAGAAAGTGTGAGTTATGCCTGTGTTGTCTCTTCAGTCAGAACAGTGCACACTTAGTGTATACTTAGTGTATGCATTATTGAATCTAGGAGTAAGTATTTTTTTATACTGAAGATCTGCTTAAGTTGATATTTGCTATATAAGCTTAGGGCAAATAAGGACATTCCCATTTTGTTTCTCAGTTTAGACAATTGAAATAAACATAAAAAGCATTCTCATGCAGGGATATATGATTCATTTTTCTTTTTTCTTTCATAAGTGTAGCCAACATGGAATGATTCTTTCATGTAATTTTAATATAATATGGGTAATACTGTTTAATTAATATGCTTTACATTCAAATGCCTTAATTATTGAAAAGTGGTCTAGTTATTGTTTTAAATCTCAGCTATTATCTTAAAGCTCTTACAGTAATTGCTAAGAAATTAATATTGAAATATTAACTATGCACCTACTACTGACTTAACATTAGCTGTTTACTCCTTGTGTCAAAAGTGATTTCACTGTTCTGTGATTCAATAAACATTAAAGGGAGCTAATATTTTGATATATATGCGATACCTGTTAATGCCATAATGATGATTATAAGGCAAAACAGTTAAATTCTTATCTCATCAGTACCATTAAGAATTAAAATGAACTCTAGCTATAATATCAAAAATTAGTTTGTTTGTGGGTTAACTCATTCCCTTCAATGGAGTTTGGGAAGTTTGTACTGTAACTTCCAATGGGTGGGACCTAAGCCTTTTCACAGAATCAAAATATGTACTCACGTTTCAAACAAATGTTCATATCTCTGGAACCATAAGGATTATTAAAGAAGTATAAATGGCAAACTATTTTTATAGTGGTAGTATTCTTCATGTTCTAGATCTTAAACTGAATATTATAAGTCACAGTGAACACAATAAATATTACATTTGTAATATTTTGTAAACTACTTATAATATCTCAGCAATCACTCAAGTTACCCACATACTGTCAGCCACATTTTATTCATCTGGCTGAGAGCTTTCATATGAGGCTAAGGAATTCTGTCTGTGTTATTTGGTTGTTGAGATATTTAGAAAAATGTGAAAGTTAAATTTATATAAATTAATATCATGAAAACAACAGTTAATATATATTTACTTGCTCTAGACAGAGGTCAGATATTACTGCAGTTGAGTTTGCTATTGTGTAAGCTTTAAGATGAAATCTTTTTTAAACCTTGTACATAGCATGGTTTAAGAATTATTAATGCAAATATGAATAAGCTATATTTGTTGACTAGAGGCATCAGTAGGAGTTACATGCAGATGCACCTGGAAGCATAACTCTGATGTAATCAGTTAATATAACCTCCTGTCAGTTTATGTTGAGACTAAAAGTGTCTGGGATCTAAATGACATATAGGGGAACACTGAGTGCAATGTGGTTTGTGTGATGGCAATTCAAGATAGTAATACTAGTGAAATGATGAGTGGAAGATGATTTATGTCACTTTTGGTAAATTCATGTATGCAGGATATAGTGTTGTGCATTTTAATAGCACCAAAGTATTAAGGTGAGTGATTATCATAACTGTTGAAATAAACTTCTTATCTGAAGAAGGAAATGTGATATGTTTTAATTTACAATGGATATGAATTATATTCAGTGGTTTACATACATATTTTGGTATTATAATGTTTTCTCAATTAATAAAGAACATTTAAAGAACTGCCTAAACTGAAGAACACATTGAAAGATACAAGAAAATAGTGGGTGGAATCCAGAATAGTGACATGAGGAGCAGGAAATCCATCTTGCTTTCTTCCTTGTATATGGAATACATAGAATGGCTGGTTAACAGGTTTGAAAAGATAAGGCAAAATGTACTGCTCTGGAAAAGAAGGAAGAGATAGTAATGACTAAATAATTCTGGCCTACAAATTTGAAAAGTACTAAACCACATGGAAGTATTTAAACTCTAAATACTTCTGTATTTGAGGAGAAATCAGCAGAATTTTGACTTTAATATAGTGAAAAACAGAGACTTTCCATTTCAATTTCATCAGGGAGGATAGCCTTACATAAAAGAGTTAATAAAAATGAAGTCGATTAAGATATTGTAGAAATTATTTCAAGAATTGAACTCTGTATTTTATTTTAAAAAATGATAATGGCAGAAGTTAAACTGTGTGTAAAATTAGAAAAAAATGTATTAATGAATTAAATGTTTAATTCTTGTAGGTTTTGTTGTTTCGGTGCACAATGATGATGACAGGAGCTGTTGAAGTACCACCACTACTGATATAGTCTCAGTTGAAAGACTAGACACCTGCAAGTAGCTATGAAAGAAGGGAGGATGGACACTGCTATTGCATAAATTCTTGTAATAGTGGTAAGAGGGGCTGGAACATGAATGTGAATATGTATAGGCTTTTCATGAAAAATAGAAACAGAGAGAATCAAAAGTGAAGTCACAGAAGACGAAAAACACAACCTCATGAAGGAGAGACAGGAAAACTTAGAATGAAAACCTACATTACTACTCTGATGGCTAAGGTCACCCTTCCAATTAGACTTTAAGCTGACATTCCATCTGCATGAGTTGGTGGTAGCTCATATGGATGTAAAAGATCTGACAGGACCTATTGAAAAGAGTAGGGAATTCTTTATTCAAAACAAATTGAAAAAAATATAGTATTTACATGTTTACAAAATGTACATATTTACAGGTATATATAAAATATATATATATATATATATATATATATATATATATAAATATATATATATGTGTGTGTGTGTGTGTGTGTGTGTGTGTGTGTGTGTGTGTGTGTGTCTGTGTGTGTGTGTGGGTCTACTACTTTTAATCAAATACCACTTATTCAAAAAAGAGCAGAAGACCACTCAGTTACAGGAAAGTGCACTTATTCAAAAGTGCACTTTCGCGAAACTCGGTTCAACAAACTGATAAAAAAAAAAAAAAAAAAAAAAACAGAAAACAGTAACATTAAATTGAGTGGGGGCTGCACCCCCCCACACCCCACCTACTTAAATATACCAACTCCAAGATTGCACTACAGTGGAGAATAGGTAAATTCCCTATTTCCCACTGTAGTGTTCCTCGGTGCTTCAGTTTCCCTGAATGGTTGAACTGTGCTTCACGGAAGTGTACTTTCACTTAAGTGCACTTTTGCGTAACCAAGGATCCACTGTTCGTTTTCAAACAAGTGGATTAGTAGACCCATATATATATATATATATATATATATATATATATATATATATATATATATATATCTAAGCGCTACAGAATCCTGAAAGCCCAAAATCCTGAAGACCAGAATCCTGAGACCAAAATCTTGAAAGTTCAAAATACTGAAAACTCAAAATACTGAAAACAGACAGGATATCAGCACTTACTATATTCCAGCACAAGTACATACAGAAACATATTACCCTTCAACTATACACAGGGGTCAATCTCCCCAGCACCCCCACACCCTCTGTACTCAAATATAACAACTCCAAGATTGCAATTCACTACACTAAGTGCCATCTCTGAGTTGATACATTTAATTTGCAGGGGGTGGGAGGGGTGCAGGAGGGAGCAGCCCCCCTCTTTATAATTGGAGAAGAGTAATATGGTCTGTGTTTTATTTGTTTCTATACGTACTTGTGCTGGAATAGAGTAAGTGTTGATACCCTGTGTGTTTTCAATATTTTGAGTTTTCAGTATTTTGATTTTTCAGTATTTCGAACTTTTGAGATTTTGGTCTCAAGATTTTGGGCTTCAGGATTTTGAGCTTTCAGGTTTCTGTAGTGCTTCCATATATATATATATATATATATATATATATATATATATATTATATATGTATATATAGACACAGACACATACACAAACAATTTCTATTTCTTACCATTTTTCATTGTTCTTATAATATCTGCACCATTTTTCCATAATTTAACCTTGCTCATTCTTTCCCAACCAGAAGTTGATTTTTCACAATATATCAGCCAAAATCAATTTCCTATTAAACAAAATGTATTCAGTTTTTCATTCCACATATCCTATTTTAGATAAAATAAACTTCGTCTTATCTACCTTCTTACATATTATTTTTTCTTATTTTTATATTATCTATACATCATATTCATATCCATATTATTAATCTCATTGACATTTTCAAAAAAAAGTCACACAACTTTTTCAGTTTCACCACTGTTTTATATTTAGAAAAACACACACACACACACAAAAAAATGCTCACCAAGATTCAATAAACTACATGGAGTTTACATGTGTGTGCAGTGGTGCGCAGCGAGTAGCAGCCCACAATGCATATTCATGCTGTCCACCACATTTATTTATTTATTTGCACTTGTTTAACAGGAAAGTTCACTGGGGTGTTCAGAGCCCGTTTTCAGTGGAGGCCCAGGGAGAAAAGTCCCACAATGCACATACATCAATGAAATTAATTCAGAAATAAATACAAAGAGTAGTTAGCACCCAGATGACAACAAAGTAGCATATCGGTAATAAGTAAAGAAGGTAACATTACATGGAATTTTCAGGTCTAAGAGGAGTGAGGGAATTACAGTATACATTACATGACAGTAGATGTGGGAGGTTGGTATAATTGTTAAGGTGTTTACCTTACAGGAACAAGGTGCAAGGTTTGATTCTTACATGGGGTAATTGGCTAGGCTTAAAATGGCCCAAAGGGCAGTTAGCCTAGTACTAATCTATGAACCTATAGAAAGACATCACTTATACACAATATTATAAGGTGGTTGGGTGCAGGTACAGTTCCAGTTAGAAGATAGGTATTTGTGTAATGAGGGTTTGAAAAAGGCAGGGTTCTGAGTTGTTTTACTTGATAATGGTAAGCATTCCAATTTTTGGCTATGGAGCAGGAATAGAGGAGTTGGTTGGCTGGAGGGTTTGGCTTATGTACCTGCAAGAATTGCCGATTCTCAGGTCTGAGGAGCCTGTTTGAAAGATAGTAGGTAAACATATAGCTAATGACAGGACAATCTGAAGGTTTAAAGATCATTTTGTGCACTGTAGTTAGTTGCAAATAGGAGACGTAGTCTGAAAGTTCAAGCCATTTAGGGAGCAAAGAGCAATGCAGTGGTGGGTAGCATATTTGGAATTAGTTGTGAATTTCACAACTTTGCTGTAGCAAGTCTCAAGTTTAGCCTTAAGTGACGATTGGAGGTTGATAAGTGGAGGAGTGCCGTACAGAGTGAGGTTGAGCAAGTAAGTGGAAGCAATGATTTCTTTAGAGGAGGGGCTTAAGAAATGGTTATATGTATAGAGAATTCCTAGTCTTGATGAGTTTTGTGGATATTGTGTTGTATGTGCATATCAAATTTGAGGTGCTCGTCAGATGTGACTCCAAGAAGTTCTGTGTGGCTAACAATTTTGATTGTAAATTTACTTTGAGAGTAAATAGAGAAATCAGTTTTGTCTACTGGAGTTGTTTTTAGGGGTGAATATTTTGATCATGGATTTTGTTATGGTTTAGAGTTAGATGATTGTTGTATATCCAGGTTTCAGTAGTGGAGAAGGCCATTTGAGTTTTATATTGTAGGTCAGAAATTAAGTCAGCTAAACATATTATAGTTGAGTCATCTGTGTACTGAATAAGAGCTCCCTGAGTCATAGAAGAATGGAAATTATTAATGAAAATGCTGAAAAGGAGGGCTCTAAGTACAGATCCTTTGGACACCCCACCAGAGTTATTTAGAAATGGTGAGATGGAGTGTTGCCATTTGACAGCCTGTTGTCTGCCTTTCAAGTAACTTGAAAACCAGTTGAATGGGGGGGGGGGTCCAACGTTACAGAGCTGGGTTAGAAGTTGTGTGGGAAACTGCCTTTGATAGATCTAGGAAGAGGGTTGAGGCAATTTTACCAGCAGCACGGGCTTGTTTTACAGTATCTATGAAGTATATAGGGGCAGTCTTTTTGCTATGGCCTGGTCTAAATCTAAATCTATGTTGTGTGGGTGACAGGAGTTGGTTATTAAGAAAAAAGTGAAGAAGTTGAATGCGTATGCACTTTTCCAAGATCTTGGAGACAGGGGAGAGAACAGCAATAGGTGGAGCGTTAATTATATCAGTGTTATTGCTGCCTTTATGAAGGGAATAATAAATGCTTTTTTCCAGGTTTTGGGGACATAGGATTCCTGGATGGACCTGTTACGAAGTGCACTTAAAGGGTAGGCAATGGCATCTGCTGGAAGTTTTAAATATTCTGAAGGTATGTTATCAGGAGCATTAGGGCAATGTTTGAGTTTCAGAAGTAATTTATTTATTGTAGTGATAGTAATGGGATTTAGAGTATATGTAGGTATAGAGTTGGCACTGGATTCATTGTTATAATGGTTTAGTCTAGTTGTGGAAAGTTGTTTCTTGGGCTACTATTTGCTTGGGGAACTTAGCAGTAATGTCAGCTATAGAAATGATAAGAGTTGAAGAGGGTAGATATTTCTAGAGAAGATTTGTCGGGATGTGGACATGGATTGCTTTTTGTTCTCAGATTTAAGAGTGACAATGGATTTACAGAATTTTTGGGGGTTTTATTTATGGCTTGATTGCAGTTTTATATAATATTGTTTTATGTTGACTAGTCTTTTTACCTGATTACAAAGTTGTTTACATTTTAAAAAGCCTAGAGGGTTTTTATTAGCTTGTCACTGTTTCCATATTTTGTCCCTGGTGAGCATAAGGTCTTTAGTAGTCTTGGTTAGCTATGGGCATCATATAATTTGATTCTCTTTTTACGAAGGGGTTTTAGGTTATTAAGAGTATTCAGAAATGTGGTGTTGAAATAGTCGAGGGTGTCATCAAGTGGGAGTGTTTTTAGGATGTTCCAGTTTATCTTTTTCAAGATATCAATGAAGGTACTTGGGTTAAATTTAGTCAGATTTCCTATTTGTTGTATAGATGTTGGTTTTGATGGGGGGGGGATTGGTGATTAAAGGCAGGGAGATGATCTCTGAGAGAGTTTGGGAGAGTACCAGCTTCCAATATCCGGTCTAAGATGGATCCAGTGTTGTTGTATTTTATTAGGTCTGGTAGGGGAACTTTAGTGTTTTGCTGCTTCGCTGGTGGAGTGCCCAAAGGATCTGTACTTGGAGCCCTCCTTTTCAGCTGAATAGATTAATATTTAAAGATGGGAAGTAGGAGTTCAGGTTTAGCCATTTGATATTTACATCAACAAGGATGACTGTTTCATTTTTAGTATTAGTAGAACCCCTTGCCAGGATATCTCCTACCAAGGATATGTTGTTGCCAGGGGGAATGTAATGAACTATGATGCATAGATTTTTACAGTTATTAATTTTTAGGAGAAAAATGAGAATTTCAGCATTAGAAAATTGAGGAACAGGATTAGTATAAGGAACTATATTATAGGTGTTGGAGAAAATTAGAGCTACACCACTTCTTTTTGTGGGCCCTGTTGAATCTTATAGTTTGAAAGCCTGAATGGAGGAATTCAGAATCTTTAATGGAAGGTTTTAACCAGGTCTCACTGGTGGCAATAATGTCTGGTTGAATATCAGAGAGCCAAATGTGAAAGTTAGAAATTTTGTTGAGAATGCTTTGGAGATTCAGGGTTATCATGTATAATGATTTGTGAGAATTAATATTGAGTGGGGCTATATTAGGATTATTAGAAGTGGGACCAAGATTGGGGTGTATGTTGCCACATAAAGGCACAGTAGTAAAATTAACTATGTAAGCTAATGACTTTTCTTTAGTGGGAGATTTGTTATGGCATCCTTGAGAATAGGTGGTGTTATTATTTATTTGGGGGAAATGGAGTTTATTTATGATAGGCAATAATTTTCACTCGGTATAGGAAGAGAGGCTTTATTTGGTAGAGGCTAGGAAATATGTCTATATAGCTTTCAGACTGGGTGGATAAAGAGGTGGTGGCAGTTGAAAATTGAGGGGACAGGGAGATAGGGTTCAAAGCAGTTATACGTTCTAGAGAAAAGAAAAGTATGGTACAAAAGTCTGAATGTGTGTGCTCGGTGAAGCATGGTTGAGAATGGAGGAGTGAGAGTTTGATAGCTTAGTAATAATAGATTGAATGTAGTATAATGGAAGGTTATATAGAAAATTAGAGCTACGCCACTCCCTTTTGTGGGCCCTGTTGGATCTTATAGTTTGAAAACCTGAAGGGAGGAATTCAGAATCTTTAATGGAAGGTTTTAACCAGGTCTCAGTGGTGGCAATAATGTCTGGTTGCATATCAGTGAAGAAGGTGTGTGGTAAGGGTTGTTGAGAGAGGAGAAGTTGAAGCTAGGGAGTAAATATGTTGCTATAAAGTGAGTGCAATTAGTGATATATAGGAAGGCAGAGAGTGAATATAGTTAGGTAAGTAAAGCAGAAGGCATATGTAAGCTAGAAAGAAGAGGGGATGGGAGGGTATGATGGTGTAGAGGAAAGTGGACTGGTTGTTATTGGATAGTGGAAAAAGGGATGGGGTAATATAACTATAAGTTTAGGTGTAGTGGAGGTGAGATTTGGGGGAAGAGTATGGGAGCGGAGTGAACCCAAGTGAAGTGAGGGCAAATGGAGTGGGTAGACCCAGACCAGTAACACGTCTTGGACTGATTTCAGAGCCAGTGAAACATGCAAGTAGTTCAGGTCAGTATTACAATATCTGAAATTTAAAAGGAGTTGTAATCTTTAGTTATTACTAAATGGGGAGAAACTATTTAGCTGGGAATTCAACCATTCATCTGGTTTCTATTAATGTAAGGGCTAGCATGTATTCAAGTATTGTGCTATGATTAGGGACAAAGGAAATAATACATAAGTTCAACAGGCTGAGTACAAAGGGGCAAGTGCCAACTGTAGCACTATAGGAAAAAGAAAAACACTAAATATGGACTAGAGGATGATTACATGGCTATATAAGAAGGGGAAAATAGCAGAGCCACCACAAGTAGTATGTAAGCCACTTAATTACTGCAATACAGATTTGTTTAGGGCACAAAGTCATTCAGTAAATAGAACATGCAAGTAATTTAGTGTTTTGCAGCTTTGCAGAACAAGACTGGGAATCCGGAATCGATGGAAGGGTATCGTGCACAAGGCTGAAACAGAGGAGATGTGAAAGTATAATGACAGGAGAGAGGAGAAATCAGCTATGATTATGGTGTTTCTATACTGGTAAACAACCACCTTTCAGATAATTATAGGAAACCAATTCATTTGCAGCAGTTACACAGCATAATAGTATAGTTTACAACAAGAATTAAGCATTCACTCAATAAAATGACATTAAATCATGCAATATAAATATAGTGAATGATAACTAATGAACAATAATTCAGTGACAACAATGGTAATAATAAGTTGACTAAAAAATGCTACCCCAAGGACTAAAAAGATAGGATAATGAACAGCTAATAAACTTTATCTAACTGACAACTGCCTTAGCCTTCTGGCCACAATTTCAACGCTTGTGTGTGAAACAAGCATGAGTGAAAGCATTAAGCATAAAAAGCTTAACTATATATCTAAAACAGCCTTATTGTAATAAATGCAGTTCTTTTATTAGTTATGGTAATATTGCAGTCTATTTTAAACAAAACTTCAGCAGTCCTAAGACGTTAAAACAGAATAAACGTTATGCATATATTTTGCTAACTTTTCTAAAACCTATAATCCATTCTTATAGCATATTTACTGTTTAGCAGGTTAATACATATGTTTGTTAATAAAGAACATTGTATTTAAAAAAAAAAACAGAGTAGCATGTTATACCTGAAATGTAATAACCAGCATGAATTCAGCTATTGTGTGACAAAGGAAATAATGCACGGGTTCACTAGGCTGAGTACAAATGGGGAAGGGCTAACTGTAGCGCTATGGAAAAAAGAAAAAACACTAACTATGGACTAGAGGATGATTACACAGCTATATAAGTTGGGGAAAATAGCAAAGCCACAATGAGTAGTGCACTCACCACTTAATTACTGCAATACAGCTTTACATAGGGCACAAAGTAATTCAATAAATAAAACATACAATATGGAAACACCACTGCCTTTGGAGCTTTGGTCCAAGTTCTGGGGCTGGAAGGTGTGGAATGAGTTATAGCTTTGTAGTCCATGGGGTACTTTCTGCTGCTTTGAACCCGGTCTCTGTTACAGTATAAATGTCGATGTTCTCCATTTTAAGGAGTGCTTTAAGTGCATGCATTTTGAGATTTAGACTTCTAGCGTTGAGCAGCATGACCCACAGTTTGCATTTGTCTGTAGCTGTTATGGTCGTAATTCGGTCTTTGGAACACTGCCTAAAAAGGCAATATAGGGGTGGCAAGAGCCTTGGCCAGTATCTCATCTCTGGAAAAGCATTGAGGTCTGTCACTCATGTCATCCCAGACAGACAGATACTGGATCCCCTTAGAATGACACTAGAAATTTAGCCAATTGTTGAAATCAATCATTTTCTGCTTGTACTGTGGTATCATTCTGGGTGATGGTTGGGTGCTGCTCAGGGCTAGTGTCATAGCCACCTGGGTTACATAATCCGAGAGCTCCTCCATGTCTCTTTTCATGTAGTCCAGGGTGGTACCTCTTACATCATTCACACCCACATGTACAATGACAGTCATGTTTGTACTTGATGTTGAGGGACCTAAGTGCATGTGTTATGTGGTGGATCCTGGCACCTGACAGGCAGCTGATTGTTACTTTCTCCTTATTCAACCTAGTGAGTGGGACATCAATGTACCTCACTATCTAGTCACCTATGACTAGTGTGTTGGGTATGCTGCTTTGCCTTAGGGGCTTTGGTTGAGTAGCACACTGTTTAGGAGAGCTATGTGTCTTGTGATCAGTGTTGTGCTGTGGTGGTCGAGTGCATTTCTGGCTTGGAGGTCTCTGCTGTTTGGGTAGATTTTTATTGAGAGCCTCAACAAAGGTGGGTATGTGGTATGTGTTTTTATGTGAAGGCAGTGCTGGTGTGTGCTTTGGAGGGCTATGTGTTCTGTGTGGTGTAGTGTAAGTGTTGACCTTCTCCTCTTGACCAGCTCTTCCATTCTTGGCTGGAGAGTGCATGGCTTTCAATTTGGATATATAAGTGCATCTCACACAAGTTGTCCAGTAGAGTATCTGTCTTAAGTAATTGTGAAGGCCATGTAAGTCCAGATAGCAGAATTATACTTATACAACAATAGTACACAGTATACCTTTGGTCATACATCTGAAAATAAAATAATGGTGTGTCATCCCTCATACATATTTATTATTTATTTATTTTATTTTACATTTGTTGACCGAGATAGTCCAACTGGATATATGTCCATTTTCAGCTGAGGCCCGGGGAGAAAAGCTCCAGATAACACAGCTAGAACATAACAGGTATAAGTCAAACATATTTAAAAAGCCCTCTAGTAGGTACTCACAATATACACAGTGCATAATAGTATACAAAAACAACAGGTTGCAGCAAGCTATTATGAGCAAGAGATGCGTACGATATTAATTAAATAAGGCATTGAACAAGTAGGGATATGATTCATATCAGCTCCACTATCTAAAGTATTATAAGTGAAAGTGAATTTAATGGGAAATGGAACAACAGTAAAAGTGTATGGAATATCCTGCATTAGAAACCAGGACCAACTGTATGGCAGTCTTACACTAACACCTGTTGCCAAAAGAATGTAGAAATAACACGTGTATTTTTCAGTTCATTACTATAAATTGCACTGTCACAACAGTAACAAAAAGGTTGCACACCCTGCACTAGAACCCAGGACCATCTGTACTTTAACCTTACACTTAACACCTGCTGTCACAAGATTAGTTACTTAACACTCCTTAATTTACTAAGCATTCTTAGGTCTCTGTGTTAACCACTGCATGGTGCCACTTAGTGGGTTTGCACAGTGCCCAGCATAATTAATTGAATGTATCCAGTTTCTATTATTAGTTGTCTGAGTTCTGTCTGCAAGTGTTCTGTCTGCTTCCTTGGTGGTCCAGTTGTTCAGTTTGTGCACTGCTGTGCTTCACACAAACATGACAAGCACAACAAAATCTACAATTCATTTTCCTCTGTTTCCCATAATTGTGCTAAGTGGTGCATCATGCAAACACTACCCCAAAAAATTAAAGAAAAGAAAAAAAAAGGACAAGTAGTTCAAATAAAAAAATCAGTCTATGACATACACACAAAAATATGCTGGTTCAGGTAAGATGTTTCTACAGCAATCTTGATTTGAACTCTCCCTCCAATGAACCTTCAGAACACAGGAAGGTTGCCTTATCCCTCTTTGCCTCACAGACAGCTTTGCAGCAAGGAACTGAAATCATTCTACATAACATCATCTACAGTAATATGAAACCATACAACTGTTATTTGTACATTTATTATTTTTGGATGTAGTGCACTAAGTGATCACACAATCAGTTCTGACTATTACTTGCAAATATGCAGGTCTGTCTTAACTTTCTGTTTTTGGTGGTAATGCTTCTTTTATCTGAGCAGTAATCTGAGACATGCATTCTGTAAGCCTTTCTATATCATTGGCCTTAAAATGTGTGAGAATACTAAAATGTAAATAATATATGCGGCTGCTAACAAATGAAGGGGAGGTTGGGTTTTAATGAAGAAAACCTATAAATTGTGTGCTGGTTACTTACATTTCCAACCTTAAATCAAATACTGTATAAGTTTAACCTGACTCACTAACTGGATATAGGGCAGTCTGCAGTGCTGTTCTGTTTTCCTTCTCCCAACCAGTAATCATTCACACTTACAATCTATTAAAATCAAACACTGAGGGAGTGCCTGCAGTATGTTTACATCTGATACACAGAGTCAAATCTTTGGTATTCAGCAATTCCAATCAGTTTACACCTCATTTGCATCTTCACCAATTTTAGAATAAACCACTGAACTGCTCCCAACAGAATTGTGCACAAACACTGTGTCACCAATAAGTGCACAATACCTGTTCTTCTTTATAAAAAGTGGATTTATTACAAGAGAACTGAGCCAAAAAAACAGTGTTGAGAGCTTTCACCCACTACAATGAGGGCTTCTTCAGAATACTGTAAAAACAAACTCCTTATATTTAAAACTTGGCGCCAAAAAGGAACCGACATTTAAAGCCATATACATGTTATACTCTCTATTATAGTTAATATACTGTATCTGAAGCATTGTGTAAACATGCATCCTACAAGACAATTAGTACTGAGCATCTCTTTTAAATTCACATCTACTTCATTACACAAGAATATAGTGTAACAATTCATATAAAGTACAGGGTTGTCGCTGGTTCATTTCATAATATATAAAATCATCACATAAATAGAGAAATTACTGAAATCAACAAGACATGTGACATGCATTATAAATAAAATCCTGTATATACATATTCATAAGATCTAATTCTATATGGTTTGTTTGTTCAGATGTGTGCCCTACTTAAAACACCCCTGTACTCTATTAAATATACCATAACTAAGGTATTGTAAAAAATCATTAAAATGCTTGAAACTACCAAATAAAAATTTTTACAGATATACAATTGTTAACTTATTGGTGACACCGTGTTTGTACACAATTCCGTTGGGAGCAGTTCAGTTGTTTATTTTGTTGTTGTTTTATCATGGATGTCACCGGTGACAAGGCACCTCTAAATAGTGAAATGGAACAAGACGAATTTACCAAATTGAGAGCTGAAGTAACTTCTTTGAAATCAGAGGTTAGTCGGATTTTGGAACTAGTATTAGATTTTAAATGGGTGAGTGTAAAGTCTGATTCAACTACCACCAATGAAAGGGTACCTATACAAGCTGCGTTTTCCAACAGCGGTACCAACAAGGAAATTGTTATATCTAAGAACATTGCTACAGTGAATCAGGGTATGGATCTGAATGCCCACAGGAGTAATTCATTGCATATTGTTCAGCAAAGTGGGGCCAATGAAAGTTTCAGTATTCCAAATGGACAAGGAACGGGGTTAAGGCATACTCCGATAGATTTGGACAATGCCTTTGAAGTCACGGAGCAATTTAACAGTAGAAAAGCTAATAACTCTGACTTTACGTTTAATTTTTCCTTGTATGAAGTTGATGAAGAAGCCATTCGTACTGATGCCAAACCAAAGAAATTTCCACCCCAAAAAATGTATTCCACAGTGGTGGGGAAAACCAACACACAACATAAAGGTACTGTTTTTTCACAAGTTATTTCTCACAACCATTCAGGTGGTCAAGGGAATGACAACAAGGATACCATTTTAAACAAATTTTTAACTAACAATTGTAACCTTGACAATGTTATCACTAAAGGGGTAGATTCTCTACCCTCTAACCAGGGAAATGTAGGAACTTTAAAGGATATGATCTACCTGTTGGGAAAGAAATTAAATGCTATTAATGGATTAAAAGCTGACAATGCTTATTTGCACAAGTGTTTAAATTTAAAAATTGTTCCCATGGGTTTGAGGTTTTTCAAGGTACCAATGGGAATGGAAATAAATTATACAACTATTATGGAGTTTAACCAATTTTTCAATGAATGTGGCTTCAATTTCATGAGGCTTATAATTAAATATAATGATGAGAAACTTTGCAAGTTAGTACAGGATACAGAAATGTTAAATAACAGGATAATCAATGACCTGTTATTTTCAGAATGGGAGAGGTTATATAAAAAACAGTACACAATAGCAGAAAAAAAGATGCTAAGCATCAGTGAAAGAAAATATAAGAAGATTTCAAGGGACATGGAGCAGTACAAGAAAGGACAGGCATACAAATGGATATGTGATAAAGATATAGATGTGATAAGTAATAAAGTACACAATGGTCAATACACTGGAATTAAAACACAGGGCAACACACATTATCAGGAAAATGACTCACATTTTTATCGAGCAGGAGACAGGCAAATGGAATCATATGGGAACAAGAACCCAATGAACAGGAATCAGTCAAGATATTACAGGAAAACCAAGCAGAAAAATTGGGTGGAGGGCAAAAAGTAGAATCAAGCAAGATATTAGATGAAAAGGAAAGGAAGACATAACATCACAGTTGATGGGCACACACATAGTTTTAACAACTTCAACATTTTTAATTATTCCAGTGCGCAGATGCAGTTGTCACATTTTAATTTATTGGCAAAGGGAATGAAATACATACTCACCCCCACTTTTGACTTAGTAGATTGTTTATGTGAGGAAAATAAACTTGTCTATTTTGTTCAAGGATAGTCAAAAGTTACACAAAAGTTGTACTACATAATTCAAATTAAAGAAAAAGAGTACTTTCATCCCCCCTAGCCACCCCCACGTAGATATTTATGAAAAACTGGTGATTCGTGAGATATACCAACTCTATTATAAGGTGAAAAACAACAAACTAGGAAGCAATTTAACTAAAGATGAAATTCAAACATTAAGGACTCTGCAAATGGATAGCAACATTAGAGTAATGAAGCCAGACAAACGGGGAGGGCTGGTTATTTATGATAACAACTTATACATCAAAAAGTATATTTTATATCAGTCAGGAAATGATGAAACTATATCCATCAATGAGGTTCATATTGCATATCACGTATAGATTCATAACTAGAGGAATTTCTTATTGATGGAAGAATAACAGATGAAACTTCTGATTGTTTGAAAGTCAAATTTCCGAGACTAGTGACTTTAGTAGGTATCACTAAAGTCCATAAGAATATATCAGACCGACCGCTACGACCTATAGTTTCAGGTAGCAAATCTAAAACTTTTCCAATTGGAAAAATTATAGATATCTGGCTAAAACCTATATAAGACAAAATAGATCATATGGTTAAGGATTCATGGGAATTCCTAAGTAACTATCCAGTAAATATATGGAAAAAAGAATGCATAGTAGTTACTATAGATGTTATAGACTTATTTTCATGCATCCCTAAACAAGATGGTTTGGATGCCCTTTGTAATAGTATTAGGAGACATACTAATTTTGATTGGGATAAAACTTGTTTGATAATGGAATGTATGTCCATTGTATTAGATAACAACTTTATATATTATGAAGGTGAACATTTCCGTCAAATTAAGGGAGTGGCAATGGGTGCAGCATGCGCACCCATTTTTGCACATTTGGTTATGTTAGACTGGGAGGATACCATTTTGTTTCCCAGTGAATATTTTAAGATAATCAAACATTATTCTAGATTTTTAGATGATATTTATATTTTATGGGATGATAGTATAGAGAATCTACACAAGTTCATTGATTTTATTAACAAAAGTAACACATTTTTAAAATTTACTCACGCCTACAGTCAAGTAGGTTTGCCTTACTTTGACACTTATATATACAGATATGGAGGGGAAATAAAATCCCATATACATCAGAAAAGTAATTTTTCCAACAACTATTTAGAATATGGGAGTTGTCATCCAGAAAAATGAAGTACAATATATTTAAGGGACAATGTATAAGGGCTATACGGATGACCTCACATTATATTGAGATGGTAGAAGAAGTAACTTTTATCACACAACTGTTTCAAGAGATGGAATATCCCCCTGAGATGATGGAAAAAGTAGAACAAAATATCATGTTGGAATGGGGAATAAAATACAAACCATTATTGGGATCTGGAGATGTACATAGGTTTAGATCAAATAATGGAAGTAATACAAACAGACATAATCAAATTGATACTATTCAATATGAGCGATCTTGCATACTTACATACAATTTGGAGGTAGAGCAGGTTATTAATATATTAACTAAATACTGGTTTATGATGTTGGGGGATACCAGTTGGAAAGACATTATAGGAACTAAACCTAGATTTGTGTTTAAAATGGGTCACAATATCAAATGGTACCTTGAGAGATATAATCAGATGACATCAACAACAAAAAATTATAGAGACAAAGGGAAACACACTGTAAAATGTGGGATGTGTAATCAATGTGTTTATATTTTAGAAGCAGCTAATATAACAATTGAAAATACTCTACATACAAAGGTGAAATTCAAATATGGTAACTGTAAGACCAAAATGCTTATTTATTTGGCCAAGTGCACAGTATGTTCGGGATTTTACATAGATAAAACTGAAAGATGTTTCAGAAAATGCATATATGACCACATTTACTGTATAAGAAGGAACAATACAACTAATGCATTATATAGGCATATAGAAAAGATGGGAGAAACCCATGAATTCAGGTTTGTCATATTGGAAGTTATTCATTCAGATCCCCGAGGGTGTGACCATAAAACACTGTTAGGGTTTAAGGAAACTTGGTGGCAACTGTATTTAGATGCCATGAATCCACCTGGACTTAATGATTTTATTTCCTGTAAATCCATTTTGGAGATGCATTAGATTCACTGGTATTATGAAGCTAGCAGTGTACTATATGGTAAAACACAAAAAAATTTTATTTGGTAGTTTCAAGCATTTTAAGGATTTTTTTATAATACCTTAGTTATGGTATATTTAATAGAGTAAAGGGGTGTTTTAAGTAGGGAACACATCTAAACAACCAACAACCCATATAGAATTAGATCTTATGAATATGCATATACAGAATTTCATATATAATGTATGTTATATGCCTTGTTGATTTCAGTAATTTCTCTATTTATGTGATTATTGTATATATTATGAAATGCACCAGTGACAACCCCGTACTTTATATGAATTGTTACACTATGTTCTTGTGTAATGAAGTAGATGTGAATTTAAAAGAGATGCTCAGTATTAATTGTCTTGTAGGATGCATGTTTACACAATGTATCAGATACAGTATAATAATTATAATAGAGAGTATAACATGTATATGGCTTTAAATGCCGGTTCCTTTTTGGTGCCACGTTTTAAATATAAGCAGTTTTTGTTTGTTTTTACAGTGTTCTGAAGAAGCCCACATTGTAGTGGGTGAAAGCGCTCAACACTTTTTTTGGCTCAGTCTCTTGTAATAAATCCATTTTTTATAAAGAAGAAGAGGTATTGTGCACTTATTGGTGACATCGTGTTTGTACACATCTTCACCAATTTTAAAAGCCCTGAATCTACACCATATAAAAGGCAACCATATACATAGGAAAACTGAAGGTGAGGAAACTTGTTTATGTAGAGAACACAGAAAAGAAGCTATGTCTTTGGGATATATCTGCACAGAGTGTTATTGAACTTGAGAAGGTATGCTTGCATTTTGTGAGCTACATACTGCATAAGTTGGAATGTAATTAAGAAAAATCTGAAGAAAAGCTTTTACACTTTTATTTATATGCATTAGTTAGAAGTGTACTCATACCATGGGGATGTTTGTCAAGGCATTTCACAGGTATACATGACTGGCAATACCTTAAAATCGAATGCTCTGTGATAAATCTGTATACATGTTTCAGGGGCAGTTCATTTGATTCCACTTTTAGCATTTCAAGGATGGTTTGTTAGCTAAATGTGTCATCTGTCTGTTCTTTTTTTGGGGGGAGGGGCAACGCTGCATTTCTGTTATGACACAAACAAGGTGTTGCTATTGTTACTCTCCTTTTTTTGCATCTAGCCTGTTGTTCATATTTCAAATCCGTAGATTGTTTTATGTTTCTCCAGAAGGTAATACTGAGATGCTACCTTTTCTGTTTTATCTGGGGACTGTTATTTTGTAGTTATGTGATACTTATGTGTATTATCCATTTGTTGCCCTTTAGGACACCAGAGACTATGCCACCAGGGCATCTCAGTCCTCAACGACCACCCTGTGCTAATGTTGAAAACCTGGCTATTGTCAACACTTTTAGCCAATATGGTGCCCTCCTGCTTGAAAGAGGATGAGGAGATATGCCACACAGAATGCAGGTTTGGTGGCAGATTGTCAAGATTGTTAATGCCATAGATGGCCATGGCAGGACATATGAGCAGGTGCACCATAGGATCACTGACATGATCACATCTGCAAGGATGAGAGCAGCTGCAGTGCTCTTTGATCAGATATCCTCATTTACAAATACCTTTTCCCTTGTAAATAATATTTCTGCTTAAACATTAATGCCTTATTTTTTATATTTATTATATATTTTGTATTCCATATCACAATGTTATTTTGCATTATTCTGCATATTCCCTAAGATATTTCTATAAATTCCCCATGCTGCACATTCCTTTCCTTTCTTTCTTCATTCTGACACTAAAAAAATACTTTTATACTTCTTTTTAAATTCAGTCTACCATTCATATTATTTTTTATAGATGTTCCTCATGGTTATATGACCCTTGCATGATTGCAATACTCCCCACTCTCTAATTTCACCCCATAGTTTCTAATTTACTCTTTTTTATCCCCTTCCTTTTTTTATTGCAATATATATGCTTTCTTCCATCACCTCCATTAGTATTGCTAAATGGTCTGAAGAAACATCACACGTGTATCACAACCTACTGAACCCAAACATTTCCAACAGTACAAAAAAATCAATTTCTAATTCAACTGCTGTCTTCAATAAGACCATTAATTTTTATTCCACATCCTATCTTACCTCATTTTATTGCTTATTACATTTTTCTACAGCTTGCCCTTTCTTTTCGTGATTTCTCCTTAAATCACAAAATCCCCTGCAATTATAATTTCCTGTTAACAACCACACAGCTTAATAATTTATGAAATGGACTCTCTTTCCTTGCTAGGTGTATATGCAACCACCAATGTCATTCTATAAGCATGTTCTCTCCACCTGACATTCACAACAGTTAACCTTTCCATCCTTATCAGAGTGACATGTAGTATTTTAACTGTTCTTTTTTAACCAACACAGTCACTACAGAACAACTTTCACTTCTCAAGTTCCATATTATATTTCTGCCCCACAACTTTTCTATTTGCAGTCTTTATCCACCAGTCTAGAAACTTGCATCCTCTAACAGAATAACATCCATATTACATTTAGTACACCATACCAGTATCCCTATCCTTCATGCAGTATTAATAATACTATTCACATTTACTGAAAGCACTCTAAAATGTTGCTTTTCTTATTTTTACGTATAGGGAAACTATTTTCAAATTATTTTCTTATTTTTACTCTTTCAGCTTTTGAATATTTTTGAAGGGTTTATGTACAAATAGTAATTTGCCTCAGAATCAGATTTTTCACTAGCTAAAACTTCAAAAATGCTCATTGTCAAACCCTTCTCCTGACCACTCTTCCTGCAGGGAATCCCTCTCCTTCCCCATCCATAGTCCTTCTTCTTTAATGTCTTCTTCACATAGTTCACTCTCTTCATCAGCCTTTCATTGTTCTTCACCATGTATGTTTTCTTCCCTTCCCCTTCTTTGCATTATTTACTGTTTGCTGTTGACAATCTATCCAAACTATCCCTTTTTACACAACCTACATTCAACCGCACACCTTCTTGCTGTATTTTTTTTCTCCCCACATTGGTAACATTGTATCTTGTTACAATCATTACTTAAATAAATAAGAAAAGTCTCTACAAAAAGCATGATTTTGGCTGATGTCCCTCTATGACCAGCGACAAAAATTGTACTTCATAAGTGTTTCACATATTCATTTCTCACATTTCAAAACAGCTTCCAACCTTCACTTCTCATTCCATAATGTTCTCTCATCTCTAACTTTCTGAATGTTAACAACAGTTTTGTACATCCCCGCATGCATTTTTTCTTTATCTTTTTCCAGTTCATCAGTTCTAAACTGCAAAGTAACATTTTTATTAAATCAAAAAAATATGCTTTTGGAAGATCAGCTGAAAAGGAAAATGACTGACAAAAACCATAGTAAACCATTTATTAGTTAAGTGCTTTCATCCTCACAAAGCTTGGACTTAATCAAAACTAATAAAACCATAAATTATCCCCTTAAAATAGTAAAAATCTGTAACACGTAACCACATCATTTTGTATCAACACCAATTAACAAGTAACAGCTCATAATAACAAAAATTGTGTTCAAATAAAAATAAAATCTAAAAAAATAAATAAATAGCACTAAAATAAAGCAATGATTTAAAAAAGTGACTTAAAATAATGTTTTTAAATTACACATAACTAAGGCAGTATTTAAAATTGTTGCAATGATCTAAAACTGCAGCGCTAAATATATTCTTAATTACAAATCAAAATCACTTCCATTGAATATCTGCAAAAGTCCAAAGTTAAACAAAGGAACCAGAATATATAAAAATGCATGAAGCCAGTTATTCCATGATGGGAAAAAAAATGTATATATAAATATATATATATATATATATATATATATATATATACACACACACACACACACACACACACACACACACACACACACACACACACACACACACACATACATTTCATAAAATTAGTATCAATCGATCTATCAATCACTCTATCTATCTGGATATCTATATAGCTACAAATATACTACAGAAAGTCTACACACCATGTGTTCAATAATGTAAACATTGACAAAATTAGATTGACTGAGTGGAATGCATACAGTATAAAAATGGACAATGCTGATTGATAAATCAAAATGTTTGGACCTGAAGATTGACACAGCAGTTAATCAACAGAACATAACGACATTGCCAGAGTTCTAAACCAAACACATGTACTCACAAATTAAAACACCAGTACCAAAAGTAAAAACATGTCATTATAAGACAAATGCTATAAATAAGAATATGAGACAATACAGAGCACATGATGATCTACCAAAGAACATAACAGTGTAACAAGCGAGGTTAAAAGAGTCCAAGCATACAGTACTTTGTATGACACAGAATGTGTGCAGTGATATTATTATTCTACTACCACATAAGCACAGACGTTTCTAACCCATCTGCAAACATATGCCAGAGAGATACCATAGATAAAGATACTCATAGATGTATGTTCATGTTTATAACAAAAGTGCATAACCAGATGTCTAATTCCATTAGAACTGCTGCTGTGTTAATGTAATTATCTCTGATCAATCTTAAATAATTTATACCTTCATGAACACCACTGACAAATGCTCATACTCTTATAATCTAATAAAATGTAAAGTGTCCAGTGAGAAAAAGAGGGACTCTTAAGTAAAGGTGTCAGGACTTGATGTTATAGGTAGTAATCACTAGAGTTCTTGTAAAATAAAACTGAAACTGTAGCAACTTGACACTGAATGTCTATAGCACTTTGCTGCAATCAAGCCTCTTTGCAGACATTATGCAAGCTAACAAATGATTATTTATTTCAGTGTCAGGCATTAAGAACAGGGTGTCCATCAACAGTTTTTTGTTTTTGTTTTTTTCAGAAAGATGCATATTTAATTGCTTGGTGCAATTGATATTTAATTTTATTTTATCATTAGGGATGTTTACAATTCTTTATATATCCAATATTCTAATATGTTAACTATGTTCAACTGGAATTTTTATTTTGAACTGTGTTTTTCATGGTTTTATTACTTTATATATGTAATTCAATGTCACAAGTTGGAGCTGGACTTAAATACTATAAAGGACAATCTAAGGGGGAGATTTTTGTCTGATAATATTTACTGTACTTGTACTGGATAAAAGTGCTTATAAATTAAACTGTTTGGGTGTATCTTGCTCTTTCCTTGGAGTCTGCTTTTTTATGTCATTATTCATAAAGTAAAAGCTAAATTAAATTTTTCAGTCAAAGTTACATAGAATGGATACATTTTCTAATTTCTATCTTTATTACACTAGTGAATGTCCAATATCTCAAAAGAAAAGTATAGAGCAAGGTCAATTTATTAGGGCAACTTGCATGGTATCTAAATGTAAAACAATTTTCTACTTGAATTTGAAACCATTAAAGACATGTTTGTGGAAAGGGGTTACAATATTTATTTAGTCCACCAGGTAATGACAGAAGTTTTGGACGAAAGGAACTCTAAGTTTATCCCTCACCCTCTTTCCGGCACCATAGGTAGGGAAGTGTGCATTCCAAACATTCACATAGATTTAAAAAAAATCAGTAGGGCTTATATTATAAATTATAATCAAGATATAAATAAGGCAAGGGAGAATGATTTAAAATCTGGGGGGAGGGATGCTCTCTAAACTAACAGATACAGCAAGTATTTTGAATTATCCTTATTTATATATAAGAAAAGAAAAAATTAAAAGGGATTGTTGGAAAGAATTATAGGGAAGGAAATGAATCAGTCATCTCCTTGTAGGACCTACAAGTGTGGAGCATGTAGGCAATGTAGATAAATTGTCAACACAGACTATATCATGCTAACAGCTTATAATAGAGTTATAGTTTAAAAAGTTCTAATTGTAGTAGCAGAGGTATGATATACTTAGCTTGTGGTAACTTTTGCCCTTTGTTTTATCTTTGAAAAATGCAGAGACTACTAAGAAAACTAACTTACAGGCATGGTTATGACATTTCTAGAGGCAGTGAAACAAACACACTGCATAAACATATAATGATGTATAAAAATGCTTTTTTATGGTTTTTGCATTAGAAGATATGATGATAGACCCTAGAGGTGGCCCATGAGAGACCAAACAGGGAACTTTTTGGGCAATTAACCCTAGATTCAAACAATCCCCTAGGATTAAATGGTAATATCTCTATAGCTGCTGTGTTTAAATTGAGGGTGGTTAGGCTGTAATACCTTGATGCTTTAATACCTTTTAATATTTATATTACTTTTTATTACTACATATTACTATTTATTAGTGTGCATTTATTATATTTTGACCGTACACATACTATATATATATATATATATATATATATATATATATATATATACATATAGATATCGATATAGATATGCAATTTTTTATGAAATTAGATACATATACAGACATGCTCTCAAATGTTTTTTCCATCATGTGAAAAAAAGATTGATGAATCTTAGTACACTCTGGTTCCTTTGATTAACTTTGGACTTTTACATATATTCAACAGAAGTTATCTTCATTCTTACTTTCAAAGTTTTTAACACTGCAATTTCAGAACATTGCAAAATATTTAAATACTACCTTATTTATGTTAAAAATTAATTTGCAACATTATTTTAAATCATTTTTCATACCTGTTGAAGGATCCATGTGGTGAGATCTAGCAGTTCCAAACAATAGGGGTCTTTTATTTACAATTTATTTAAAAACAACAATGTAAATAACTTAGTTCAATTATTTGCAAATTAATGGTTGAGATACACATTCTTATTAGTACATACTAGTTATTCTTTATTTGTCATATTTATACACCATTGGTGAAATTGGACGCCTACTTCTTTGTCCACAACCACCATCTAACCGTTTTCCATATTCTTGGCACTATTTTCCATTAAACATAATTTTATTAATTCTTTCCTTCCATATAACTCATACTACATAAAACAATTTTCTATCAATTCTAATTTTCTCAATAAAACAACTAGGAACCCCAGGGTAGGCAGGTCCAAATCCTTCTGTAATGCAGTCCAACAAATGAATCAAAACAGTTAGGTAAAATACCAATAAACTGTTTAATGAATAAAAAGATGAGCGCTTTCGCTATACAGCTTCTTCAGATCTCTAACAGTATTTCTTTGAAAATGCAGAGCCTATATACCATCTGTTGTTAATTGATAGTAATTACTCTTCTGTTCTTAAAGAAACATCCTATTCAACATTAAATTGCCAATGCTCATACAAGGTATAAGTATATATAGTACAATAAAAAGCTGCATACATTTCAAAGCTTATAGTTCAAACAAAAGATGCAGACAGAAAATATATAAAAAATAAAAAATATATAAAAAATACAACTTTTAAACCTTTAAAAAATATAATAATGCAAATATATATGTCTTCTATTATAGAAATAGCACTCCTGAGTTTAAGAAATCATCTCAGCCCTAAGTTTAAAATACTCATGTGGAAAATCTGTATATAATAAATAACCACATGTGTGTCCAAACTCAAAACATAGACAAAGAATTATAAAAAATGTATATATATAAATATAATAAAGACAGTGGTCACTAAAAATATATAAAGAATATATAAAAAAGGGGCTGTAAAAATGCAACAGCTGGTTGTCAATCATACACACATCATACATTGTATATGAGACTACTAGACAAATATTGAAAAATGCATTTTGTTTCAATACTTCATCTAATATATCAATATGTATATATGTATTCATGTCTAAGAAGATTCTCTATACTATTATACTGTAAACATTGCTCATATTATGAATATTCATATTTAAACATCCACAAAAATAACTATATGTGCAAATGCACTAATAGATCTATACTGTAAAACATTTCAACTAAAAACATAGTGAAATGTACCACTCTCTGTCTATAGATATATGCCTCTCTCTACATGGGGGTATACATGAAGCTGTATTTTATCTTATATTCCTCCTTTGCCTCAACTTTGGTCTTAAACTTGCTCTCTCGTTGAGGCCTAAACCTTTGTCAGCTTTCAAAAGAAGTATCCATTCATTTTCCCTGCCTTCTGTAAACGTATGGATGTCACCACCTCTAGGGTTCGGATATATCACTTCAAGGGCTTTAAAATTGAATATGTGTGAGGTATCTGTCATCAGTACATGCTTAGCTAGAGCATTATGTATTGAACCTTTCCTAATGTGATAGATGTGTTCTCTCATTCGATCCCTGAAAGGGCGATTAGTCTTTCCTACATAGAATGAGGAACACATCTGACATATAGCTAAATAGACTATGGGCGGTGTCATGCAATCTGCTTCAGCAGAGATTAGAAAATTCTTTCTCAAGTCCGGATGATAGAAATGTGAAGTACTATCTATATAACTGCAGAAGTTGCATCATCCACAAGGTCTAGTGTAGCCATTATTCCTTTCTGGTTGAATATTATTGGTATAACAAAGCTTCCTTTTCAGATTCTTTTTATTTTTATATAAAAACTTTGGATAGTTGCCTACTATCGCTTTTAAATCATCATCAACCAACAATATGTCCCAATGTTTATGCATTATTTCTCTCAGTTGTAAATTATCTGATGTAAACTGTGTGGTAAATTTAATGAGTTGTGGTGTCACAATATTTAAATCCTGTTCAACTGGGCGTTCTTGTGGCCCAAAATAAGGTAAACCTCTAGTAAGTCTTAGATCTGTTGCATCCCTCAAATACCTACTAACTTCATTCCTACTGTAACCTCGTTGCATTAACCTATCATTCAGATTAGATAGTTCAATCTCAAAACAATGTTCCATAGGGTTCAGTCTAGATGCCCTGATGGCCTGGCCTCTCATGATGTTTCTAAAGACATGAGGGGGGTGCATACTTGATCTAAATAATAAGTTGTTACTATAACAACTTTTCCGAAAGACCCCCGTGTTAATGATGTTATTATCAAGTCTTTCAATGTACATGTCAAGGAACTCTATCCTATATTGAGAATAATTCTTTGTGAATTTAAGGCATGTAGTAAGATTATTTAAGGTCGTAAAAAATAATTCTAATTGCTCAGCACGGGGGTCTTTCGGAAAGGTTTATGTTATTTTGGGCCACAAGAACGCCCAGTTGAACAGGATTTAAATATTGTGACACCACAACTCATTAAATTTACCACACAGTTTACATCAGATAATTTACAACTGAGAGAAATAATGCATAAACATTGGGACATATTGTTGGTTGATGATGATTTAAAAGCGATAGTAGGCAACTATCCAAAGTTTTTATATAAAAATAAAAAGAATCTGAAAAGGAAGCTTTGTTATACCAATAATATTCAACCAGAAAGGAATAATGGCTACACTAGACCTTGTGGACGATGCAACTTCTGCAGTTATATAGATAGTACTTCACATTTCTATCATCCGGACTTGAGAAAGAATTTTCTAATCTCTGCTGAAGCAGATTGCATGACACCGCACATAGTCTATTTAGCTATATGTCAGATGTGTTCCTCATTCTATGTAGGAAAGACTAATCGCCCTTTCAGGGATCGAATGAGAGAACACATCTATCACATTAGGAAAGGTTCAATACATAATGCCCTAGCTAAGCATGTACTGATGACATATACCTCACACATATTCAATTTTAAAGCCCTTGAAGTGATATATCCAAACCCTAGAGGTGGTGACATCCATACGTTTACAGAAGGCAGGGAAAATGAATGGATACTTCTTTTGAAAGCTGACAAAGGTTTAGGCCTCAACGAGAGAGTAAGTTTAAGACCGAAGTTGAAGCAAAGGAGGAATATAAGATAAAATACAGCTTCATGTATACCCCCATGTAGAGAGAGGCATATATCTATAGATAGAGAGTGGTACATTTCACTATGTTTTTAGTTGAAATGTTTTACAGTATAGATCTATTAGTGCATTTGCACATACAGTTATTTTTGTGGATGTTTAAATATGAATATTCATAATATGAGCAATGTTCACAGTATAATAGTATAGAGAATCTTCTTAGACATGAATACATATATACATATTGATATATTAGATGAAGTTTTGAAACAAAATGCATTTTTCAATATGTATATAAATATCTGTCTAGTAGTCTCATATACAATGTATGATGTGTGTATGATTGACAACCAGCTGTTGCATTTTTACAGCCCTTTTTTATATATTCTTTATATATTTTTAGTGACCACTGTCTTTATTATATTTTTATATATATACATTTTTTATAATTCTTTGTCTATGTTTTGAGTTTGGACACACATGTGGCTATTCATTATATACAGATTTTCCACATGAGTATTTTAAACTTAGGGCTGAGATGATTTCTTAAACTCAGAAGTGCTATTTCTATAATAGAAGATATATATATCTGCATTATTATATTTTTTAAGAGTTTAAAAGTTGTATTTTTTATATATTTTTTATTTTTTATATATTTTCTGTCTGCATCTTTTGTTTGAACTATAAGCTTTGAAATGTATGCAGCTTTTTATTGTACTATATATATTTACACCTTGTATGAGCATTGGCAATTTAATGTTGAATAGGATGTTTCTTTAAGAACAGAAGAGTAATTACTATCAATTAACAACAGATGGTATATAGGCTCTGCATTTTCAAAGAAATACTGTTAGAGATCTGAAGAAGCTGTATAGCGAAAGCGCTCATCTTTTTATTCATTAAACAGTTTATTGGTATTTTACCTAACTGTTTTGATTCATTTGTTGGACTGCATTACAGAAGGATTTGGACCTGCCTACCCTGGGGTTCCTAGTTGTTTTATTGATTAATCTTTACCTTGCTTACCCCAGCGTTTAACCTACAAACAGAGCAAGCAATTCGATTAATTCTAATTTTCTGTTCATTTTTATATAGTATCCATATTCAGTCATTTCCATATTTATATTGTTTCGGTGTCTTAAACATTCAAAAATGTTCTTCAAATAATTTCGTTAGTGCCTTACAACCCCCCCCCCAAAAAAAAAAAACGTGTTCAGTAGTTTCTTTTTCACCACAATGTAAGGAAATTCCTTCACTTCTCTTTTTATATAGCATGTTACTTTTAACTGGTAGTTTTTTATCCCAAATCTCCATAAAAAATCTTCAGATTCCAAATTCTTTCTGCACCATCAATTTCTTTCTCTGATTACTTAAATCCTTTCATGTGATAGATTTTCTCATGGGTTAATACAGTAAAGTTATCTCATTACATTTTTATAGCAAAGTATTTTGATTATCTTCTATTTTATTGATCTTTATATTCCATAGTTTTACCCTTTGTAAATAAATGTTAAACTCCCAATGGCAGCTTTTTTATTCTTTTACTACTTTTTATTATTTTGCAGTCTTCTTCATATTTATATTTAAATATTTAAAAAAATAATTTTTCCTCTTTATCATTTACCCATTTAAATCTTCATACTTATATTTAAATACTTTAGAAAATAATTGTTCCTCTTTATCATTTACCCATTTAAATACTATACATAAATTCAAGGATGATGCATAAACTATAGTGTTTAAGAGTCCTATACCTCATTCCTTTCTGTCCATGTATAATACTTCAATTTTCACTGTATTTAATCTAAAGCCCAAAATAAATGAGAAAATTATCTCTAACAGCTGTTTCTCATACTTTATAGGAATCATAAACACACCTGCTTAATAAGCAATTCTACCAATTAATATGCAGTTTATAAAATTAATTTCCCGATATGGCAGTATATATTTTCCATTAAGAACACATTTCCTTTAATTAATTTTTAATAATATTTCCCATTGTGTGTTTCATGCATTATGTTGTAAACTGAATATCTGCTATAACTTCTATTTCTTACATTCTTTTGCTGTTGTCTTTTTTAACATGAAATCATATCTCTCAAGCAATCAACAACACACATTATCACTTCTCTTATCCTTAAGCTCTTTTTAGTTATTACAAATTTATAATCTGCATGTGTCATCAATACCATTATGTCAACATCTTTATACATAGTATAGTTCACTTTCTACAGTTTAGTATTTATTTCACTAACAACCCCATTCATAACTAAAGCAAATAGAATGCTTACCCATTTCTATTTCCTTGCACATGTATCCATTTCCTAAAACCTTTATTTTATGAAATCTACAAGATGACATACAAACATTTCTGATTTTATTGCTAAAATTATATCCTTTCATTATGTGCCATACCATTACATGTTCAATTCAGTCAAACACTTTATTAACATTTCTATCATATGTTTTAACTCCTGATTTCTTTCTAGGGTATCATCTGCCAGTTCTCTTATCATGCAGACTAAGAAAACTCTGGAACAAACCAACCCATCCAAAAGCAAGGTAAAGCAGCTCCACAGCAACAGTTTGTCTCAAATTCAAATTTTTGTTAAATGCAAATGTTAAAAAAATGTAATATAAGCACTTTCATCTGCCTCTGCAGACTTCATCAGATACAAATGCATAAAATCAAACAAGTGCATTTAAATAAATAACACCCATTAATGTATTGGTACATACCCACCCCTTCTAATAGCATTTAAAGTGGCCCAACTCCTTTTTTCCTTTAATCTGCACACCAAATAAATACAATGTATAATAATATTAAAATATTTGCATTAAAGACATCTTTTTTTAACATGCTACTTCAATGAAAATTTCCTACTTAAGTTAATATTTTATAAGGATCAAAATATAAAAATATAAAATGTAAATGAGTGTTCACAAGCAATATATATATTTACCTTTTAAAGTTACAAAAAGTAAACATAAACCCAATGGAAGGAATAATAGTATAAAGTATAAAGTGCTCACCACAAAAGGTACAGGGTTTGACTCCCACCAATGCAACCAGTCAAGCCCACATAGTCTACAAGGGCACAAAACTTGGCACCGGCCAATTAACCCATAAATCTGTACATGTCATTATAAATAATATCATTGTTTGTACATATTTTATAAAACTTCATTATTATTATTATCAATAATTCCTTACATCTTTTTTTTTCCTTTTACACCATATAAACTTTCTTCCAAAATTAATTCCATCTTATTTTCTTGTCTTCTTTGTATTATTTTTTCATAAAGATCTTATAATCTGTATTATTCAACATTGTTGGTCTCCAATTATTTATATTTTCTTTTTCTCCTTTCTTCCATATAAATTTTAATACCCCTCTGCATAATTTGTTATGCTTAAATCCATCATTTAACCATTCATTTAAGACCAATAATAAACATGTTCCTTACCATGTCTCTAGACTTTCATATATTTTGAATCAGTTCCATCAAGTCCTGCTGCTGAATCTATATTTACATGTTTAAATATTCTAATCAATTCCTCTAAAGTAAATTATTTTTCAGTTCCCTTATGTACTTGTTCTGAAAATGCCTTCATTGTTTGTGTTTTATTATATTTACCTTTGTTGTTTTGTATAATTCTTCTATGTGTTCTATTATAATTTCCATAATTTGAGATGACTTCTTCTTATTTCTGCTTATCTTTCATTTCTCTCATCATGCTGCTCTTCTGTTTTACTATTTTACTTAAATAAGCTGATACCTCTTCTTTTTCACCCTATAATAAGTACCTTAGCTTATATAAAGATTCTTTAACTTTATCCTAATTTCTGTTATACAATTCAGTTCTCTTTGTTATGTTATTCTTTCTAGATTTTCAAATACATCTTCATATGTTTTAATATATCTTTGTTTCCCTTTGTTTCTTGTCTCATTCTTTCTTTGTAAATAACATATTGTACATTTTTTTCCTAAAGACAATCCACCATTCTGACCAGTTATTATAGAAATCCCTTATAGTAATATAGTCTGTCCATATATGTAATATTATTTGTTTTCCTTCTCCATTCCATGTTTTTATACTCTTACTTATTTTAATGTACTCTTTATTTTCATTACTGTATATACATATAGTTAAATGATCTAAAAACCCATTACAACTGATTCACCTTCCATTAAACTTATGTTTTCAGGCATTAAAAATAATCAGTTTCAGATTTTAAAGTGCCTGTTCTATATATCCAAAATTTCTGTTCAATAATATCAATTTACCCCATTTCATCACTTCTCACAAATCTTTTTTTATTTTTGTCATTCTTCATTTTTATTATAATGTTCATATTTACTACCAAATAGTCTAATAATTGACAAAATAAGTTTTCCCCTTTCTTTATATGTAACATCTACACATATAGTTATAAGCGTGCCAACTTTTTCTTGCCACCTTAAAAATACAATAATAAGTCTCCCATTGTAACTATCATTATATCTAGAATTTTTACTACTTTTCTACATAAAATCAGTATCACTGAGCATTGATCTTTAACTCATTCCTTTCAATGAGCTGAAGACATTTGCACTGTAACTTCCAAAGTATGGAACCTAAGCTTTTTGATAGCATCAAATTATATCCTCACATTTAAAACAAATGTGCTTATATTTGGAACCATAGGCACTTCTAAAGAAGTGTAAATGGCATTTATTTTTATTTATTTTATTTTATTTTACATTTGTTGACCGGGATAGTCATACTGGATACATGTCCATTTCAGTGAAAGCCCAGGCAGAAAAGCTCCATAGATAGTTACAAAAGCAAACATAATACAAATTAAACATAGTTTACAGACTCTGAGGAATATAATTTATACAATATCACAAACTTATAATATGGCTTAACAAATTAAAACAAATAAGTTTTAGTTGAAATAGTATTGGTACACAAATACAACTAAAGATTTAGTCAGGCTTGGAGCAAGGACATAACCACTGAGACTTGAAATACTGCTTGAGATTTTTCTTGAATTGAGATAGGGTAGTCTCTAGAGTAATGTCAGCAGGCAGTGAGTTCCAAGTTTTGCCAATATAGCTGGTGAACAGGGAGTCACTGGCTGAGTTGTTGGATTTGATAGTTTGTATTACCAGTCTATTAGACTAGCAAAGTGGTCTGAGATTGGAGTGGGGGTAGATAATGGGCCAGATTCAGGAAGGCTTACACGGAGTTCAAGAGTAGTGTAAGCCTCCGTGTAAGCCTCCTGATTCAGGAACAGCCCAAATCTCCATGTAAGAGACAGCTAACACGTCTCTTACATGGACTGGGTGTGGAAATGCTCAATACCTCATTTGCAGCTCCAAGATATGCAAATGAGGTATTTGAGCGATCCACGAAGCCAAAACCAGTCCGTGTAATGGATGTGTTAGCTGCAGAAATGTACTCAGCTGACAACTGAGTACATTTCTGCAAAATTAAAAACGGAGCTATGTCAGCTCCAAATAAAGGGTGCATATGTTTCATTAAGCATGCCAATGGCCAAATATGTGGCCATTGGCATGAAAAAGTGTTGCAAAAATAAGTTATATAACTTTTTTTTTTTCACGGGATTTCTGGGTTTAACTGCAGCGCACACCCGCGCAAACGGGGTGCGCTACCTAAAACTGAAAACTGAAGCTTATAAGCCCACAATTGTGGGATTTATGTAGTACATTGAATGTCAATGGAGGGACTTGCTGACCAAAAACAATATGGCCTCCGTGTAGTGGTTGTCAAGGGGGGAAGCTCCGTGTAAGACATGTAACTAGTCATTACTAGGCAATCCTATGTAAATGAGGGTTACAATACTGAATCACACTGCCACATAGGTAATGAGCACTTTCTGAGTAGTGTAAGACTTAGAGAAGGGGGAGGAACAGAGTAAGAGGTAGGTGACATCATGGGGGGGAAGGATAGAAACAAATGTACCAGATTGGAGGGCAATGTAAGGTAACAGATGACAGACAGACATCAGGAAGGGAGGTGTGTCTCAACAGAACACTAGGAAAGTCAAGAAATTGAGGGTATACGCTATCCCTACACTCAAACTTTCTTGATATACGTGCATGCGCGCGTGTGCGCGCGTGTAAGGCAGGTTTAACATGTGGGAGCGTGTTGCAAACTGTTTACAATGGTTTGCGCTGGCGTGCACATGTTGAAGGCAGTGTGCGCGCGTTTTAACATAAATCACACCGTGTAAGGATGTGTGCGGCCGTGTAACACCGTGTAGGGATGTGTGCGCGTTTAAGTGACTGTGAGCGTGTTTAAGCTGGTGTGCACATTGCTCCCCCTCAGGAAACAGAGAGGAAACAGGAAACAACTAAACTACATGGAAACTGCCAGAAGCTACTACTAGAGTTAATTGGTGGAAACAATTAGAAGCAGGCAATTACACAGGCAGACTAGAAGCCCAACCCAGCACTTAAAACACAACAAAGAGCAGTGCAGGCTGTTTCTCACAAGAGATACTGCCAGAAACTAAGCTATCAGAATTGAAAACTGAAAAAAGCTGAACTCAGAGCAGAAATGCTAGGGGCTGCCATGGCTATTATAATCAGGCATAGGTGAATTGCTGAGGGTGGTGACAATGCAGACGCTGACAGACAAACCAGAGTGAGGAGAAGGAGAAGAGTATACAGGCCCAGGGTCACCTACCATGGGTTACATGAGCTGGAGATAGTAGAGCGCTACAGAGTGGACAGAGACCTTCTGCAGCAGATTGTTGAGCTGTGCAGGCCACATCTCACACACAGAACCAACAGAGGGGAACCCATCCCAGTAGAAACCAAGGTATGTGTTGGCCTAAGAATACTAGCAACAGGTACCTTCCAGAGACCAACTGGTGATATGATGGGGATATCACAGGCATCAGCCTCCAGAGTACTGCACCAGTTCCTGGATGCCATGTCACGACATGTCAGTGATCATATATATGTCCCTAATGACCGTGAGGTTGTGGCCAGCAATATGCGTCTCTTCCAGCAAATAGCGGGATACCCTGAGGTGCTGGGTGCAATAGACTGCACGCACATACGCATCAAAGCACCAGCCGGTGAGCGGGTAGAGCCTACATTAACCGCAAGGGATACCCTCCATCAACTGCCAGGTCGTGTGTGATGCCCAGGGCATAATAATGAATGTGTGCTGGCTGCCCTGGGAGCTACCACGATTCCCACATCTGGCATCTGACGCAGCTGTACCAATCATTTGCCAATGGGGACTTCCCACACGGACACCTAGTGGGGGATGCAGGTTATGCACTTGAGCCGTGGCTGATGACACCCATCAGAAATGCACACACACCTGAACAGGAACGCCATAATGAGGCACAAACACGTAATATCATAGAGCGTGTGTTTGGGCTGCTCAAGTCACGGTTCCGTGTCTGGACACGTCTGGTGGAGCTTTGCAGTACACACCAACTACATGTACCCAAATGATCATGATATGTGCTATGCTACATAATATGATCCTGTGGAAACAGCTGCAGCAGGACCAGCACAGGGCTGGGCCAAACATCCCCCCACCATTGCCAAGGCCACCACAGGCAGGGGGTGACTCGGAGGAGGAACAACCTGACCTTGTCCCAGTAGGCAGAAGGAGGCGTGCCCAGTATGCCCTGGCCTTGGCAAAGAGGCAAAGCATAGCACATACGCTTGGTCAGTAGGAACACTGGGACTGATACCCGCTCTGACTCACTCATACAGTAACAGGGATGCCTAACATGACACAACCTGCTTCCAAATGTACAGGAGTGTAGTATGTGTATCCGACAGAGGTGGCCCTGCAGCACCACCTGAGGCATGAATGCCATGTGTTAAGTAATGTAATATCATGTACAATATGCACACCTGAGGACCCCAACTAACATCCATATCCACGCATATGACCTCATGGAAACAGCTGCACGTCATACAGTGATGTACATGTGCAAAAACATGGAACAAGATACAAAATGAGGGTGACTAGCAATAAATAGCATGGATAACCACACACCCTTATTTGTACCACAACAAGAAGTTAACATGGAATAGCCATGGTCAAAAACCAATGGCTAAAACTGACTACTACTATATAGCTTGCTGCAGACCACTGTCCTAATAGCAGGAACTGCCCCAGGCCTATGTCCATAGGTTCATAGGTTCATACTAGGCTATCTGCCCTAGGGCATTAATAAGCCTAGCCCAGAGTTTTGTGGCTTCTGCCACCCCTGCAAGTTGATGGATAATATGCCCATTATTTTGCTGTGCCTCTGTCAAGCAGTGATACTGAGGTTATCCCTGGGGTATACCTGCAATCTCCCATCCATTGGTCAAGATCTCACTTGAACAAAGCCAGTGAGGTGCTCAGCCTCACATGTACCAGGATGTTGTTCCACAGCATATGGACTCTCTGGGTGATGAATCTGTCCCTCCAGCACATCCTATTAATATCTGTGTTGAGGTTTAGGTCTCCTGCCCTTGTAGTTCTGATGGATGTAGAGGTCTTGAGGTGAAGCATGTTCATTAATTCTGGGTTGGACATAGCCTTGTATGTCAGGCACAGGTCACCTCTGAGCAGACGGTAAGTGACTGAATACAGCTGGAATTCCTTCAGTCGGGCAGCATAAGAAATATGTTTGAGACCCTTTCACCTCCTGTCGAGGAATTTGTGGGCCCATCCAATCTGAATGGGGCATTGTATGCAATCATTGGTCTGATGAGTGATGAGTACAGGGGAACAATGACCTCCCTTGATCTAGATGTGAATCACTGCATGATGAGGTGGCCAATGTAGAAGGCCTTCCAAACTACCCTGGAAATGTGAGTGTCAAACAAAAGGTCACTGTCAACCTGGGTGCCCAGGTCTCTGATAACCTCCGTTGTGCTTAGAGGTTTGCCACCTAGATGGGAAGTAGTGGTAACCTTGTTCTTCCTGAAGGGTATGGCTATGCATTGTTTAGTGTTTAATGTAAGGCCATGGCTGTGGCACCAGTTATCCGTGTCTATGAGACCCTTCTGAAGGATGTCTGTGTCAGATGGGTTTCCAACTATGCTTCCCAGTTTGCAGTCATCTTCAAACTTTGTCAGCCATAATCCTCCTGTGTTTGCTCGTACTTCTGAAAAGTAGATACTGAACAAATGTGGGCCCAGGACTGAGCCCTGTGGGACACCACTTGTGACAGCTCTGGAGTGTGAACTGGCACCAGCAACTTTGACCCTGTGTGTTCCGTCACTTAGCCAGTTTGCAACCCATGCTGTGATGTATGGGTTCACAATTAAGCTGGTGATGTTTTCAATGATACCTGAGTGGGGTATTGTGTCGAAAGCCTTTGCCAGGTCAAGGTAGGCTGTGTGGACTGCCTTGCCCACGTCAATGGCCTGGGTGACTGTTTTGAAAAAGTCAACCAAGTTTAAAAGGCATGATCTGCCCTTGACAAAGCCAAACTGGATTGGATCCAATGTCTGCAAGTCCCCTATGTCTTCATTTAGAATTCCCATTATGATCCTCTCCATAGCTTAGCAGAACAGGCTTGTCAAGCTGATGGGATGGTAGTTTCTGGGGTTGGTGGAGGCACCTCCTTTGTGAAGTGGGTCCACCATTGCTGTATGCCACTCCTTGGGAACATATCCTGAGATGAGGCTAAGATTAAACAGCTGCCCTAACTGCGGGTGTAATTACTCATTGAGTTCATGGAGCACACAACTGGGGACACCATCTGGTCCCATGGATAAAGTGTTTTCTGCCTTGGATTGAGCAGTTCCCACCCCAGCAGTGGAGATGTTTGGGGGGCTACAATCCTCTGGTGTACATACTCCCCCAGTTGGGGAGGGGAATCTGCACTGAACCTGTCAGCCAGTATGTTGCCAATGTCTGTAGGTGCAGTGATATCAACATCATTCTGAACTAAGTCTGAGCATATCTGGGAGTTCCCTCCCAGGTTTCAAACATAGGTAAAAAAGGCCTCATGATTGTCTCTGGAGTCCTGAGTGGGTTTACTCTCAAAACATGCCTCGATGATTGTATGGGGGAACCCAGTGTTTTACTCACAATGGAGGGGCCCCCCCGGGGGTGTCCCTTTCCTTTTT